>NC_066523.1:13951195-14323843 GCF_024679095.1 Eriocheir sinensis | reverse complement strand
ATTTGTATGTTTGTCTCATCTACGCAGTTTTTTTTCCATCCGAGATGCCACCTTTCTGACCTTATTTTTTTTTTATCGGGCAAAGTAAAATCTCCTTTACGTCGTCTACCTAAAGTCAGGGGTTGACATTTTCTTTGTGGTTGTGGTGTGGGGTTTAAGACCGGATGCCCTTCCTGGATGTATGCAAGTATTCAAGTTACAGAAGATGGCACTTTAATTCTATGAAAAGAAATCTTACAGACCAGGTAATTCATAATGCAAAGGTAATAGTGCATAGTAAAAAGAACATTGGTTTTGTATAATATAACTCAGTCATGGAAATAATGAGCTAACAGACCAGTCAAACGCTAGTCCCCCATCAACTCTTACCTTCAGCCACAGCAGTATCGTTATTTTAATAGTTACTACTTTTCTTCATATAGGCTACTTGCCTCGCCCGCGAGCTCGCTGCACAAGACTTATACTCGTTCTCATCTCTATGCTGTACCTGAGTCTAGAATTTGTCATCTCTTTTACAATATATAATCTTGGAAGTAACCTACCTTTCAATATTTTTTTTTTTAACCATCATCCCACTCTTACTAATGCAGTTAATATTTATCATCACTCCATCCCTTTCATGGTAACCTCAATACTGGTCTTTCTCTTCTTTATCAACCACCCTCCCACCGAAACTCTTACTTATGCAGGAGTTCATTTCGGTCATCACTCCTTCATCCCTTTCCCTAGTAACCACTAAATAGCCTTTGCTCCATTATTTTCAACCTACCGAGCATGTAAATTCACAGGAGTTGGATATAATAACGCCGCTGGAACTAAATAGGCGTGCTTTTCGAAACCCCCTTCCAGCTTCTCAGGAGGACCATGTTTAGATTTTTTCTTTAGATTTTGTTTCTTCTATTTAGGTTAAAACGCTTGAAATACGTACGAAACAGATCCGTATGAGCTCTCTCTCTCTCTCTCTCTCTCTCTCTCATTAACTACACTATTATAGAAAGTCTTTCTCCTACTTGCTACTCTAGGAAGAGGTTATTTACTTGATCCGTGCCATTGTTGGCGAGGCTGGATTGTCTTTCGAAGGAGTTCCTTCTTCCAGAGTTCTCTCAGTACATCCTATCCATACCTCATGATGTGGTCAATGACCTCTAAGTCAGCTCTCCCTAGCACCGACACCACCACACCGTACGCAACGAAACGAAATAGTTATTATAGTCGTCAATATATTCCTGGAGGCTATACAGGTTCGACATCACGATGGCTACAAGCTCTTCCCGTGCCTCATTTACGATTTCACTGGAAGTACCGTTATTGTCCCAGGGTGACAACTCTGGGAAAACGCCTGCATTGAACCTGTGTGCATGCTTTACAGTTATTGCTTTTATTTGAATGGTGATACTGCGCCAGTATTTGTCACACCACAAATAATATCAAAAGAGATATAAGCGAAACAAAACGGGGCTAAACAAAATTCCATCTCAGTTGACAGTAGTGCAGTGGGTGAATGACCCAGTATTGCCGTCTGGGGGATCACTGTTTTTATCCGTGCAGGTGCTTACTCTGTTTTAAAAGTAATTTTATTTCTTTAAGGCCTTGCATACGGATTTTGATTTAGAATTTCCTGAATTTGTAATAAACTGATAGTGTGTGAGTAAAATAGGTCAGCGTAACGGAGCATTGAGAGAGGCGCGCGGCGTTGTGTGTGTGTGTGTGTGTGTGTGTGTGTGTGAGTGAGCGCGCCGCTCAGGGACCTTGGCCTTGTGGTACTCTTGGCAGACCTACATGTCATACAAGCACCTCACCCTGACTTACTTATGACGAGTCAAGGGAAAAGAAACAACCTGCCTGATAATAATTGCAGTAAACATTGAGACCGACCCTTCCCCTTTATTGTGAAACAACAATTCATGCATTGATGTTACCTCGGACAGTTATTTTTATAAATAATCTTGTTGGCACGAAAACTCTCATTTATTTTATCATAAAAAGGGACGTAAGGACCTGTTACTAAATTATTATGCTTGTAATGTCTCATTTTTGTGTGTGCTATTTAGTTACGAACATTTGTCCTATTCTCGTGCAGGATCATCATCATCTTCAGTATCCTGATCTGCAGCAGGAGCAGCAACAATAACAAAAAAGCAGCCAGGTCAAGGCCTCCAGAGATCAAGTGCTCCATGCGTGGGACAACAGCGGCTGCGGGGAGTGTGTCTTCCATCGCTCCCCAGAGGTCAGTTTAACTTGTTATATGAAAACTTGCTGTCACGCATTCTAGTTCATTCCATTTTACCGTACTGCATATATACGGATTTGATTAATATTCTGTATATATTGTATTTTCTTATCAGTCATGAACCAGAACAATTCAACTAATCTTCCGGAGGACAGCAGTCATTGCTATGCTCAGATAGCTGGCACTGTATGGAATTTGTTAAATATTTTTTCGGTTTTGCGTTGGTTTAATGCTATAAAATCATAGTTTTCATTGGTTCCTGCCGTCTTATCCTACTTACTGGCTGAAAATCCACTTCCGAAAGAAAAATGTTAGTTTCTCTTGTTAGTATTTATTTTATTTTTCATTTTAGGCCTGTTGTGTTTTTTGTAGGACTTTACGCAAATAATCAGTTTTACCAAACTGTGAACAAAAAACAGCGGCATCCCATATGTTGTGCCTATGCTCACTTGAGTGTGCAGCCACCATCTGCCAGTTGTCGTGGGATGCTGAACCTGCTTCAGGATGAATTTCGGCTACGTCAGACCCCGTACCTTAAAACGTAAAGAACGTAAGGACTTGGATAGGAAGGATCCATTGATGGGTAAGAAACATTCATAAGGAATATTCTAAGGACATATGGTAAAGTACTACAGTAGTACAGTAACAAAAAGTATCCCGTTAAATTGCGCCCTAAGTGTCCTGCTAATCTTTCCTCAATGTGTAGAACTCACTCACGGTCTGATGATGTGGTGGACCCGTGATCGCCAAGCAGAGCCTTCTCGGAGAGAGATTTGGAGCTCGTTAGGCGATTGATGGGGAAAGCTGGAACCCCACACACCACGCATCCCCATTTTTTTTTTTCAAGGCTGTAGGTAGGAAGACGCCTACCGAAACGGGCGTAAACCACTCCCGGTGAGGTATTTATGAGAGGCGAGAGGGTGCTGCAAGCCTGTCACAGACCCTTCCCGTGCCCTCACTTTCAGTTTTCCTATTGCCTCATCAGCACTAGAGAGTAATTCAGCATGCTGTTTAAAGACAAATTCTCTAACTTTCCCCAGCCCGATACATGCACGCTGCACACACACACCACTTCCCCAAAATTGATCAAAATTCATTATGGTTGGCATAAAACGATGGCCTCGGACTCCCCGTCTCGGGGGGGGACCACAAACTCCCCCAGAGCGGACTCCAATTTTGGTTTTAGACCTGTCTTGATAGTTCTTCGAACTATTTCTTTATTAACTTCTGCAACATTCGCGATCTTCGCTCTAATTTCCATTCTGTGGAACACCATTTCTCCTCTTCTAAACTTCGCCTCTTCCTCACTAAAACATAGGCATCGGAGGCAACTAACATTAATCTCTTTTGTGTTCCCTCCTACGATCTTTATTCCAACTTTCAATCCAAAGCTGGATGTTGCGTCTACGTACGCAACGACATCACTTTCTCTTGTGCCCACAATCTTGATTCTTCAAAAATACCTTAGCTGAAATCTCCATCTTGGGAGATTTTATTATTCACCACCATCTTTGGTTTTCATTCTCATTCACTGACCAGCCTGATGAACAAGCGTACAACTTTGTTCTCCTCAGTGATCTAGAGCAGTTGATTTTGCACCCTACACGTATGCCCGACCGTCTTGGAGAAACGCCCAACATTCTAGACCTCTTCCTTACCTCTAATCCTTCAGCTTGTTTATACAATAAGTAATACCTTTGTTAATAACAATGCAGTTAATCATTCTCGTTTTAAATATTTGTCAACGAGAAAAAATAAATGTCCATTGCAAGTGTCTCCTCTTTAAAAAGCTTTCTTGCATGAAAGCCCTGCGAAGTCCATCAGAATTGGACTTTTTTTTTTCCATATTACAATATTTGCTGAGTACCTGCTTTGGGTGTATCAATCTCGCCTTCGACGAAATTTATCAGAAACATTAGGGCGACAGAAAGCGGAGCATCCATTGTTTGATCTCCGTGGGTGACACTGGCTTTCGCTTCCAGTGTTACGCTCCGCCCTCAACTCTTGGCCTTAAACGCCATCATCTTTGACCTGCCCACCCTCCTAGTACCAGCAGGCACCCACTCAAGGTCTTGGTCCACCCCACACAGCAAGTAGCAGTCAGTCGAGGGCGAAGTGTATCATTCTGGAAGCGGACCTAAACACCTGGCCTTCCTAGTGTTGGGGGGTGGGGGGTTTGTTGAGTTGCTTGGCGCTCTAATGTTTTTTGATAAATTTCGTCGAAGGCCAGACTGATACACCCTAAATAGATAGCTACTCGGCAAATATTGTAACAATTTTTTAAAGTCCATTTCTGTTCTGTTTGATTTTGCAGAGCTTTCATGCAAGAAAAATTTTCAGTGAGAAGAAACTTGCATCAATCATTTATTTTCTCTCTTTTACCGATAAATAAAAAACAACGAGAATTCTCAACTATATTTTTATTAACAATAGAATCACCTATTCTATTGAATGTAATTGTTACAGTTCCCAGAGAAACATAGGAACTTTACGATAATTGAAAGAATAGTTAAAGCTTCGCGGACCCAAAGACGTAGTCGGTGGTGATACCTGGTAAAAATGAATATATCCTATTCTCTCCCTTGTTTTGTCCGCTACATCTAAGGGAAAGTACTTTTCGCCTCTTTTGCTACTTTAGTCTCATAGTTCCTTTTAGCTACGAGGCACGAACTTGTACCGGCACTGCAGAAATGGCAGTGGGAAGTGGGTACTGGGTTGGTACAGTAAAGAGGGGGCATTGAAAAATAAACCCATAATCTCAGAATCCAGTAATCGTAAAAGTAATCGATTACTTTTTGCGAGTTTCATTGGGGTCTTGGTGTCTTGCCGACTTTCTGGGACATTCGGCCAACTAATTGCCAGCACGACTCCAGGACTCCCGTCACGACGTCGGCGCAGCATTCGGCAACAGTCTCAAGACCTCTTTCAAGACATGCCCGACCCTTTCACATCAACACCCAAGTCCTTGTGTACCCTAGAGTCGTGGGTTGTCGTGGCCTGAGTCGGCACAATGTGAACGGGGCTTTAAGCCCCATTCACACTGTGCCGACTCTGGGTCAATCAATAATGAAAGTTTCCCGCAAAGTTTGGTGACGTTCTGACTCGTCCCACTCTTTTATTACTGATGTTATTGTGTTCATTTTTTATGAGAATGTACAACAAAGTTTCTATTTGTATTGTGTAATGGTATATTTTTGTTACTATACAATATAATACCATTATGATGCATTTATTTACATCTTAGTGTTGCCTACATACACTTTGGGAGCGATTGCAGCAGAAACTTTAATGTCACATTTTAGTAGAGAACCCAATAGTATTATTATTAATAACATTAGGTTCTGATGTACGTTCTATGTAGAATAGCAAAAAGACCATTACACAATACAAATAGAAACTTTGATGTACATTCTGATAAAAAAAATGAACACAATAACATCAGTAATAAGAGTGGGACTAGTCAGAAAGACACCAAACTATTCGCAATTTGCGGGAAACTATCATGCACCTACCTTTGCGGCAGTCGTGAGGCAACTGACTGAGCTCGGGAGCTGAATGCGCGTTATATAAAGTGATATGTAACGCAACAATAAAACTTCAGTTATTAGTTTATTTTCAACACTATCGTAATGAAACTTCATAAACCCGTTATATTCACTGTCTCCCTGTAATGCATAATGAAAAAAATCCATATGAATGCACTAGTTTCAGCGTTACGGCCGGTCGGTAGGACAGTTTGTCTTTTTGCTACAGTATACTGTAGTTGCCTTCGGTCGCTTTTATTTCAGTTACCGTTATCTTTTTACAGGATACTATTGCGTTTTTTCACAGATGTATTAATTTTATAAACGTAGAAAATACCAGTGTAGCAAATTTGCATTATAAAATGTATTTCCTGTGCAGGATTTAAAAAAATGCTCGCTGGGTTACTGAGAGGGCTGAGTTGTGCTTAGCACCGTTTGCTAGGGGCACGAAAGAGTTGCCAATGAGATTATGATGAGAAAAAATCACACAAGCTACGAAAACAGGCTCTCTATACACATTCACATGATATTAACTTGTTTTTCAGTTTAATTACATTTTTTAATTTGAAATTCAATTATTTTGATTTGAAAGTCAACTTTTTAAATGTGAAAGTCAAGTATTTTAATTTGAAAGTCAACTTTTAAAATTGAAGGTCAAATTTTTAAAATATGAAAGTCAACTTTTTAATATGAAAGTCAACTTTTTAATATGAAAGTCAACTTTTTAATATGAAAGTCGACTGTTTTAATATGAAAGTAAACTTTTAATTTGAAGGTTTTTTTTTATAATTTGAGGGTGAAAAGATGTAGACAGATACTCATATATGAATGAGCTGAAGGGCTGGACGACACTTTCATCACACACACACACACACACACACACACACACACACACACACACACACACACACATTCCTAAAAGACATATTACTTTCCACAATTATTTTTATTCCTACCAACAGAAATTTTCCCTTCTTTGTCAAGAGAATGGAGTAGTTTTTAAAGTTTGCATGGATTTTCAAGTATGAAGTATTAGAGGCTGTGTAGCACACGCTGTTCTATAAGTAGTGAATAATCAGAACTATTTTTTTGATATGATATGTAATTTTTTTGAGGGTAGGGAAAAGAAACTCTTAGTGTTAGAAGGATTTTTATTTTACCATCCCTAAAAGGAAGATTGATGATTGAATCTGGCGATATTTTTACACGTGTAGTAAAATATGTTATCAAATGTTACTAATGTTATTGCATTTGGTACACAGGTGGAGGTAGCAGGGCATGGGTGCACAACATATTGCCATGGCCAAGAGTTACTTCTATGATGCAAATCTTCTGGGACTAATATTATTGTTACTTTTCCCATTCCTTTTAGGTAAGTTCAGGGCATTTCGTGGCATAACGTGTGATTTTGAAAGACAAATTGTTTTGTATAATTGAATACTGACCACTGTCATCCACAGTAGTTCCACTTGTACTTTGTAATGTAAACTCAGTAACTTTCTTGAGATAATGACAAGTTTGTATATATATATATATATATATATATATATATATATATATATATATTTATATATATATATATATATATATACATTTATATATATATATTTATATATATATATATATATATATATATATATATATATATATATATATATATATATATATATATATATATATATATATATATATATATATTTATATATATGTACAACCTACTAGGCTAATTTTGGGGGAACTTAGTCCGTTAATGCCAAAAGTCCGTTATAAGCGGCATAATTTTAAAATACCTACGTTTAATAATACTGACGAACCCAGTGAACGTAAGTATATAATTTTTTTTTATTGTGTAAGCTGTATGCACGTTGTCTGTATAGTCGCACAGCACACTTGGTGACGGACTACGAGGCACCGTAATGTTACGGGTGTGATACGAGTTTCAGACATGTATTACACCAAGTCCCCAATTTAGAAGCGATGTTCGTTCCCAAAACTTTTCTCGTAGTGAACTGGAAATTTGTTAATCCAAGTGAATTTTCCCATTTAATTCCTATATAGGCACTGAGATGCGTTCCTGTGCACTCCCCAAAAGTTCACCTGTTTCAAAATCCACGATTCAGAATAATAGAAGAGAATACCTGAACAACTTAGAATCATATAAACATGTTAAATTTGGAAAGAATCATTATCTAAAAAAATAATAACGTATGTACTTATATGGTATCAATACTTCAAAATTTGGTGTGTGTGTGTGTGTGTGTGTGTGTGTGTGTGTGTGTGTGTGTGTGTGTGTGTGTACCGACACTCACAAATACTTGGCTATTTTCCATTACTTTTACGTCCTGGATTGATGCATAAGACTTTATTGTGGTGTAAAAAGTACGTTCTTCATTTGAATGGGAACCACAAGAAGGAAAATATTTCATCAGGTGGGCTGAAAAAGACTACAGTAACGGAAGGATGGGAGATCTGATTAAGGGAGAGATGGCTAGCACACGCTGTTGCAGTTACCGGGGACGGTTGGTTCAAAAACTGTTCTCGGTCCGAGTCGGTCGGTCCCCGTGGGTTTCTGACCCTCTCACCTTGTCCGTTATATCCGAAATCCATTATAAGCGGGTCCGTTGTACTGAGGGTTTATTGTGTGTGTATATATATATATATATATATATATATATATATATATATATATATATATATATATATATATATATATATATATATATATATATATATATATATATATATATATATATATATATATATATATATATATATATATATATATATATATATATATATATATATATATATATATATATATATATATATATATATATATATATATATATATATGAAATCATCAATTTGCATTTGTTAATATTATTGAGATTCAGTGTTTCCTAAAAATACATGTTACTATCTTATAGTAATTTGACATTATTTTTGCCACAGGTAGCCCATTGCCAGGCCAGTACTGGAATGATCATGAGAATGATATCTTCTCAGATCACCCAACTCCTACCACACAGGAGGAGAAGGAAAAGGTGGAAAGGTTTGATCCTTCCCGTCTTAACTATACAGCAATACGTTTAGAGCTGGAGAAAGAGGTGAAGACTTTGAATAAGCGTGAGGGTCGCTTTTTTGGTGGAGAGTCACGCATCCCCAGATTTATTTCTAATCTTGGGAAGTTCCTTGATATTGAACAAGTGGTGAATGAAATTGAAACCTCCATCATGTCAAGTGTCTCATGCAATGCTTGCAAAGCTGGTAAGTGATCATGAAACTTGTATATATCTTTCTATACCTTTAATGGCATATTCCATAACTCTATGCGCAGGTGGCCACGGCAGAAGAGTCAAGGTCTTTCTCTTGATGTGGTCCTATTTGGAGTAACATTCATACCACTCAACTCTCTACTTCCTGTATTTCTTAGTACTATTTTTCCTCATTGTTGGTGATCTCGCTGCAACCCCAAGCCCCACCTTCCTATTGGACTTTCATATACCCTCTTCATTTTCCTATGTGACTTTCATCTACCTTCTATTATCACCATAATGCACTCTCATTACGTACATGCCCAAACCAACTCCATGAATTACATTATGTATATTTCACAACTCCACTATTTGGGAACCCTTCATGAGTAGTGCACGATAGCTATAATGTGAGAGGGATACTCGCTCTCGAGATAAAGCCTAGAGAAAAACAGCAAATATCCCAACTTCTAGACTGTAATGAGTCTAGGCTGCACTTGAAAAAACAAATAATAGCGTGTGAAACAGTCGAGTGAAGCAATCGAGGAGGGTGCTGGCAGCGCCACCTGGACACAGGTAGAGAGAGGTGCCGCAAGCCTCATACTTTATTCTTTCAAGCCGCCTCGCTCCGTCAAGACCCTCTCCCACGCTCTGCTGCCACAGTGAACTGTGTGACCACTTTTGCTTGGCCAGGTTCCCCTGTGCTTTGCTTAAGAAAAAAAAAATACTCCGCGGTACCGGTACTGGTACTGGCACTAACGGTACCTGAGTTTTCGGTACCGGTACTCCTGGTACTCAAAATAATGGTACCTGCCCATCCCTACCAAGTGGCACTGCCAGCACCCTCCTCGATTGCTTCTCTTAACTGTTTCACACGTTATTATTTGTTTTTTTTCTAGTGCAGCCTAGACTCATTATAGTCTAGAAGTTGGGATATTTGCCGTTTTTCTCTATGCTTTATCGCGAGAGCGAGTATCCCTCTCACATTATAGCTATCGTGCACTAGTCATTACGGGTTCCAAAGAATAGTTTTTTCAGAGATCAAAACCGTCATTCTACATCTTTAGTTTTCAAATCCATACTTCATCTCTAAACATTTTCATTACTCATTCCATCTCATTTTTGTTAACCCATATGCTCTTCTCAATCTGCTCATTGCTACTCCACATACTCTATGCCCATATACCTAAGGTACATACAAAAAATTGCATAAATGTAATATTCCTTAATCCTTTCTTTACCTCTTTGTGATGCACCTTCCTTTCACGATTCTCTCATTTGATCCTTTGACATGCACCCTCATCACTGTTGTCTCCCACACTTATCCTTCCATACTCCAAAACTTAGATTGATGAATGATCTTCAACAATATTAAAAATCATTTGATGAAGCATCTCTAACTGCTACTAATAATTAGCATAATCAACACAGTAGGCAGTTAAGAGCATCCTCAGATGCATACACACTCATTTTTTAATACTTCATATTAAATCTACAGGTGTTGGTCTGTTGCAACATTATGTTGAGAATGGCAAGACTAAAGAGGAGATCATCAAAGCAGCATCTGGATTTTGTATATCCTTCCAAATTGAGACACCTCGAGTGTGCCTTGGTATCATTAATTTGATGGCGGTTAGTGGCAGAATCTGTTGATAAAATATGCATGATTTTTTCTGTAAATTATGTACTTGGTAGTATTTTAACTATTTAACTAAAAGGGAAAGTATGTGTCTTATCTATTAAGTTCATAAAATATAATGTTATTACAAAACCATCATAATGAATATACGAGTTTAGCATTATATAATTATTTAAAACTTGTTCACATTGGACCTCATTCTAATTGCCTTTTAGGATGAAGTTGTTTATGTTGTGGAAAATCTCATCATGAGTCCTGATGAGATGTGTGGTTTCGTCATTGGGGACATTTGTGGCACCCCATACAACCCTTACCATCAGTGGAGAGTGGCTTTTCCACCTGTGCCAAAGCCACCTGTTAATCCCCCAGAGCCCCCACCAGTAAGTTTATGGTACAGATAGGGTTTGTTTGCCAATTTACACACATCGCTCCATTTAGCACTAATATCATGGGTAACGGTTCTTAGAAAATGTGAGGCTGTCTGTGAAGTGTCTCACTAACACTTCTGTGCTGTTCACATGACATGGCTGTCACATGTTGCGCAATCGTCGTCACTGATATTACTAGACTGACATATATCAGAACTGGTAAAGCTTATCACACTTGTCATCTACATTAATGCTAACAATGAGCCGAGATGCATGTAAGCATTACAAATGAACCGAACAGTTATTTACGGTGCCTATGTTAGAAATCTCTAGTCTTAACTGTGTTATCACAACCGCATCAAATATATCTACATAATATGACAGTAATTAATATTACATTAGAAAATAAAGTATAATACTATCCAAGGTCATATATGGCATCCACTCCCCAACAATCAGGTCTACCACTTTTTTCTCACCTCGCGCAACACGTGTCAAATAACATCGTCCGGTGTGTCAGATTATACAGCACATTTTTTTTAACGTTACCTTTGGGAGCTATTGTACACAAGGATACCACCCGTTCTATGCAGGGAGAGGTGCCTCAAAGGTCTGTGTATCTCAGAATGCATGGTGTTCACAGTGCTCGAGAAGTTTTTGGTGAGTGTATCAATATGCAAAGAAGGAAACATTGGCTCAGTACATCGGTGGCCCAATATGCAGTTAATGTGTTAATCAGGCAGCCAAAGAGGTACTCTGCTGGCGGAGTGAGTTTGGGAGGCTTTTCCACGTCAGGCGGGTCAGGTACTACATTATATTCCATTTCAGTTTTTCAGAGTAGTTTTTGTTTTCATATAAGAGTACTTATTGACAGGTAGGTATAAATTGCCAAACATACCTTATTCTGCATTTACAAATCAAGTCACTCAGCCTTCATACCTTACAATGCAATACATATTTTGAAATCAATCAATGCTACTTCATAATCACCAGGATGTATTGATCATGGAGCATGCATTGAGCCTAGTTATTATGGCAATTTATAAAGAATTTTCTTCATGTTTTCATTGTAGATACATGTCCTCTCAGAATTTTGTCATTTGCACTGTTTCATACTGCATGGACAGAAATTTATTCTTAAATATGAAACTACCATTGTTCTTATAATCTTCAAACATGTGTAGTGAAAAAGAGAAGTAAAGTTAGAATGTTAATCTTAAAAGGTGTAGTAATGGACCAGCACTAGAAATTAATAATAACTAGATACTGTATTTGTATTAACTTTATCTTTCCATAGGTAGGAATGCCAACCTTGAAAGTGTTGCATCTCTCGGATACACACTTTGATCCAGAATATATGGAAGGCTCTAATGCAGACTGCAATGAGCCACTGTGTTGCCGTGCCACCTCTGGGCCAGTTAAGTCTCCAGATCGTCGGGCTGGGTTATGGGGCGACTACCGTAAATGTGACACCCCTTCAAGGACCATTCACAGCATGCTACAAAATATTGCTTATCTCCATCCAGTAAGTAGAAAATGTTTTATTAATGAAAATTGTTGAGCATATGGATGCATGAAAAGGAAATGATAATAGAATTTATCTGACTAATGTGGATGCTGCAATGACAGCATGATGTTAAAGAAGAAAGGAAATAATTTTGAAGGCATAGAAATTTGACAAGAGAAAGTTCTTGTTTGGCAATAAAACTTAATTTTCATGTTTTATCTTATCAACAAGTTTGAAGGAGGTAGTTTGTTACATTTAGCTTCCTAAGCCATACATACACTCATTTTAGTTATGTACTATGTATTGAACAAAAAATTACAATTCAGAATAAAATATTTTTTATAGTTTTGAAGAACATTATTGTAACACCCCAATACAAAACCAACAATTGGACACCTGGCATAGTAGTATCCAGTGTCCTCAGTCATGGCCTCAGCCACCAATACCTCCCTGATTACTTTCTTACTCTTTCAAATATTGCTATATACATATGGCTAGTAACTGTACAGTTTCCTAGTTTTAGAAGATAAAGTATCTTCATTGGTTTCCATGTTTAACTGTTGACCTTTGATGACACAGGATATCAACTACATCATTTGGACTGGAGACCTGCCACCACATGACATCTGGAACCAGACAAAAGAGAGCAACTTGAACATTTTGAGGGCTACAATTGACCAACTTATTCTTTACTTTCCCAGTATCCCAATATTTCCAGCTCTTGGTAACCATGAGTCAGCTCCAGTGAATAGGTATTGAAAACTCTTCTTATGATATATATTGTATAAGGAATACACCTAAATATTTTTTTTCTTTAACTGAAAAAGGTATATGATTTTGGGTGAAAATAATAATAAAAAATAGAAAATGTATAAGTATATAATCATGAATAGCTGGATGTCTCGTTAATTTTACATTCAGATCAACATAGGCAGATTTGCACACATACTTTCAATAAGGCATGTGGAAACTGGTATGGAAAAAGGAATGAATACAGTGAAAACCATGCTATTGAATGGTGGAGAGAATAACATAACAGATAATTTGAATATAAGCAACTGTGTAAATATACATGACTAAATTTCATATTAATCATTGAATGCCTTTGTGTACTCCGAAATCAGCTTTCCTCCGCCATTTGTTGCGGCTGACCATGGAGTAGGGTGGCTCTATGAAGAGTTGGAGTACCAATGGCTGCGCTGGTTGCCTCAGGAGTCCTCACCAACCATCAGGAAAGGTGCCTTCTACTCAGTGCTGGTGCGTCCAGGCTTCAGAATCATCTCCCTCAACATGAATTACTGCAACAATAAGAACTGGTATGTAATATTTTGTCTGCCACAATTTCTCAACAAATTCATCAGATACCATATTTAAAATTTTTAATATTGAAGTTTCAATAGTTAACCCCTTCACTCTGGCGATGCCGACGTCGGCATTCGATGGCGTCACCGTATGGAAAGGGTTTTAGTCCTCTTCTAAACCTCTTAATCATCTTCCATTTCCTCTTAATCCTCTTCTAAACCTCTTAAGAGGAAATGGAAGAGGATTAAGAGGAATTTAGAGCAGGATTGAGAGGTTTAGAAAAGGATTAATCCTCTTCCATTTCCTCTTGACCCTTTCCATGCTGTGACGCCAATGTCTGCGTCACGGATGGAAAGGGTTAAGAAGGTAAAAACCCTCAGAGCAAGTGTAAAGGAATAAGAATGAATGTATAGTAATTTATTTTTCAATATTTACACACAAGAAAATGTATTTATTTTGTTAGTTTTCAGTTACTAACTGTCTGCCACAGATAAGTGTAATGAATGCGTATGAATTAATAATCAGAGATGATTAAGAATATTTATAACAAAGCTTTTCACCTGTGTCATTAATGTACTATATCAAAAAGGTTTTGTGTAAGTTCAATAAGTAATGAAGCAACACCACAACAATTTTCAGTTCATTATGACATTTTTTTTTTTCTTCAATTATACATATAAATTTTAGTTCTCTTTCTTTAAATGCAAAATACACATAACATTCTTGGCAGGTGGCTACTTCTGAATTCAACTGATCCAGCCCAAGAACTGCAGTGGCTGATTTATGAATTACAAAGTGCAGAGGACAGGGGTGAAAAGGTCCACCTATTGGGCCACATCCCCCCAGGCCACCAAGACTGTTTGAAGGTGTGGAGTCATAACTACTACACCATAGTTAACAGGTATTGAAAATTCAGACATTGTGGATTTGCTGAGATTTTATTATTTGTTCTGTTCCTTAAGTAAAAGATGGAAGGACTGCATCATCATCACCATTATCATCATGTTACTTCCCACTCATACCCAGAATGGGGACTTAAGAAGACTTAAGAAAGCATCTATGATCCTTGCAGGAAATAATGCTGAGTAAAGTGGGCCAAGTTCCATAGGCAGACATAATTCTAATACCGATCATTTCCCTGCACATAATCTTGTACAGTCGTCCCTCAAATAGTACGGTTTTACACGGATTGTCATGGAAGAATTTTTTAGGATTTTTAAATTTCCCGCTTGTCGCACCAAGTAGCCATGGCGTGAGTGGCAGGACTGTTCTACCAAAACACCTGCTGAAAGCACCCCAAAGCATTTGAGATAGGTGTTCATCTTGCAGAAGAATTCAGATTTCGGAGAAGTTACATTTTGGGATGAGTTACGGTGCGGTAAGGAGAGCATACCACGTGAATGAGAGCAGTGTTCACTGTATCTATCATTGTGTAAAAGAAATTCTTCCTGCAGTAACTGCCAGTGCTCCAAGAGTGCTGCAAGAGTGGAGATAAAGGCTGTCCCTTTACTAAGCCTCGTCGTTGCTATGGTAACGGCATCTCACTCGCAGCAAAATGGCCTACGTTGATCTTCCTGCCAGTGCGTTTGAGAGAGAGAGAGAGAGAGAGAGAGAGCGAGTCGGGATGTCTCGGGCACCCAGACCACCCCTGGCGATGTTTAACATGCATTACTAGCTGTCCTGGCTGACGAAATCCTTACAACAGAAGATGAAAAGGAAGCTCCAGTGGTTATGGTGGTACAGAGAGGTGAAATGCAATGGAAACACTTATATGTGTTTATTTGGGCCGCCATATTTGCTGATGATGTCATCATAGCACAAAGGTGCTCCACCTCTCAAAGCCGGGAGCCAGTGGACGTGCTGAGTTGGCAACTCGTGCTGCCACGCCACGCGTTTGAGAGCACTCGGGATGTCCCAAGAGTCCCGATTCCCTCTCTCATATGCAGCCCAGGGAGTGTTTCTGTGGGGAGCACTAATTTTATACGGATTTTCAAATAGTACGAGGGTCCTGGGTCCCTAACCCCTGTGTTATTTGAGGGACGACTGTATAAGCCTTTTATTCTTTCATTAACTTTCCATAATTATTATTATACTTTGATGCATGGACACTAAACAGGGACTTGGAGAGGTGGACTGATGCCTTTTGTAATAAGTGTCTACTCAGAATCATGGCAACTACTCTGTGAAACTGACTCGACATATATTACCCGCATAGTCTGTCAACGCTAACTCTGGCCATATGGGCATGTGTTACGCTACCCAGAAGCCGTCCCTGCTGATTGGGTTGTCTCAATTGACAATACCGAGTAAAGGAGACCAAGGGGACACCCTCAGAGTTTGTGGCTGGAGCAAGTTGACAGATCCTGCCAGGAGGTGCTCGGAATGAGAAGGGGGCCTGCATGGAGACTTGCCGGAGTGACCCCTGGACTTGCTGTTGTAGGGTGGGCAAGGCAACGCACCCCCTGGCATATGCCCCTATTGATTGATTGATTGATACTTTGTTGGCAAAAATCATGGTTGAGTTTTAGCTTTTAGTATTTTTGGTGTTTTTTATTCTCAGCTGCTTGATGGCTGTTTCAGGATGGTGTATTGGGGGGGGTTAGGTTAGTGTGGTCTGTGGAGCAATGTAAATCCTATCATCAGTGCTGTATGTGAAAAGAATTCAACAAATCACTTGTAGAAATGCATGTCTGACAGAAACCTTACCTATTATTGAGGGGGAGCACTCAAAATTGTTAATACTTTTTTTTTTTTTTTTTTTTTCCAAAAGGGAAGATATTGCTGCATTTCTCACATCTGTAAAATAATGCAAGATGCTAGTATGCATCTGCAAATATTTTCATAATTTCAAGGATTCACTTTTAAAGACTGGCAATACTTTTGTGCATGCCTGTTATGACCCCACTGGTAATACAATTTGACTAAGAGGCCATGAACAACCAGGAGCTGTAGCAAATCAGACTAATATAAGATTATGATTTTCCCCTTCATGTTATCTCTCCTTCAGATGGTATTTGCTCTTTGGGAAAATATTCATGTGCAATACTGTAATAGTTACAGTATTTCAGCATAAAATGGTTCTTGAAACTAAGTCTGGCTCACACCATAAAAATGGAAAAGCATTTCAAAAGTAATTCTTTTGCAGTTAGGTTCTTTTTTTACTTGATTCAAATAACCCACGAAAATGCACATTTCTAGGTATGAGGCAACCATTACAGCCCAGTTCTTCGGCCATACACACTTTGATGAATTTGAGCTGTTCTACGATGAACGTAATCGCCATCGTGTAACAAACATCGCATACATTGGACCTTCTGTAACATCATATTACAAGCTCAATCCAGGTTATCGGATCTATACTGTTGAAGGAGATTATGCTAACTCCCGCAGGGTGAGTTACTTCTTATTCTGTAGGCTAAATACTAATTTAGTAGAAATTTGTTGAATAAGGGCTAGAGGTTAAAGGATGTCCACAAAGTTCATGTATATAAAACTAAAATTGGTCTTGGCAATATTTGTTTAGAATGGAAAAGTGACTTACGTGAAGCACATAGAGGTTCCCTCAGGAATGAAGTCAGTGACTGGGTGAGGCAACACACCCCTAGAATGTGCTCTTCATGGATGATGATGTTTAAAACTAAGAATTAATTGCATGTGAGACTACTTCATAGTAAAAGGTGAACTACTCAGTAGTTCATTGTAACTTTGTTAGAAGTGCTCTTTCCTATAGTTGCCTTTTTTGCCAAACTCATGAACTAGGTATATAAGAATTTTATTATATTGCTAGAAATGTTCCTCAGTCATGCAAAATTTTAGAAGACACTATTTATGAACACATTTGAACTAACCCCTCTTAATAAGGTGTTCTTATGTGATCACTAGATTTTCTTCCTATGATAACTCTTTTGTATTTCAATTTATGCATTTATTTCCTGAAGTAAAGTAAACTGGTTATGATACCCTGCAGCTGGTGGTTGACCATGAGACATGGGTGATGAACCTGGATGAAGCCAACAGAATTGGACATCCTCGTTGGTACCAACTGTATTCAGCCCTGAGAGCCTATAAAATGAGGAACCTTTTGCCAGAAGAGTGGAATCGCCTGGTTTACAAAATGGCCATTGATGATGACCTATTTGAAAAATACAGAAGGTAAGATTCTTTCACATATTGATTGATACTTTCAGATTGTCATGGTTCCTAGGATTTGAAGTGCTTTTCAAGAAGATTGGAGGATGGCCTACATATGTATAGCTAAGGATGTGAAAAGATGGTAACAAATGAATGCAGTTGTTATATCCCATATCTGAAATACGTAGTTTTCTTAACAAAAAAGGAAGGGGCCATCATAAAAATACTAAAAGTATTTAACCTCTACAACACTGTGTTCATAAAATTTACACATTTTCATGCTGGTCAGTGGAGCGTTGTATGCATAAATTTTACGCATTTATTATTACCTCCACCAACAAGGTTGGAGGAGGTTATATTTTCGGTCCAATCAGTATGTTTATTTGTTTGTTTGTTCGTTAACAGTCTCCTGTGCACAATTTTGCGGATATCTCAACCAATTTTTCAGGGAAGCTTTGTGTCCATCCAGAATAGAACCCATTAAATTTTTTGTCAAAGGTCAAGGTCACACAAAACATCAGATTCACATATTTTTGGCCATAACTTCAGTTCTTGTCATTGTAGAGACTTGGTTCATATTTTAGCTCATGGAAAGATGCACTTTGCATGGCCTTGACCTTAACCTTTGACCTTGACCTCGAAAAGTTTGCCCAAGGTCAAAGTTTCTGAAAAAAATAGAATTTCATCAAATTCTGAAACAAATGCTTCCATATGATGCAAAGGATCACAGTTGATGCCCATACCAATTTTCAGGACGATCTTTGGTGGAGGTGTGCACTCTCCGAGTGCTATGCATCTAGTTTCCCATTCAATTTCCCACCATTGAGTGGGCTGTAGGTGGTTGAGATGTTGTAGCCCATCTCGGGATGATTCAGCAAGGTTTTTCAGGCCTGTCAGTGTGTCTGTGGTCCCATATATCAGCGCATAGAGGCCCATGATGGAGGATGCTACTGGGGGAAGATGATCGGTTTGTAATGGAGGATTTCAGTGAGCAGGAAGGGGCTTTAGGTTTGTGGAGAACCATATTTTCACATTACCACATCTATGGAAGGTATTGTTACACAACCCGCCTTGTTCCCGGTCTCGCATACACCCTGGCCTCCCTTGGCCAGCCACGGGTTCGTTGTGTGTGGCGGTGGTGACGAATCCGTACCCCCAGTGACGCACTGACCAGTACCTTACCTCCTGCAGTACGCCTCGCCCGGCCTCGTGTCTCACCCCCCTGCCCGCCCGTCACTCTTTCCCCGTGTTTCCCACCATCGGGTAAATAAACACTGTCCTCCTTTAGTTTCCTGTATTCCCGTTTCTCTCTGTACAACGGCCTCCCGCCTATCCGTGGCTCGTTCTCCGGGCGCTTGATATCCCACGGAGAGATCACTTGACGGCGCATGGATGGCTCACAAAAGGCGTTTGTATAAGGGCAGCAACTGGGCGGTGCGAGGCAACTCGTTCCTCACTGAGCGCCGGGGGTAGACTCCACTCTCACTCCTGGGACAGCGGAGCTAGACTTGCTGTCGCCGACATATGCCGGCTCCCTCCACACCCCGTGCCGCTCCCAATTAGCTCACCTGACTCCTGGAGGGGGAAATGCTTGTTTCCTCGTCGGCAAGGCCATAGAAGGAGGCGGGAATGGCCCCCTCCGGAACAGCTTGTTTCAGCTATCGACAAGGGAATGGTCGTCTTCGCAACAGTATAATAATGTACGGAGGTAATGAAATAACCAAAAAGGCAAAAATTCATGTGACAACATCAGCGTACCTGGGCTGTAGTAGCTCTCTGGGGGGGGGAGATGAGTGTTACGAATATGTAGGGGGTGTTGATAGTTGGGGAAGGAATATTATGATGTATTTACATCATTGGATGATGTAACCATAGTTACAAGCTTACGAGAAGATTGTTACGAGAGCTTAACACCAGCTGTCTGCTACAGGATGGATGGAGGACCCCCCAAAAATGTCTGAAGCAGATGTGAATCAAAGATTGTTTATTTCTGTACCTTTAAGTTATGTACTAATTGTTTATACAACAAAGAGGCATTTAAAATGGGTGTACGACCACGAAACTCATCCATGGTATTGCCAACGTGTTGGTGAATTATTTAAACCAAGAAACTCAAAACACCTTTTTGGCCCAAAAATGCCCAATTTCTTTTGCAGAGGGCCCCATAAGGGGGCCAGTTGGTTAAAAATTTTTTTTATTTATTTATTGGGTTATGGCAATGCTATTTATGCACAAAGTAAGGGACACCATATACATCAATTCTAGCCCACAAAACCCGATCTAGGACTCTCCTTTTTTTACCCATATATGGATTTCTAAATTTGATATTTTTCAAATCGCATCTTCTCCTATACTAATTGTTCTACACCCATGAAGCATATATGGTATTACAACCTTGCTATGGCAATGAAAACAGCACATCTACATTTTACTGAAAATCCCCAGTTTTGCAAAATATGAAATTTTACTTTTTCAGTGCCTTTACCACCCTTCTAGAGGAGGGAAAAAATTCTTTGAAAATTCAGTCCTTTTAGATATGAAGAAGAGCAAGGTGTCGTTTCAATTAGACAAGTCTAGACATAGTTTGAGTTTTTGTTTCATTGAAATCAGTTGAAAAATGACGGAGGAGATGCAGTTCAAATTTATAAAAGTTATGTTTTGAGAAATGGGCTGTCAAAGTTTTTCATGAACTGTAAATGCATAATACACAAACATTACTAAGTGATATTGTGGCATTTACCTCTTCATTTATTAATAATCATATATAAAGTAATATTTCTTCATGGTCACTCATATATTTTGATGTCCAGGCATAAAATCATTCTTCAGGCTCCTGGTCCCCCCATGCCCCGGGGTGAGGCATGGTATTATCTCACAAGGAGAGGGTCTCATAGCTGCCCAAGCTACTCTTTGTTGCCAATTTTTTTTCTAAAATCCTCCAGGGGCATAGGCTTTCTTATCCTTATTAGTTTCCTTCTTCTTTTTGGGTGTTTTCTTCTGTTTGCTTCTGAGAATTCTTCATTCTTTTTTAATTTGATAAAATGGAGCAGTCAAGAGCTGCAGCCACAAGCCTTTAGTACACCATAGGAAGGGAGGTTATGCCAGATATCACTATTGCTACTATTATAGTACATAGATTTTTTATAATAATGGCTGTACACAATGACTGATATGCATCATGAGGTTGCGCTCGAGGCAGTGGGAGTCCAGTACATGCCCTTAAAAATGAAACTATTGCGAATTTTGATGAAAACTTCGTATTTACACACTCAAAGGCAACACGAGGGTGGATGACTATTTTCAAAATCCACGCTTTTCACCATTTCATGATGAACCAGCCCCCTTAAGGGATTAATACTGACTCTATTTATTATTAGCAAGAAAGCTCAAGGATGAGGAAAGTAGCAGTTAGTATGTGAAGGAACAGTTGTGGGATGGATAGAGTTGATGGCAAAAAAAGGGAGAAGTGTGGAATATACGTAGTGGTATATGTGCAAGAGAATAAAAGTAGATGTGCTGATGTGGTGTGCTTATTTTTCAACTTTTGAAGCATACATGAATGGTAAAAAACATTCTGAACTGATGGTATTAGCTTATTCTTGTCCAGTGACCTATGTAGCACCTACCTATTTTTAATTTTCATAAGTATAATATAATTTGGAATTGCTGTGAAGAAAATCACGCTAGTGGATGCTACCTTCTAGTTAATCTAGTAGCTTCCTTCATGAAGTAACCAGCTGTTGCCTGTGGCTTTGTTCCTTGCCTGGCCTGCTTGTGCAAGAAATAAATTAACATTAATGACATTTTAATATTCTCTCCTCAGGTTTTACTGGAAGAACTCAGTAGCAAAAGAAGACTGTGACTCAGAGTGTAAGAAGCGAATGTTATGTGACCTTAAATCTGGACGCTCCAATGACCGAAAACGCACTTGTGCAAAGATCACCGAGCAGGTTGAAATCCAGGAACGAAGTGATTGGACTGGCTGGATCTACTCAGGCCTCACTGTCACGTATGTCTGGTTTAAAAATCTGTTTGGTTTTGGTTAAAATATGCATTAAGGTAATAACTGGATCAATTAGGGCATCTTAATGTTAAAGATATTCAGGGAAAGAATAACACATCATTCTATAGGCTATATCATAATGCTTCCCATACATATGAGATTATTAATGATAAGTTGTCTAAACTGTAACTCTATAAAGTAGAATATGTGAATGAGATTTTTTAGAGTAATGAAATTTGGCTGTGCAGAGCATATCAACATATAGCAGAGCAATATCATTTCTAAACTATATCTTTGGATGTATTCATTTTCGTGAACCAACTAATTGAATTGAAATGAAACTACAGTTCCAGTACATAAACCATCATTACAAGAACCAGATAGGAATAAATATATATATCTGCTTTGTGTTTCTCCTCACCACCCACCAAAACTAGTGAAAACTAACCAGAGAAAATGGAAAAGAAAGTATTGTTATTGCTATTATTGTGATTGGGTTATGCAAAAAATAAAAAAAATAAAGGCATACAAGAATGTTATGAGATGAAATGGGTTGAGTTAGGGATGGAAAAAAATACAAATGTAGAAAGGTAGGAGTTGAATCTGTAAGTGAAGAATGTACTGGAATGATAAAAAGATTTTTCTGTTAGCTCAATATGTCTGTACAGTTACATCTTAGGCATGTGAAAATGGCAATAAGAGTTGTGCTTATACCACTTGGTGACAAGCCAGAAGGTTCTGGAGAGATTGTGATGGGATACTTAAATGTCCAGGATGTTTGAACAGGACCCAGTGGACAGCATAATGAGGGACAGGGGCCCTCAGAATGAATGGAGGGGTCAAAACTGAAGGAACTGTGCCACACAAGGAATTTATGTATTACCAACTAATTGTTCAAATGCAAGGATGGTTACAAATATACACAGTTCACAGAGGAAAGGCCAGAAGGGAAAGACAATTATTGGGCTAAAATGGAAGTGGATGGTATGATGCTTATTGAATCAAGGAAACACCCTTTTCACCCTAAAAAATCACTTAAAACCACCATTTCTCTCAGGCCTTGACCATTTCATAGGGCAGTTAGTCTTCTTATGATGATTTACATATTTTTCCTGCTCAATATTATTTATTTTTAACCATTTATTGAATAGGCCATTTTGAGTAAGAAATATGGTAAGATAAGGAGGTTGATAATGACTATTTTATTATCTTTTTTATTACTCTTGAGACATTAGGTTTAGGAACACATGTTTCTGTATTTCACTGAAACCTACACAAGTCAGCTACACAGAAGTGACATTACTCATATATACAATATAGAAGACTAAGGTTAGGGACGACCTCCCTTTCAGCTATTGTTGCCTAGGATGCTTATTGGAATGATTCCTCTTATTTATTTTTCGCCTAGCTCTTGCAGGACAAGGAGTCACACACACCCATACACATACCGGTCCATAGCTCAGTGGTTAAAATCTCTGCGCTGCCAGGCTTTGCGGCCTGACAGGCAGGGGTTTCAGCCCCCACTCAGGCTGGCATTTTTCTGCTGACAAGGAGTGGTTACTGTCCTCCCTTGAGCAAGGGGGTTGGGGTGTGGAGTGTGTGAAGGTGGAGATCGACTATAATGAGCTTGTCTATGCCTAGAGGATACTTGCTGGTGATTGTGGGTTCAACTCGTGATCAGCCCGTGGTGAATTACAGGCTACTAGGTAAATACACCACTCCAACAGCTCAGTGATTAAAGCCATTCACTGCCAGGCTTCACATTCTGGTAGGTTGAGGTTTGAGTCCTGCTCAGGCTGGGATTTTTCTGCTGACAAGGAGTGGTTAGTACCCCCTTGAGCAAAGGAGATGGGTTGTGTGGTATGTGATGGTCTCAGCATTACCCAGAAATCAACTATAATGAGCCTTGCTTTAATCAGGAGGGTACTTGCTGGTGATGACAAGTTCATCTCGTGATTAGGCCATGGTGAACTACACACACACACACACACACACACACACACACACACACACACACACACACACACACACACAAACTGCAGTAGATTTTTATGGCATAATAAGTGAAAATGCTCATTGCTCTTTACTGTTCATGTCTCAGGTCACTGGCCACCTGGTGGTACTGGGGATGAGCAGTGAAAACAGGATGCGGCGTCAGTTTCTTCATATCACCAATATTAAGTGAAGTTTAACCCGGTAGCTGCGGGGATCATGTTTCTTAAAGGCCCCTCTGAACGAGAAAAATTAGAAAAAATCATCACTCGTGCAAACCATTTCATAATATATATCAACGCATTTGTGATCAGTTTATGCATCATCTATTTTGGGGGGTTTATATCTTTGCCAGAATTTGGCCCGTCGCTGGTACACCATAAAGCCACAAATTTGGCCCGTCGCTGCTACCGGGTTAAGGGCTTTGAACCAGTTCTCAATATCCTAGAGTTATTGAAACTATTTTTAGCTTTAGCGATTTACAATTCTGTTATCTTGAAAGTAAATTGCTATGAAACTTTGTAACAAATAATTAATTCTAATGATTAAGTGAAGATTAAAAATGTGTTTTCTGCTGAAAAGGTGCATTTCACTTAAGTCACCTGTGATATGCTAGCAAAATATAATCCTTAATTAATGGGTATTTTAATTATAATATGAGCACATTAAAAGTACATCCCCACTTTATAACATGCAAGTTGATTAGATGCAAACTCGTGTAATAACATAGTAATTCCAACTTTCTCTATAAAGGTAAAGGTATTGACTCAATATTTACCTTTTAACATTACTCCCACAGTTCATAATGGCATAATCAACACCAGATTTATCTTACTCTTGGCCAATAAGATGAGGATAACTATCTAGCTACCCAATGATGTTTGATTCTTCTGCCATTTGTAATGTTCCTAACAACTCCATAATTTCTTGGTGGCATTACAAAGACTGGACATAATTTTTTTTCATATTTACCATTATATTTCATGTTAATGGGCACATAAAAGTTTCATATGTCCAGATCATACCAAGCGATTTTATTCAGCTATCTGGGCAAATATATTCCAACTGCAGTTTCTCATTTTATGATGTATGCAATGGTACTGCATGGTTGCCAAATGCAAATTGATAATTAAAAGTAGAATCCACATTTTTTTTGTAAAAACCAAGACAAACAAGATTTTTAGATAACTCTAAGACTATACATCAGGTATAGTATGTGCTGCACCCAAACACTGATCAGTATAATTCCTGCCTTCTATGTGGCAAGTGTTGTGACCTGTGTCAGGCACTCACAACTGCCTGAACTCTGAAGATGATTCTGTTTGATGTTTACCTATTAATCCCTGTGCCTCACTGCCCCTTGATAGAAAATCACTTTGTAAATAGGGTCCAATGCTGCTGGAAACTGCAAGGCTGCAAGAAACCTGACTTGTAGGTAATAAGGAGGAAAGCTATCCTTGGTGCTGTAAAAAAAAAAAAATTTAGTTGTCCAAAGTCTTGACTAAGTTGCTCCAAATCTATAACATATTAATCACATTATTATAATCAGCTGTAATCTTAAAATATTTAGCAATACAAGGGTTGTCTAGAGCTTTTCCAAACCTGCTTCAAAATCATATTTATGAACTCCCATGGTAACAGTGACACCTAAAATTGCTTGATATATCCAAAGTATTTGAAGAAACAATTTAGGCATATTTCCATCCTTACCGAGAGAAAGGTTGCTTTTAGTGGGCATTACATTGATCTCATGGACACTGAATCAGAGTGTATTCTTAGGATAGTGAGCACCTTCTTATACCTATGGTCTTGTGTGCTCACAAGTATTAATACAGTGGCATTCACAATGGAGAAAATGCTTTAGCTGATCATGAATGTAAGTGCTGCCTTATATTGTTGTTGTTCAAAGATTGCTCCCTCCCTATAGGGGGGAGCATGTGCCTTTGCCAGTGGCGGCCTGTAGCAGGGTGCCGACAGACCGACTATCGGCTGACGTCAGCCGAGTCGACCAAGTCGGTCTGCCGACAAGGACTGGTGTGTGTCTGCTGCCTTATATAGATTACTGAAGCGTTTGCAAGCTTAACACTGAAGTAAATTTCAGGCAAGTGTTGTGAAATGCATCTTTTATTCCTATGTTCTCATTACTTAGGGTGCTCTGATATAATATTTACATATAATAAGAGGGGAATGTTTATACAGATTCTTTATACATATCTATATTAGAACTGTGAATTAATGAATTACATGTTGAACTCATGCTTTCTTGTGAACAGTTGATAGTTTATTTACTAGTTTAAAACTTAAATAGCATCATAGAATTCTTGTACAGAAAATTGTCAGTAGTAATCATATATGAAAATGTAGTAGTATATAGCTTAGAATCACACAATGTGATTGAGGCACATTTTAATAGGAGTAGATTCATAGTATGTATATTAAGGCACATTGTGATAGGAGTAGATTCACAGTATGTATATTAATATGTATGTTATATTATTAGTCGAAGGGTACCATTCTTACTGGCAACTTCACTGGAAGCCTGGCACTTAGGCATGTCAAAGGTCTACATGAATTACATAGTTTGCAATATAGACATCAAACAAGTTTTTGAAGATCATTTCTAGGTCTCATTCCTTTATAAAATCTAAATTCTAATAATAAAGTTAATTCTAACTATCGTGATTGCATGTGATAAATGAAATTTGATATAGCCTCTTCTGTAAATTAAGATTACATGGCCAAATTTAACTTTTTTACTGCTCCTAATGATCTTTGATTAGAAGAGAAATCCCTAAAAGTGTATTGCCAAATTCAAAGCCAGTGATGCACTGGTTCTATCAGTCATGCATGACATCTAAATATGAGTTTATTGCTCACTTATGAAAAATATTCACAAGAGGAAAATGTGTTGGAAGACATTGCTGCTTACTGTGTAATACATGTTTGTCTAACATTGCATTCTATTCAAAATTAGGGAAAACAAACTATGCAAATTTCCATAAATATTCTAAAAAACAATTCATGTATTTATTACCAGAAGAAACCAAATTTGGAAACATTCAAATTATTTAGTTAAGTAGTGGATAAGGAGTCAAATTCTAGAAGGAAAAAAAAACTAACATGTACTTCAGGGCCTATTTATCTAATTAAATAATTATTTCTAAAGGACACCATCTATGTTTATTATTCAACCACATTATTTGGAGTGCATTTTAATTTTGAAAAGTCTTTTTGATAAACAACTTTGTCAAAATTATGTAATATGTATTGTGCAAAATAACATGGAATCAAAGGTAAAACATACCAACCTTCTGATCAAACTTGCTGAGTAACAGAATACCTTTGATGGATTTGCCAGTAGCTTGATTGTGGCCACTAGAGGCATTATACAGTAATTTGTTCTTTGATCAGTATTTTTCATGATAGTATGTAAATGACATCAATGCTGGCCCAAGCATCACTAAAGCTAACCATGTAGCCTATAGGCTATTAAGACTAGTTATGCAGTAATCTCATACGTTATTTAATAATTGTATTGTTTTTAACTATTATGTTGTAAAAATGCACAACAGAGAATAGAAGTGGAGATCGAGTGTAGAATGGCTATGAAATATGATAATTTAGTGCTGCCAGGCATAGGGAAATTACCCTGTTTTAGGGTAGAATAGAAATTAGGAATACTCCAAATTCTTCGGATGGCTTGAAAAATCAGCGTGCTTTGGTGGGGCTCAAACCTAGGTCCATGTGTCATGCCCCGAGAGTTTATTTTCTCTTTTTCTATTTTCCTACACGTTCTCTGCATGTATCGAAACACACGAGGAATTAATCAAGACAAGGTGAGTGTATTCACCGGCTGCCTGGGATTGAACCCGTGACCAACGTGACGGGAGAGCCACTCCTTACCGAGTCGGCCAAAGAGGTACCCCACTGGCTAAGTGGGTTATGGGAGGCTCGTTCATCAGGCATAGTCGCCGCACTACACGGCTTTCCCCCCTGCAGATTAATTTCTGTGTGTTGACAATGTCCCATTGAGACATCACTCCACAATGTCCCTTTCAGACATACCTCCAATTCTCCCATTTTCTATTACCCTCGGAAAGCATGGGCCATCCTACCTGTTACCCCTTCGGGGAAACTCAACAGAATTGCAGGAGAGGATGCCCACCGCTATGCCACCACTGTCAAGCCCTGAGAGTTTAGTTTCTCTTTTTCTATTTTCCTACACGTCCTCAGCGTGTATCGAAACACACGAGAAATTAATCAAGACAAGGTGAGGGTATTCGCCGGCTGCCTGAGATTGAACCCGCGACCAGCGTGACAGGAGAGCCACTCCTTACTGAGTCGAGTCGGCCAAAGAGGTACCCCACTGGCTAAGTGGGTTATGGGAGGCTTGTTCATCAGGCATAGTCGCTGCACTACTCATGGGCTCATCATGCCTGGATGATGACCACTCTGCCACCACCTCACCAATGTCTAGTAGGAGTGGAGTTGCTTCGACCTCGAGGGAGATGCTGGATCGGAGAGTCATGCTGCCAGGTTGGCTGGGGACTCTGAGAGTGATGCAGGACTAGAACCTTCTGAGGAGAGAGAAGGAGACAGAGGTGGGTGCAGTACTGAAAAATCAGTAGTACGGTTGCGGTAGTCCGGTACTTTTTCCGGAGTAGTGCGGTTGCGGTAGTGCAGTCCCATTTTTTTTATTTCCCAGTGCGGTACGCGGTGTGCGGTACTGCGGTAGCGGTAGTCACTAGTCAATATAAAAAAATACTTCAATGCCTATCCTGGCTATCCATTGACTAACTAAAAACTTGATACAAAAAAAAAAAAAAAAAATATATATATATATATATATATATATATATATATATATATATATATATATATATATATATATATATATATATATATATATATATATATATATATATAAAGGAGGACTGGGGGAGGGAGAGAGGGAGATAAGGGAGGAGGAAGGGGGACAGGGGTAGAGGACGGGAAGGGGAGGAGGGGGAGGGAAGGGAATGCAGCTTTCCGAGGGAGGAGGGAGGGGACAGGGAAGGGGGAGATCAGCGTCATGTGAGAGAGGAGGAAGTGGGGGGTGGGAAGGAAGAGAGGAAGGGTGGTGCGAGCTGCAGTAGCACTAGCCAGGTATATAGGGGAAGTGAAGGGGAAGGGGAGGAGGGGAGGAAGGGGAGGAATTCTCCAGCGTTTGAGCGAAAACGAAAGATTACTAATATAGGAAATTCATGACAGGAAGAGTGAAACATTATTCAAACTGTCCAACATATTAAGACAAAACACATCAACTGCACTAGGCTCACGGAGGTGAGCAGGGGCACGGAGACGGGGCAGCGTGTGTTGACCAGGCAGTCTCTGCATCCACTCCCCTCGGCAGCTCAACCCAAGGCAAGTATAGAGAAGGTATAGTCATACAGGCGGGAGGAAATCACTCGTTGGTAACTCCTATAGCCTTCACGCTCGGCCGCGCCCCATCCTCGTTGTCTGCCCAAACCGATGACTTCACACATCTCACTCCCACCCTGTTTCCTGACCCCAACATTCATTTTCACGAAAACCTAAGACCACCATCATCTTCTTGAGAAAATTCTGCATCACTCTAGCATAAATTTTTAACACATACGAAAATCAGAGTTAAGTGAAGGATGGAGTAAACATGTTCTTGCATTATTTCCTTCAACTCCGCAGTACTCAGCTGGTTTTCGTCGCATCCTTTTATAAGCGGCCAGATCCTGAGTAAATAAATGCGAATGAAAGCCGTCACGGCGCGGCTTATGTTCGGAGGCGATTTTGACCCTATGCATATTTTTACCTCGGGACGTACCACACACCATCAGAAGCAGAAAAGCATGCAGATTCAGGATCTGGGCTTATAAAAGTGATGTGACGAAAACCAGCTGAGTACTAAGGAGTTGAAGGGAAATAAGTGCAAGAACATGTTTACTCCATAGATCACTTAACTCTGATTTTCGTATGTGTACTTTTACAATATTGTTATAAATTTATGCTAGTGTGATGCAGAATTTTCTCAGGAAGATGATGGTGGTCTCAGTTTTTCGTAAAAATGAATGTTGGGGTCAGGAAACAGGGTGGGAGTGAGGTGTGTGAAGTCGTCGGTTTGGGCAGACAACGAGGATGGGGCGGGGCTTAATTAGGCTCGAGGAAGGGGCGGAGCTTATCGGGACGCCAGCCAATCATCGTCCAGGATGAGATGCCGTGAACATTTCTATTTATATTTTTTATTCATCGACAATTGCTTCATAGGGTATATAACAAAAAATCCACATCTTATTTTATTTTATTGAAGTAGTTTATAACATAAAAAACATCCGAGAGGTCCTAATAAAAAAGCTAATTTCAAAATTTGGTTCTTCACGTTCTATGAGAGTGACGCTACCTTTCTATACTTGCCTTGGCTCAACCCTCTCTGCCCCCGGCCCCGCGGCATGGCTGGCGTCTCCTCGCCCAGCCACCGCGATGCACCCCACGCTGACGACCATCACACAGCCCTCCGCGCCCCAAACTTGCGCCAACCCACACAAACAACATAAATACACCTAAAATTACCACCCTGGCGTAACAGTAGGGGGCTATACTCTAGACTAGAATTCTCATACTCTAGAATCCTTGATACTTACCGCAGGAATACGGCTGTAAGACCAATTAAGTGCCTTCGCAGGATCATGAGGTATCGCAGGAATGACGCGTTGAATCAGCATATATACGTGATCGATGTGATTACGTTTGATTGGAATGGCATCTAGTTCCTTTTGACGAGTCCCTATATATAATACTAAATTTTATTGGGGACTCGCAGAATAGTATCACACACGTACAGGTGCAGTGTCAGGAGGCGACCTGCTGTACGTGGCGTTGATCGGAGAATCTTCTGGATTTGAAGTCCTTGTAGAGTTCTACACAACTTTTAAGGCCAAAATCTTACATACACCGACTCACCTGCGACGTGCATATATAGACCTTCTTCCCAAGCACCATCTTAAATAACCCTCCCTATGGGCCCAAAGGTACAAGATTTAAGGTACGTATACTTGTGTTTGGAGGGGTTTCAGTTAAGGTCGGCTGAAGGTGTCGGCGTTAATTGTAAGCCGCAGCTAGTAGTAATGTAGAGTTAATATTTTGATGGCCACGCCTAGGCCTCCGCCGTGTCTCCTCCCACAAACCTGTGTATGACTTGACTTGGTGTATAATATACACCTAAGTCTATATTATAGACCTAGGACCGCGCATCACAGCTGACTTAATCACGGGGACAGGACAGCTTGCGTGCCCTACCGGAAGCCAACTGGACATTCCAGAATATTCTTTACAAGGTTCGAAGCGAGTTCCAATAGTAACTGCAAATTTCATTAAGTTATTCTACTTAATGGCATATATTAATCACGCTTTATTTAGCAGTCATGCCTTTAGGTTAAACTACTAAAGAGTTAATTACTAATGCAACCTCTGGGCAGTGAAGTATTGCCTTTATTGTGGAAAAACTCAACCACCCAATTGTAGTGCGGCGACGGCCTGATGAACGAGCCTCCCATAACCCATTTAGCCAGTGGGGTACCTCTTTGGCCGACTCGGTAAGGAGTGGCTCTCCCGTCACGCTGGTCGCGGGTTCAATCCCATGCAGCCGGGGAATACCCTCACTCTTGATTAATTTCTCGTGTTATTTCGATACACGCAGAGGCCGTGTTGAGAAATAGGAAGGATGGAAAAGAAAGCTCGATCGTCGGGGCATTACACAATTACCCGCGGCTGCTCAGCTTCGGTCTTAGATCCCAGCCCACCTCCGAGACAACCCTTAATTCTTAACACCGAAGCCTCACATACTGTGATCGAGTGACTCAGAAATTTCCCAAGCGATCCACGTCCTCTTAATACAAATTTTCTTGAGTAAATTCAATAGGCCTACATATAAATAAATCGAAATATATATACGTACATCTCTCTCTCTCTCTCTCTCTCTCGACTCTCTCTGGCGTAAAACTCAGATGTAGACAAGTAAATTCAGACTGCACCAAATTTTTCTTCACCAACGTTGTAGTGCGAGAATGGAATAAGCTTCCACCATCAGTGGTCCAGTGCAACACGATTGACTCCTTCAAAAATAAGCTCGACCGTACGTCGATCACTTCCTTCAACGTAATATTAACTAGAGTAGAAATGCAACGTTTTGGAGTCTTCTGATTAATGTAAAATCACTTAGGTTTAAGGACAGACCACCAAGTCTGGACCATGGGGTCTGTGTGGTCTGATTTTCTATGTAAATCTATGTAAATATCTCTCTCTCTCTCTCTCTCTCTCTCTCTCTCTATATATTTATATATATATATAGAGAGAGAGAGAGAGAGAGAGAGAGAGAGAGAGAGAGAGAGAGAGAGAGAGAGAGAGAGAGAGAGAGAGAGTTTATGACAGTTATATTAAGTATTTTTTCCGATTTCATATAGTTATTGAATTATTTTTACATTATTATTTTTTTTTTTGTTAGTTAAGTTTGTTTAGTGTCGAGTGATGGCGGCGAGTGTGACGGGACGGGCCGCCGCTGCTCCCCGGGCCCCACACGCCGCCTAGCCCGCCCCACCCCGCCCCGCCCCGCGCTGAGGCGGCAGTCACTGGTAGGAGGCGGCACAGAAATTATTGTATTCTCTTATGACGCAGTCCTGAACGGCTGGACGAGTGGCGCGCCGTGACGCGGCGTGTGGCTGACAGGTGTGTGGTGACAGGGGGTGGGGGCCGCGCCGTGGTGGGGGCGTGCTGCTGCTGGCCGCCAGCTGCTGCAGTGGGAATAACTGCATGTGGTAGCACCGCCGAGGCGGCAGGAGCCAGGGTCTGCTCGCCTGCTGGTTTGTTCACTCGCCTGGCTGGCAGCCTCAGGATGACAGCTGAATGGTCGTGCTCCAACACACAGCTTAATAGATAAAAAGAGGGCGGCCCAAAGCTACTGGCGTGCCAGTATATTACTCACCTGGTTTACTCGCCTGGTTGGCTCATCCATTCACTATATCATGAGTGGGCCAATAAACTGCTGGCAGACCAGCCCATATGTTGATAAATCATAGTGGAAAAGCTATGGGTGACTATATGGGCTTGATGGATATGCCATAAGCAGTGTACCTGATTTCAGTCTTTAAAATCATAAATGATTGTACTTTGTCATGTGTCATAAGTAGATTTTATAGTAAACAAAATAGGTAAATTTTCAATTAAGGTTGCTCAAAAAATTCATAGATGAGACAAAATTAGATTATATGGTAAATATGGAGAGTCACTACGTGCCTCCAATATTCCTCCCACAGCAATAATAATCTTTCCAAGGTATCGCATACTGGTTGTACTACTCTAGTTTTACCAGCGCATCAAACATATACTGCGTCTACAAGTGATGATAAGAAATAACAGATAATATTCCTCTCCCCTTCAACAAAATTAAAACACCTGGTAGTGGGGAGGGCTATGAAGACCTGGGAAATTGTGGGGTAAAAGCAGCTATTGCACCTGAAATGAAGCGTTTCTGTGCTCTACTTACGGCGAAAATATATATTTTGTGATTAAAGCCACCAATGGCCGCCGTGTAGGCCAGCGCTATTTTGATGGCGATTGCGCCTGCTCTATAGATGTAGGTAACCCATCTCTTGCTAAAAGGGATCGAGTGTTAAAGGAAAATCGAGTATTAAATGTAAGAGATTCTGGAGTCCAATTAGTTGGTTTGAGAGGCTTTTGTGTTGGTTTCATATGTGCGATGAGTATAATAGGTGTCGCGGTCAGCTGTTTCTTGGCTTCCCCCTGCCGAGATCAGTCCGTCCAGTAAAGGTAAGGGGGGGTCCAGGAGGGGGTGCAGCCCCCCTTGGTCAGCGGGGGGTTTGAGAGGGTCATAAAGTTTGGTTGGAGTTGTTTGAATATGCTCCCCCACCCAAAAAAAACGACTTCCTGCGGGTCCCCCAAGATCGTTGGGGGAAGGGGATTAATTCAGTTTTTTCTTTGCTTTTGAGTACTTCCGCCTTCATATTATGGTTAAGGGATATGTAATTAGTCCCTTAACCATAATATGGAGGCGTAATATCATATTTTGGAGGCGCGGAGTGATTCTCCACAATTATATACTGATTATTTAGTAGATCTAAGCAGTCTACTTTAAAGACACAATTTTTTTTATTTCTGGGTAAAATATGATGCATTATCACATCAAGGTTTGTAGTTATCACCTGAAAACAGACAAAATTAATAGTGTAATTTTATTGCAGAAATTTATATGAATACCTGCTGATAGAATGAATAAGGGTATTATTTCGCCTAAGATCATCCTCAAGCGACAATTCTCACATTTCCCATAGTGTAAAGCTTGTTCTGAGTCTCTTGTTACCCCAGTATATATATATATATATATATATATATATATATATATATATATATATATATATATATATATATATATATATATATATATATATATATATATATATACAGGAGGTCCTTTGGTTACAACGGAGATACGTTCCTAACGATGTGTTGTAACCCGATTTTCGATGTAAGTCGGAGCACACCTCAATAAGCACGGCTTCGACCTAATGCGTGGCCAATGGTCATAGGTGTTTCGCCCTTTTCAGAGTGTTTCACATGTCTAATTTCACTTCCATAGTGATGGCTTTCCTTTCCTTACACTCACTGCCATCAGAAGAGTCACCTTTATCCTTGGGAAGCATGATTAAGGGCACAAAGTTGCAAAAAATAGCAACAGAAACAGCACAACACAGCATCCAAGGAACCCAAACGACGTATGAGCTAAATGTAAACAACGTTCCAGCCTCAGTGCAATGCTTGGTGACAACGTATTCTTCCACCGCACTCAACAAACTAATTCCCGGACGTAGTTCGTAGTTATGACGCAAACATCGAAGTCAAAACAAGAATTATTTAATCATTTGTGGGGACCACATCGTAACCACGGAACGTCATAGGTCGAGGCCGTCATAACCCGAGGATCGCCTGTATATATATATATATATATATATATATATATATATATATATATATATATATATATATATATATATATATATATATATATATATATATATATACACACACACACACACACACACACACACACACACACACACAGTTGTCCCTCGCCATATCGCGGTTCACTTTTCACAGTCTCACTGTATCATGGATTTTAGAATTGCATATATCTAATTTTGTATCATGGATTTTTCGCTGTATTGCTTGATTTTGCGGTACATAGGTATTTTTATATATTTATTATTTTAAATATATTTGTGGTAAAACAACAATTTTCTAGCCTAAAAAGGTTGAAAACAATATAAAAAAAAAGATAAAATATTAATTAGAACATATTACAAGAAAACTAAATCAAAATAAAATACATAGCACTAGACATATTGAAAGCCTTCGATAGAGTCTGTTACCAGTCTTTGCTTTCTAAACTGCCCTTTTTCGGATTCTATCCCTCTCTCTGTTCCTTTAGCTCCAGTTTCCTTTCCGGCTGTTCTATCTCTGCGATGGTAGACAGTCACTGCTCTTCCCCTAAACCTATCAACAGTGGCGTTCCACAGGGCTCTCTCCTATCACCCACTCTCTTCCTGTTATTCATCAGTGATCTTCTTTCCATAACAAACTGTCCTGTCCACTCATATGCCGACGACTCCACTCTGCATTATTCAACTTCTTTCAATAGAAGACCATCACAACAGGAAGTACACGACTCCAGACTGGAGGCTGCAGAACGCTTAACCTCAGACCTTGCTATCATTTCCGATTGGGGCAGAAGGAACCTTGTGTCCTTCAATGCCTCAAAAACTCAATTTCTCCACCTATCAACTCGACACAATCTTCCAAACACCTATCCTCTATTCTTCGACAACACTCAGCTGTCACCTTCTTCAACACTAAACATCCTTGGTCTATCCTTAACTCAAAATCTCAACTGGAAACTTCATATCTCCTCTCTCGCTAAATCAGCTTCCTCGAGGTTGGGCGTTCTGTATCATCTCCGCCATTTTTTCTCCCCCTCGCAGTTGCTATCCATATACAGGGGCCTTGTCCGCCCTCGTATGGAGTATGCATCTCACGTGTGGGGGGGCTCCACTCACACAGCTCTTCTGGACAGAGTGGAGTCCAAGGCTCTTCGTCTCATCAGCTCTCCTCCTCCTACTGATAGTCTTCTACCTCTTAAATTCCACCGCTATGTTGCCTCTCTTTCTATCTTCTTTCGATATTTCCCTACTGACTGCTCTTCTGAACTTGCTAACTACATGCCTCCCCCCCCTCCTGCGGCCCTGCTGCACATGACTTTCTACTCATGCTCATCCCTATACTGTCCAAACCCCTTATGCAAGAGTTAACCAGCATCTTCACTCTTTCATCCCTCACGCTCATAAACTCTGGAACAATCTTCCTTCATCTGTATTTCCTCCTGCCTACAACTTGAACTCTTTCAAGAGGAGGGTATCAGGACACCTCTCATCCTGAAATTGACCTTTCTTTTGGGCACCTCTTTTGATTCTTTTTTGGGAGCAGCAAGTAGTGGGCATTTTTTTATTATTGTTTTCTTTTTTTGTGCCCTTGAGCTGTCTCCTTTGTTGTAAAAAAAAAAAAGAAAGAAAGAAAGCAGATGAGTAGACAAAGAATTGCACGTATGGAAAGCGCAGCTACGGCCGCTTCCGCTTGAGCTAGTTTGCCCATGAGAGATTGTACATGGCACACTACTGGCTGATTGATGGGAGGCGATCAACCAGAGCACTGTGTTCTGTATTCTTTCCTATTGTTGTGAGTTTTAACTTATTCTCATCTTCCCTCTTCCTGATCCACCACTTCATCACTGTCATTTTGCACTTTTAAAAAAAATACCCTTTTTTTTTACTGTTCTCTCTTATGTGTGTGTGTGTGTGTGTGTGTGTATTCTGGTATGTCATAGTCACATCCACTTTCCTATGCACTGATAATTAGATTCAGGTTCAGGAATGGAATAGGAGTTTAAAATGTTTAAAAGGAATACTGAAATAAATACCTTTCCTGCATAGCAAATTTTACAAGATTTTTAATTTTTGAAATATTTACTAGCTCTCTACAACAAAACAAGTATGGAGCTATGTAGAACAGAACTTTAGGAGATCCTTTATATAAATATGTATGTAGGGGGCTTACTGATTGCACTTAGTTGTAATTTCACCATTGTTATGATGAAAACTAAATATTTTCTCACCAGAGATTAGTGGTTGACTTAGGGGGAAGCTGATCAGTACACATGAAGAGTCAAGGTTTAGTTTAGAAATGAGTTGAAGTCATTCTTCTGACAGAGTACCTTGCTTCTAAAGGAGGTTGGCAAAATGGTTGAAGTTGTGAATCAGTGTCTTGGCCTGCCGCCCCTCTACTGCTGCCCTGGACCCCTGCCTGACCTGGTGGAAGCCTTTGTTTTCTCTCCATGGTTGAGGTCAGTGTAGATGTAATTTATGGTTATATACTTATTTTTATTTTTACTATATATTTTTTGCATAAACTTATCAGATTTTGAAATAAGAAATTACTATTAATTGGATCTTTATAATAGTATCAAATCATATGCATAATGAAACCCACTGTTACTCATTTTGAATATGACATATGTGTATTCATTTATAGGTCTGATACCTTATTTTCTTTAGAAACTCCTCACAAGGGGTTCTGCATGGCAGACAAGACCAGATCTTGCCCATTCACTTCAGAAGGAGCCCATGATTGTGCCCAAACAGAACTAAACTACTAAAAAGGATGATAATGACAAAGAAGGAGTTATTAGTAAAATCAGTAGTATGGGAGAGGAAAAAAAGCAGAAATGTAAATCTGGGAACAAAAAAAAGAAGAGAAATGATGATTACAACAAAACAGCGTATACCCTAGAACAAACTCATGGAGTAAAGAAGAATATGAAATCATGATTGAAGATACCAGAGAGTTTAAGGAGAATACCAAGAAGAAACAAAAAGATACTATTAGTTGGTGATTTTAATTAATTTATTGATTATTGGATGATTAATGAAATGTGGTGTGGATATGTATGGAGGGAAAGATAGAGACTAGACCTGGTGTTAACAAAAGAAATGAACTTGAAAAATGAATTACGGTATGGATGCCCTCTGGGAAAGAGTGACCACGTGATCATAGAAATAGAAACGGAGGAGGAAGAAAGTGAAGAGGATGAATCATACATGGAAAAGATTAAAAAGAAATAAAAACCAAAGGAATAAAGAAGATTTTAATGTAGCGAGAAATGAATACGTGAAAATAAGGAAGGAAGAAGAAAAGGGATATGAAAAGGATATTGCAGAAAAGTGCAAGGAACAACCTAAACTATTTTATAGATTCATAAATGGTAAGATTAAACCAAGAGAAACAATTGAAAGACTGAGCGATGGGAATATGACAATCGATGATCCTAAAGACATAGTGGAGTTAGTAAACAAAAAGTTCCAGCAAGTTTTTACTAATAAATCAGTATTTAATGAGCTACAAGAAAACGAGATAAATGTTCATATGGAAGAGGTTACAGTAAATAAAGAGGAGATATATGATTTGTTGGGGGAGCTGGAAGAGAAGAAAGCTGTTGGACCGGATGGAGTCTCAGGGTATATATTGAAAGAATGCAGAAATGGGCTGGTTAGACCGATATATGACATCATTAAATGCTCAATAACAACTGGTACAGTGCCTAAGGAGTGGCGGAGGGCCGAAGTGGTCCCCATATACAAAAGTGGAAGGAAGGAAGAACCCCTGAACTAGAGACCTGTGTTACTGACCAGTGTAGTATGTAAAATATGTGAGAAAGTGATAAAGAAACAATGGATGCAATTTCATGAGGAGCATAATTTAATCACAAGTAAACAGTATGGATTTCGAAAAGGGCTCTCATGTGTGACAAACTTACTGAGCCTTTACTCAAGAGTGACAGATAAAATACAGGAAAGGGACAGATGGGTTGATTGCACCTACCTAGACCTAAAGAAGGTGTTCGACAAAGTTCCACATACAAGACTGCTATGGAAACTAGAAAATCAAGGAGGATTGAAAGGGTCGCGTCTACTTACCATCGGCGTTACGCGAGCTGCTTTAAATGGTAGTGTCACATTGGCCGTTTTCCTCCAAACATTGGGGGTACGGAGAGAGAGAGAGAGAGAGAGAGAGAGAGAGAGAGAGAGAGAGAGAGAGAGAGAGAGAGAGAGAGAGAGAGAGAGAGAGAGAGAGAGAGAGAGAGAGAGAGAGACTTATCAAATGATGAAGCCAGAGTTGGGGAGAGTAGGAGGGGAGGATGTGAGGAACTCCTGTCCAAGTAGAGTCTCAAAATACATACCTTGGAAAAAGGAAGAAAATGGGAATAGAGAACGGGTCGTTTTGAAGCCGCAGTTGAAGGTGGCTGCTTTATGATTGGCTGAGAGTTCTGAAAACACGCTTGTGATTCGCTGCAAGTCCGATGACATCATCGCTGGAGCTCACCTTATCAGACCTCACTGGCATAAGGCGGTGTCACACTGGCTGTTTACCTCCAACTGTTGGGGCTACGGGCAATGCCCGTACGCCCAACTGGGAGCAAGTTGTCAGTTGTCCATAAGCTGGTGTCGCACTTTTTTTTTTTCAAGGGCGTGAAAGAAAAGAAAACAATGAAAAAAAAAGCCCGCTACTTACTGCTCCCACTTCGTTGGCGGCAGTTACGGCAACAGGCAACTCCAGCTTTTCTTGGCTAGAGTGAGGGCTGTCCCAGCTTGTGCTGCCATTACCCAAGTTATGGACTTGTTGTTGCTGTTAAATGGAAGGAAGAAGCAGTTGTGGGTGTGGCGTGCTTGTGGTTCCTCCTTGCCAGAAGTTCTCATTGTCACCACTGTGCGTGCGCGGCCAACCCACCCATCTAGAATCCGACAACATAAACACGTGGATTGAGTAACAACACACACACCCACACACACACACACACACACACACACACACACACACACACACACATGACTCATTAGGAACCATGGCAGATGTTTCTGACAAACAAAAACGATTTCACCATTTCTTTGAGTGTGTTAGAACGTATTTGGTGAGTGGCTCACATGAACCAAACCGAACTCTTGGCAACAAGAGAGCAGTTGTCTTTGACACTGCTCTTCTCTTTCCCATTGGGTACGTTTGATTAGTAAGAACCACTCACCAAATAAGTTCTAACACACTCTAGGAAATGGCGAAGCCATTTTTGTTTATCAGGGGGTGTGGTGTGTCTTTGGTATCTCTCTGGTGGACTTTGCTTCTTGGTGTGAGGTTAGACATCTGCCATGGTTCATGATGAGTCTGGTGTGCGCGTGCCTGTGTGTGTCTTTATTGTTACTCAATCCACGTGTTTATGTGGTCGGAGTCTAGATGGGTGGGTTGGCCGCGCACGTGCAGTGGTGATAATGAGAACTTATGGCACGGAGGAACCACAGGCACGCCACTCCCACAACCGCTTCTTCCTTCCATTAACTGCAGCAACAAGTTCATAACTTAGGTAATGGCAGCAAAAGCCAAGACAGCCCTTACTTTAGCAGACAACGCCATGTCGATACTGGGCAAGTGCATTGTTTACGTTGTGGATGTGGATACGGGCAACCGACCTTGGCCGAGTGTGACGCACACCCAGAAAAGTCGGAGTTGCCGGTTGCCCTAGCTGCCGCCAACGCGGTGGGAGGGTGGTGGGATGCCCAGTGTGACACCTGCTTACAGACAACCGACAACTCGCTCCCGGTTGGGCATATGGACGTTGCCCATAGCCTCAGCGGTTGGAGGAAAATAATAGAAAGGGAAACTAAAAAAAATAAGATAAGGACACATGGAGGGAGTTCACCACACACACACACACACACACACACACACACACACACACACACACTATTCAGCTGTTTGTCGTCCTGCCCCTTTGAGGACATGAAGACAGACTCACCATTCCTCAACCTCATCACTTGCCCATACCACCCCTCTCAGCAACCCTTATTCTTTTATCCTTTTCACATCAGCAGTCATTTACATTATACAGTATTTTTTTATGTTATGGTCAAGGTTAATGATTCTTGCTAGAAAGTACTTCAGTAATTCATCACTTTGTTTGCAGGGAGACTGTAAAAGAAAGGGTATACTCATTGCCTCCAGAGCATGAAACACTAAGTGCAGCAGAAGTACAATCAGCGCTGAGGCTTGGGCAGCAGCTAGACCATCCCTGGCAAAGAATATTTATACAGGTAAGTTAGTGGTAGGGAGTTCAGGTTCAATGCATCACATTTAGTCTGGCATTTCCTCTAATGATTTTTTTATGATATAAGATATATGTCAAGGATAAATCAATTTATATCATAAGGCTTGCAACATCTGCTGTATATGAAAGAACATAAACAACCAGTGACTTTCAATTTTCATATTTCAGATTATACCAAAAAATGACTGTGATGTATACCCTCTGGCCAGAAATTGCAGCCAGTCACAAGGCTTTCTAGTAGATATGTCTTATTCTCAGCTTCTTCATTATGTGGCAACCTCCAATAGCAAAAATTTATGGAAGGATGCTTATAAAAAGTTCTCAGGTGAGTATGCATTGAAGGGGTTTCATGTAGTTAATAGAATTGATGGACGAATATAAAATGTCATATATATATATATATATATATATATATATATATATATATATATATATATATATATATATATATATATATATACACAGTCGTCCCTCAAATAGTTTGGTTTCCAATAGTACGGTTTTGGTTTTATACGGATTGTCATAGAAGATTTTTTTAATAATTTCCCGCTTATCGCACCAAGTAGCATGACGTGAGTGGCAACACTGCTCTACCAGACTGCCACTCACCCCATGCACATCCCCTCAGTCCGTGTGTGCGCACAACATCAGGAACACTTGTTTTGCCAGACTGAAACCAATGTGCTTTCCCTAAGTCTTGTGTGTGCACAACCTCAGCTGCGCTTCTGCATTGCCACATAACTTGAACATGGGGCTCAAGATACAAGCCAAAACACCTACTGAATGCACCTCAAAGCATTCGAGAAAGGTATTCACCTTGCAGAGGAATTCAGATTTAGAAGAAGTTACATTTTGGTACAAGTTACATTGTGGTAGGGAGAGCTTACCGCATGGCTCAGCATCTACTCGCCGGCCAAAATTGCCAGTTATGCATTTTCTGATGTAGTGTTTCCACGCTGGGCAACGGAGCCATCCTGGCAGCGCTGCCTTCCACATTGCCAGCGAGCAAGCCATGTCATACACTCACACTCTCTCTTACTCTCTACCACAGTTGCTATTGCTCTCTAATTCATACTTGAAAATAAGATACGAAACGGTAATTATGGAGATTGATTCCGCGCCTCCAAAATATGACATTACGCCTCCATATTATAAAGTCAAGGGACGGATATTTAAACTACTCCAACCGAATTTTAAATATCCTGACCTCTAACGGGGGGGGCTTCGCCCCTGTCGACCCCCCCCAGCGTGGTAACACTACAGTGACTGCAGCAGAAAATGCATAACTGGCAACTTGGGCCCGTGGGTAACAGCTGAGCCAGGTGGGACTCGGATTCCGTTGGAGTACCCAGGAGTGTTTCTAGGGGGGCACTAATTTTATACGGATTTTCGAATAGTACGGGAGTCCTGAGTCCCTAACCCCCGTACTGTTTGAGGGATGACTGTATATATGTATTGTTTTCTGAGACAGTTTTTATTTGTTTCTCTTTTCCATGCTTAAATGGTAATGAGTCTTGTAGGGACGGTGCTGGGAAGCATCTTAGTGTGAAAAATTGTGGAATCCTTAGATGCATGACAATTGGTGCTGAATCTGGTGCAACTTTAGGGAGTTTCACGTGGTAGGGTTAACATAGAAAAATATACAAGGAAAATCATTAAATTTTAATAAAATATAGTACAGTACTGTCTCCAGGATTGTGAGTTTTAAGTTTGCGATTCACCGAGTTTGCGATAGGGACCCAAAATTTTTTATTTTAATTGAAAACTGAAATTGTGATATGACCCGAAAGGAAAAGGAAAAGGCTGCTAAAACCGGTTTTTTTTCACACCTTGTTGTGGTCCTTGACTCCCATTCTCGCTCTTACCCACCCCCTGGGACTTTCCATTGGCTGCGGGAAGCATGGTGAGTGGGATCCGGGCAGCCATGCGCATGTGTGTGAGCAGCCCATACCGCGCGCTGGGCCCGGGCAGCTGATGGGCGGCTGATGATGGCAACGGGGATGATGAGTGTCAGCAGCATGGCACCTGCATCGGCGCCACCCAAAAGGCATTTTCACTGGGGCCCATGTGTGTGTGACTATGCCCATTGTGGGCCCAGGCTCCTCAATTTGACAATTTTCACTTTCTACATGTTGCATGGGACCCCTTTCCTTTCTTCCATCTCTTCTTTTTGAAAAAGAAGAGATGGAAGAAAAGAAAGGGGTCCCGTGCAGCATGTGGAAAACAAGAATCAGCAAATTGAAAAGCCCAAACCCACAACAAACAGCCACACACGTGGGCCCCGACAAAAACACCGTTCAGGCGGCGCCGATGCAAAGGCAACGCCGCTGACACTCGTTACCACCATCACCATCATCAGCCACCCGTCAGCTGCTCGGGCCCAGCGCGTGGCTGGGGCCGTCTCCACACATGCACTTGGCCACCTGGATGGGTGGCCAGTCGCAAAATGTCGACGGTTTTCAATTTTTCCCATAAGAATAATGGTTTAAAGTTTGCGATTTCAACGTTTGCGACCCGCAACGTCGACCTATTTATCGCAAACTTGGAGACAGTACTGTACTTCACATCATGTGGTGCTTAAAATATATAATTCCTTACAAAGACATGTTCAGCATTGCATCTATTTCTTTGCAGAGCATGGAGTTGCAGTGCAAGGTAAAGGTGGCACACAAATGGGAAGTGACTGCCAGAACAATGTGCTTAGGGAGGCTGTCCATCGGCTCTATGGTTGTACTCCAATATCACTACAGTTAGTAAAAAGTATTTATTTTATAATAATGGTATATAATATGATAGTATTTATAAAACTATACATATATATATATATATATATATATATATATATATATATATATATATATATATATATATATATATATATATATATATATATATATATATATATATATATATATATATATATATATATATATATATATATATATATATATATATATATATATATATATATATATATATATATATATATATATATATATATATATATATATATATATATATATATATATATATATATATATATAAACCTCTGGTATCCGGGTTAATAGAGCCATGGGGCACCTGGATATGGGAAAACCTGATATGGTGTAGGTTAAGTCTACGGACCTGAAAACCCAACTTTCGCCTGCCGCATTTAATAAAATGATAAATAAACATATTTCTATACATATACACACTACATATATATATATATATATATATATATATATATATATATATATATATATATATATATATATATATATATATACACACACACACATACAGTCGTCCCTCATATAGTACGGTTGCGGTTTTATATGGATTGTCATGGAAGATTTTTTTTAGGATTTTTAAATTTCCCGCTCGTCGCACCAAGTAGCCATGGCATGAGTGGCAACACTGTTCTACCAAAACACCTGCTGAAACCACCGCAATGAGTTTGAGATAGGTGTTCACCTTGAAGAAGAAGTTAGATTTAGGAGAAGTTACGTTGCCGTAGGGAGAGCATACCACGTGAATGAGAGCAGTGTTCGCTGTATTTATGATCTTGGGTCTTGGTCTTAGTTCAGGAGGTAGTTGTCCCTTTCGGTCCCAACTACAGCCTTTGAAACGGCTTATTCCCTCAGGGCAAACACCCTGAAAATCATAGTGAAAAAGAAATTCTTGCTGCAGTAACTGCCAGTGCTCCAAGAGTGCTGCAAGAGTGGAGATATAGGCCGTCCTTTTACTAAGCCTCTTTGTTGCTATGGTAACGGCGTCTCACTCCCAGCAAAATGGCATATGCTGATCTTCCTGGCGACGTTTAACATGCATTACTAGCTGTCCTGGCTGATGAACTCCTTACAGCAGAAGATGAAAAGGAAGCTGCAGTGGATATGGTGGCACAGAGAGGTGAAATGCAATGGAAACACTTGTATGTGTTTGTTTGGGCCGCTATATTTGGTGATGACGTCATCACAGCACGAAGGCGCTCCACCTCTCAAAGTCGGGAGCCAGCAGACTTGTCGAGTTGGCAACTCGTGCTGCCGTGTCACGCGTCTGAGATCACTCGGGACATTCTGAGAGTCCCGATTCTCTCTCTCAAACGCAGCCCAGGAGTGTTGTTAATGGGGGCACTAATTTTATACGGATTTTTAAATAGTACGGGGATCCTGGGTCCCTAACCCCCGTACTATTTGAGGGACAACTATATATATATATATATATATATATATATATATATATATATATCTATATATATATATATATATATATATATATATATATATATATATATATAAATAAATGGCATGGAGGACCATAACAGCAGGCAGGCAGGCAGGTATCTCTCTCTCTCTCTCTCTCTCTCTCTCTCTCTCTCTCTCTCTCTCTCTCTCTCTCTCTCTCTCTCACACGGCCTCTCTCAGAGAGAGAGAGAGAGAGAGAGAGAGAGAGAGAGAGAGAGAGAGAGAGATTGGGCATAGGAAAAGGAAAAAGACGAAGAGGAGCTACTCGTCGAGCAGCACAAAAAACACAACACACAAATGACAATATATGCTGGAGGAGGGAGGGAGAGAGCGAGATAGAGCGAGGCAGAGGGAAAGGCAGGGAGTGGGGGCAGAGAGGGGAAGTAGGGAGGCAGCAGCCAATCAGGAGATATCAACATGTGACATCACTGCAGGGGGTGGTGCTAGCCTCCATGGGACAGAAACCTAACAACCTTTCGTAAATATGCGCCCGGGCAGAGCTTACAGGCATCGCATGGGCAATTTGAACGACTTTTGGCGTCGAGCAGCAATTTTTTTTCAATTTCTTGGAAAAAATCAAATACAGGTAACTCTCGATTTATGCGAGTTTGGTTTACGCGTTTTTTCCAATAACGTGGGGTCCAAAATCCAAATAAATGTTTAATTTACATGTTTTTTTCACTTATACGTGATATTTTATGGAGTGGCCACCAGATGTCTCACGCAACTTGACTCACACGGCGCTGCGGCCGCACAGCTGAGCTCGGTTCTTCCCGCGTGCCACTTGAACAACAACACAGTCCCCACGCTGCCACGCTACTCAACAATAGGGGTGGGCAGGTACCGGTACCAGTACCAGTACTAACGGTACCAGCTATACAGTACGGTACCGTTACCAGACTGCTCGTTACCGTTACCAATACTAGCCAGTCGCTCATGCCTGAGTGGATATATCGGTGATATGGATATTCTCTCTCTCTCTCTCTCTCTCTCTCTCTCTCTCTCTTTTTTTTTTTTATTTAAACATAGGCACATGTATAATATTTGCATACCCAAAGGTGCACTGTCGTGTGCTGCCTATTCAAAGGGCAGAATAAAATCTATATAAAAAAAATAACTACATAAACTATAAAATAAATATATATATACTATAAAAAAAATTAAAAAAAACCATACAATACAGAATATATGTGAGCGCACTGCACACTACACTCGTGTCACTGCTCCACCACGAGTGTCAGTGGGGTGGGGAGTGAGCCCCTCCAGTGGTGGGCCGACAGTTTTATTTTTTGGGTGTTCATCTCCCGAATGTTTGGTATACAGGCCGTGAACATGTTCCACATCCGGCAGACTCTTCCCGAAAAGGTGCGCTGGTGCTGGCTGGTACGGGAACACGGCACCTCCACTGCGTCACCACGGGATAGCACCGTTCTCGTGTCCCGCGTGGTGACTCTCGGAGGTTGGCGTAAGCCCACCAGATGTGGCACTCCCTGCACTTGTGCCTTATGTAACACCACAAGAGCAGCTACGTCCCTGCGGTGTTCCAAGGAGTCGACGGAGTTGAGAGTTTCCTGCCCGGTTGGGGGGTCTGCCGCATCCACCAGTCGCAGTGCCCGTCTCTGGATGGCGTCGAGTCTCCCGCTGTGCGAGGCAGCACACGACATCCAAGAGAGGGCAGCGTACTCCAGGTAAGGCCGTATCTGGGCCTTGTAGAGCAACAGCCTCCCTTTTTTGTCGAGGAAGCTGGCCACCCTTCGCAGGCAGGAGACTCTGTGGGAGGCCTTTTGGGCAATGTGTTCGATGTGGCTGTCAAACCGTAGCCCTCGATCCACTTTCACTCCCAGAATCTTGACGGATTCCTGGAGTGGGAGAGGGATGCCACCAAAGTGTAGCTTTCCCTCCATTGCTGGCCCGGCAGTGGGGTATCGATAGACCACTATTGCCCGTGTCTTCTCCGGGGCAAAAGTCACCTGCCAGCGGGCACCCCATACCTGTAGCACCCTCAGCTGATGATTGATCTCGTCAGCAGCTCGCCCACTGTCTTGTCGGGGGTATGTGCAGAAGAGAGTGTAATCATCAGCTGAGACTGCTGGCAGCTGCCGGAGAAGGTAGTCCACGTATACGTTCCACAGAAGTGGCCCCAGCACTGGGCCCTGTCGCACTGATGCCTCCACTGACAAGGACTCGTATGCCTGCCCGTTGACGACAACCTGTAGGGTCCTTCCTTGAAGGTAGTCTCCCAGGAGCTGAAGGAGATTGCCTTGGATGCCCTTAGCGCGGAGTTTCTCGAGGAGGCCTCCGTGCCATTCCCTGTCAAAGGCACCCGCTACGTCCAGGGCTACCACGGCAGTGTCCAGGCCGTCATCAAGGGCCTCCTGCCAGCTCTTGGTGAGGAGCAGCAGCAGATCAGAGGTTGACCGGCCCGGTCTAAACCCAAACTCTTGGTTCGAGGGGAGGTACTTGTTCTTGAGGTGTCGACAGACACCAAGACCCTCTCAAACTCATTCTCCACCACAGAGAGCATGGAGATGGGCCGATAGTTTTGGGGTCAGACCTGGAGCTCCTCTTGTGGACGGAACCACCGAGCCTCTTTCCACGCCGATGGCCAGGTGTTTACCAGGAGGCAAGCAGAGAAGACAGTGGTGAGAGGGGCAGCCAGCTCTTGGTAACACTTCTTTAGCAGGTGAGGACTGAGGTTATCGGGGTCGGTCACCTTCTGGGTGTCCAGCCCTCGCAGCAGGCGCTCGACTAGCACCTATGTCACCTCCACCTCTGTGATAGTCTCCTTGCACTGCTGTTTCAGATGTGTCGGTGACTGTCCGGAGTTATCCACCTTCATCTTCTCGGCGAAGAGACTGGCCAGCAGCTGGGCTTTATCCTTGCTGCTGGTGGCCACTGCTCCATTCTGTCTTGAGAGGGAGGAATCGCGTCCTGGCGGCTGATCCCCTGCCTTCCTTGACGAGGGACCACCAGGTCTTATTTCCTACCCCTGCTCCACACAGCTTGCCTCATGTCTTCCTCCCACTTCCTTATGGCTCTCTCTCTCTCCACTGAATGAAGTGAATATTTATTTTTCGATAGAAACCTACCTCTTGTTTGATTTACATTGTTTTTGATTTACGCGACCTCTTCAAGGACACAATACTCGCGTAAATCGAGAGTTACCTGTATTTTTTAAAACTCCCGGATATGGGCAAGGTCGGATACAGTGCACCCGGATAACTGAGGGTTTAATATATATATATATATATATATATATATATATATATATATATATATATATATATATATATTTGCATAGTAAGTTTTCTTTTGCCTAGATAAAGTGTGTATTGTTATGAAAAGAAATCTGTGTGTTTCCATCAGGGAGGACAGTGATCCGCAGCCAGTCACAAGGAATGGCCCTGAGTACAGGCCACATTCCAGCATCTTGCCAGCCATCTGTGTCCTGGAGGCTAAACATCACATTTTTGTTATACTAGAAAACATATGTCATAATATGCAGCACTGTGTATCTTTCAGGTAAGTCAGTACACTTACGTAACAAGTAAAATAATAATAATAATAAAAAAAAGGGTTTGGTGCAATTTTTTTATATATTATTATTATCCCATATGTATATGTATTTGCATCTAAGGAATTTTCATTACGAGTGTTTTTTGGTATCTATACGTCGTTAGATGCGAAATATTACTGTATATTCACATACCCCAAAGTTTATACAGGCGCTAGCAGCCATACCCACAATCAGGGCCCGAGAGATGGGGGGGGGAGCTGGTATCTCAGCACCAGGATCCGGCCTTATAGGGGGCTTGGCCACCCTGGCATTATGTGTGTAAATTAAGATACTTAGGGGCCTGGAATTACTTGCAGCACCAGGGCCCAATGGTAGCTCTATGGTGGAGGAAAAAAAGGCTGGCTGGGTCGCCATTTTCTACCTTCGTAATAATGGCGCAAACCTTTACTCCTTCCCCAGCACCTGAGATGGTTCACAAACTTAAAAACAGCATAACAACAATATCATGGAATACTTTCAAACATCTGGCTACTTATTTGAAGAAAGACCAGTCCTTCTTATCTTGCCTAGATGTGTTGGAACAAAGTTGGCCAGGTGCTGAAGCGTAGAGGCGGGAATCCTTTCCCAGGCGGCACGCAACTCAGCCTCTAATTTCTCCACCGTAGAGGTGTCTGTTTCCCTCAACTCCCTTTTTAAGATATTCCACAAGTTCTCTATAGGGTTCAGGTCCGGGAATATACTTGACCTCATTAGCCTGAAGCCAATTTTTTATGGAGTTTGCTCTGTGTGCTGGTGCCCCGTTGTGCTGGAGAATATCGGCACCACTATTGGCAAAACACTCCCCCAAGTGATCTTCCAAGACCTTGATACACTTGCTGGTTTACCATGACATTCTTCTGGAACACCACTGACGGCCCCTTACCCTGATAACCGAAAGCACCCCATACCATAAGCGATGGAGGGTGTTTTACTGTAAGGGCGCAATACTTGGGGTCATTCCTATCAACACCCTTCCTCACCCACACCGTCTTTCCCTACGTGTCACTCACTAGGAATAATGTCTCCTCAGTTCAGAGGACACTGCACCACTTTTCTAATGGCCACTCCAAGTATTTTTTACCAAATGCCTTATGAGTTTTCCTTTGGTGTTCATTTAAAGTGTGTTTACAGCACGCAGCAACTTTCTTTTAACTGAGGCGCCTGTGGAGTGCTCCAGACACCGTTCTAACCGTCACATCACCAAGTAGCTTGGGGTTTTCCTCCTTAAACTTCCTTGCCATAAGGGTGGGTGTGACATCCACGCACTGCTTCAGAAGTTTGAGCGAAGTTTCACTGATTTTCGTTGGCCTCCCAGTACTTTTAGCTGGGGTAGGTACATGAGCACTGGCGGACGCTTTGAACTTAGCAACAAGGTGCCGAACACTTCTTTCACTGATTCCTGTTTCCTGAACTATATCCTTTGTTTGTAGGCCTAATTCATGACACTGAATCACTCTGACCCTTGTATCACGATCAAGAGGCTTCCCACTCATGAGGTATGGATGTTACACACGATGATGCAAAGCAGACACAAATACCCTCTAGGGGGTATCTTGAGTGATACTGAGACACGATGTCATTAGCAAGTGATGACCAAGTGCTTGAGGAAAGTACTATGTAGTCAATTTCCTGCGGGGCATTTTTTCTTTTACGATAAACGGATGGTGTCAACTAAGGAAAAATAACCTGGCCAGCCTTCTACCCGGCCAGCCTTTTTTTCCTCCACTGTATCTGGCACTGCCCACAATACATGTTACCCCTTGTGTGTGTTAGCTGTTTGTTGCTTATTACCTTATGATTTGTTACCTTTGCTCTGTATATTTGTATATTTTCAGCTGCAAGGGTGCCTTTATCCTCAATAAACCATTGACTGTTATTATGATAGTTACTGTTTATGGGTCGGTGGCTATCTTGCTGTTTCTATTTGACCTTTAACTGATTACTTCACAGATTTCACTCTTACCTGACTTCCTTGATATATATATATATATATATATATATATATATATATATATATATATATATATATATATATATATATATATATATATATATATATATATATATATATATATATATATATATATATATATATATATATATATATATATATATATATATATATATATATATATATATATATATATATATATATATATATATATATATATATATATATATATATATATATATATATATATATTTTTTATTTTTAATGTAGACATGTTATCATGGCTCTTAATCTTCTCTAGATGATGGAGTCAGATGATCTGTCATGCATGATGATAATAGGTAAATATTTGTTCATTAATTTTGTCATGTCCCCTTAGCCCGTCTCAGTAGCTACATTATGCATACTGAATTTATGTGACATTTGAAGTATTTTGTTGTCCACAGCCCAGCCAAGTTAAGTGGGTCTGAAGTGCGACCTCTCTTTGTGCTGTATCAGCTGCTGGAGGCTGCTCGGGACACTCATGACCGTGGACTTCACCTGGGTGACATCACGCTCAGTCATCTTTTTGTGGATGATGCACTCTACCTCAATTTATTACCATGCATCTCTGACAGCTTGATGAAGCCAGACCCTTTACTTTCTCAAATGAAAGATATAAATGAGGAGGGATCATGGTTGCTTGGAGAAGGGGCAATAACTCCTGAGGCTGCTTCAGACTTCGATTTCAGGAAGTCAAATAGCAATGACCAGCCCTCACTAAGTTGCCATAGCTCAAAGAACTTTTCTGGAATTCATTCAAGAAGATTACCAGACTATGAAAGACTCCTGTCAAGTGAAGATGCTTATAATGTATTGAAGCAAGTAAGTTTGCAGTGTTTTTAGCATGTGAATATCATATTCAGGTTTTTAAGCTGTATTTGGCTTGAGATTGTCAGGAATTAATATGATAACATTTATTAATTATTTCTAAATGTTTTTATTTTGCAGTGATATTTTATCACATGACTATCATTTACATGAAAGGAGTGACGATGGCAGTGAAGTCAAGTGTGTTTAAAAGAGGTGTAAGACAGTAGAGAACAGGACCAATTAGAACATTTCAGACATTACTAGCAGAATCTGAGGATATTTGTCATTAGAAGTATGAGGGTATAGGGAAATTTTAGTAGGAAATGTAGGAGGTAAACTTTATCATTAAATTAACTTTTTGTCTATGTTCTTTTTCTAAGAGGCATAATTGGCAAGACAGGTAGTATCATTAAATTAACTTTTTGTCTTTGTTCTTTTTCTAAGAGGCATAATTGGCAAGACAGGTAGTTACTCCAAAACTTTGCATTGCTACTTTAGTAAATATTAAGTTAAAAGAAGTGTTGGTTGAACTTGTTTTTAAATGAGTCAATCATGTTACACTGGACCACTGAAGGTGGGAGTTTATTACATTCTTGCACTACAATGTTGGTGAAAAAAAATTTGGTGCAGTCTGAATTTACTTGTTTACATTTCAGTTTTGTGCCATTATTTCTTGTTCGCAAAGTGTCATTGATCATAAACAATTTTGATTTGTCCACATTCGTGAAGCCATTAAGGGGGGAGAGAGAGAGAGAGAGAGAGAGAGAGAGAGAGAGAGAGAGAGAGAGAGAGAGAGAGAGAGAGAGATTTACATAGATTTACATAGAAAATCAGACCACACAGACCCCATGGTCCAGACTTGGTGGTCTGTCCTTAAACCTAAGTGATTTTACATTAATCAGAAGACTCCAAAACGTTGCATTTCTACTCTAGTTGATATTAAGTTGAAGGAAGTGACGGTCGAGCTTATTTTTGAAGGAGTCAATCGTGTTACACTGGACCACTGACGGTGGAAGCTTATTCCATTCTCGCACTACAACGTTGGTGAAGAAAAATTTGGTGCAGTCTGAATTTACTTGTTCACATCTGAGTTTTACGCCATTGTTCCTCGTAAGCAAAGTGTCATCAATCATAAACAATGTTGATCTGTCTACATTCGTGAAACCATTAAGTATTTTAAAACATTCGATCAGTTTTCCTCGGAGGCGACGTTTCTCAAGAGAGAACATGTTAAGGGTAGAAAGCCTTTCTTCGTAGGATTTGTTGCGCAAGGAAGGGATCATTTTCGTTGCTCGACGCTGAACACCTTCTAATTTAGCAATATCCTTTGCATGGTGGGGAGACCAAAACTGTACCGCATATTCCAAGTGGGGTCTGACTAAACTGTTGTAGAGCGGGAGTATTACATCTTTATTCTTGAATACAAAGTTTCTTTTAATGAAGCCCAACATTCTGTTTGCTTTATTTGCTGCATCGATGCATTGCTGTGAGAATTTGAGGTTTGACGCGATTTTGACCCCCAAGTCTTTGACGCATTGAACGCTTTTGAGTTTAATGCCGTGCATTTCGTATTCGAGAGAGAGAGAGAGAGAGAGAGAGAGAGAGAGAGAGAGAGAGAGAGAGAGAGAGAGTGAGTGAGTGAGTTTACCATCAAAGGGATAAATGAGTTAACCTACTGAATAATAGCACAGCATGAGGATTAGTTAGCAAAGAAAGGTGGCTTAGGCTTTGATAAGGGGGACACTAGAGTCTTCAGAAGAGCAATAAGCATTGTAATAGCAATAAAATATAGAATGGCAAGGAACATTGTAGTAGACCAGACATGGGGTGGTTACTTATGTTATGTAATCGATTACAATTACTTCATATTTTCACGATTACGATTATGATTACAATAAAATTAGGTGTAATCGATTAAGATTATGATTACTTAAAAAAAAAATAAGAGGGTAAACGATTACGATTATGATTATTTGAAAAACTGTAATCGATTTTAATCGATTACGATGTATGTAGTAGACTGTTAGGGGTTGCAGACAATAAGTTAAAGAGGGAGTTTATTAGCTGGTTAGCAATTTCAGGTTTACCTCTCTCTGCTCTGTGTGACCATCACTGCAACACCAGAAAAAAATATTAAGGATCAATTATCATAATCTTTTGTATTGCTATGTATTATGTACTATAAGAGTTGCTGATATGTAATGATGTATTAGATGAATTGATATATATTGTTGCTCACTGAAAGATTATAGTTTAATATTAAAGATTTATTACTTCATATTAAGGTTGAGGAAGGCAGCAAGAGCATGGAAACAATTCTTCAGTGTTCCTTAGTTCATCTAACACAGCTTTGGGTAAGTAATATTATCATATACTTATTGTATTAGTTTGTGGTGAAGTTGAGTTATTTTTATTAACAATAAGGTTAATTCAATCTTGATTCCTGTTTTTTTTTTTGTTTTTTTTTTGGTAATTAATTAATTAATTAATTTATTTATTATTATTATTTTTTTTGAGAAGCCATACTACCATGTTAACTAAAATAGGCACACATTATAAGGTAAGGGCTTCTGTTCTCATTGCTTGTAATGGATCAATTGTATATAGTATTTATACAGTCTGTAATGCATCAGTTGTATATACTTATACAGTGAAGACAAAATAATAGCAATGAATCAGCATATTATGCATTCTGACATTCTTTTAACATAAGGATCAAATACAAAACCCAGTTCTTACTGATATCTATAATAACTGTCCATCACCTTGAGGGGGGCGACTACGTTTTTTTTTTTTTTTTTTTACGAATATATTTAAAATTGGACAAGTGCATGTTTTTCGCTCAGCGTGGCCGGGAAACCCTAAATTACCATGTGGTGAGGTTTGTTTTCGTAAAATTAAAACCCCTCCCCCCTGGGGGGGCTTTTGCGCTATAGTCGGACATGCGCGTCATAAGACGCTCATGTCAACATATGCGGTAACATTCGTATATACGTAAAAATTGCATTAGAATATTTTATTTCTTCGTAAATTTTGTCATATGTCATCCTCTCTTCGCGTGGAGAGGCAGGGGAGGGAGAGAGGTGCCACCGCGCCAGTGCCAAGCGAGACACAGACGGGAAGAGTATGTCGTACTTTTCTCTCCTCTCCAGCCCAAAAAACGTCCTTACAAATGATGTACAAGCTCAAGGCAACCAGAAAAAGAGTCACCAACATCAAGAGGGCTTATGGAACAGCCAAACCTCAGAAAACAAGCAAGAGAGTAGTGTAGAAGCAAGGCACTCCCGCGAGGCACTCCTGCGGCACTCGTGCTACGTGGGAGTGCTGCGGGCCCAGATGCCTGGTCATTCTCCAGTAAGTCAACAAGATGTACACAATAATATGTGAAAATTTCATGCCAATCAAATAAATGCAAATGGCAAGACAGGAATGAAATGTAAAAATATCTTTAGGACCAATATCTCGAAAATTAGTTCTTTAAACTTAAAATAATTTCACAAAATCGGTTAAAAGTCTGATCGACTTTTGTTAGGTATCGGTTAAAACTACAATTAAAGGGCAATTTTTTGTTGGAAATAGATTTTCAATAATGTCAAAAGAAAATGGGACACAGAGAGGAGAAAATAATAATTGACAAAAGATTGTAATTTTTTTTCTTCGAAGACAAAATAAAAAATCAAAAAGTTACCTCCAACAAAATGTAGATAGGTAAACAAAGTTTTTATGGTATTTTTTTCAAACTGATTAACTGAAAAATAAAGCCTGTGAAACAAAAAAAACAAAAAATACGCTTTGTTTGAGTCTCCTAAACTTCACCCGAATTTGATGAAATTCACAGAATAACATATCTTTCCAGTAAGAAACAACATCCTAAGATTTCAAAGCTATTGGACGTACCATATGCGCAGGAGGACCCCTCGTAGTCGCTCCCCTTAATTTGGGAATTAGTTTTTTGCAAACCCTAGCGGGAAAACATTGAGCAGTATTCATTTTGAAAGTTCTTAATTTCTGAAATTTTTCTCAATTAGAAAGAAATGGTCCTTACAGAGTGACCATGTGCCCTACATATTAATGTCAGGCAGAGATGTGACTTACAGGTAATAATGTACAATATTTTACTTATGATTCTTATTTTTCTAGCAGGAAATACACATGTATACATGCATGTAAATTATAGTTGTAAAGTATGACGACACTTAAAAATAGAATCATAATCAGCATTTTTTTATATCCATATAAATGTAACATACTATATCTTTATTTTATAATTTTTTTAGGTGGGCCACCAGATCACTACTTTGGACTATCTTCTTTGCCTAAATTTCTTTGCTGGGAGAAGATTCAACTTGCCCAACCATCACCCCACTGTGCCCTGGGTGACAGACTTTTCCTCCAGAACCACAGGATGGAGAGACCTTACTAAGACAAAGTTTCGCCTAAACAAAGGGGACCAACAGTTAGATCACACGTACCAGATGGCTGCCACTCAAGGCCAAGCAAAGCAAGCAGTAAGTTCATATTGTAGTTTCAAAACTAAAACCTTCCTTAAATTAACCCTCTCGCACACTGTAAGTTTCCAATAAGTTTCTATTCCACTCACCATGCATTTCTCAGGCCCGACTGGCCTTTTTTTGCCGCCGCGATACTCTACATTCCCAGTCGTATTTTACCCTCACAGATATATCGTACCCCAATAAATTTGGTATCAATGGCTTCATAAAGACTTGTACTAGAACATGCACAAATAATAATAGAGGAAAATATAATATATAAACAATACAGACTTGTTTCAAGTCTCCGTATAGAGTATTGTAGACAACAAATCCTAAGTACCAACTCTTCCCCACTCGCTAGCTCAAAATTTTGTGGGCCAACTTTTTTAGCTGAATATATATTTCAAAGCAGAATTTCGTGAGGATTCTTATGGTATCCTCAAAATCCTCATATGCCTTTTAGTTCCCGAGTTACACCGAGAAAACTTTTTTTTCCTCTCCCGTTAGAGTAGGCTTAAAAAATCATTCAAAGCTCCTCATCTACGCTCCTTAGAAAGGTTGCCATATGTTACCATTAAGAAACTTATCCCAACAAATGATGCTCCCAAATTTGATGAATTTTCACTGAAAACTTAATTTTTAATCAATTTTTTAAAGTTTATGATGCATTTTGTGTCATCGTGTGCCAGGACCTTTTACCCTTGATGACGCAAAATGCGTCATTGTGTGCGAGAGGGTTAAATTTGTTAGATATCCTTACATTAAAAAAATTTATGGAATATTGGATATTGCTATTTGTTTCTCAGATTCCTTCCTCTCTCTGGAAACACATTCATATTAGATATTACCACAGTGTCATTCATGTACTATTAAATAATTTTTTCCTCTATCCTTGACATTGTGCAGGAGGCTGGTCCTTGCGGTACCAAAAATACAATCACCCTCGATCCTTTAGGGGTTAAACGTCGTCAGGAATATCCGCGGACACCATTTTGCTGCCAGAGCAGCTAGTAAACGTCGGGAGGCCCTGCTCGCAGCTGAGCCCAACTTTGCATCCGAGGTCTTTGATTGGCCCGTGAGCCAGCGCGTCTGTGATTGGTCCGTCGCTTCAACCCCCTCTTGAACTTGAAGTCCGGAGTCAATTGCAAACAGGGCCTCCTGTAAACGTCGTTAGGAAGATCAGCAGACGCCATTTTGCTGCTAGTGAGTGATGACATTTACCAGCTGTTCTGGCAGCAAAATGGCGTCCACTGAAATTCCTGACGATGTTTAAACATGCATCACAAGCAGTTCTGGGCAACAAGCTCCTTGCAACAGAGAATGAAAAGGAAGCTGCAGTGGTTATCATGGCACAGAGAGGTGAAATGCAGTGGAAGCACTTATGTGTTTGTTTGGGCCGCCATGTTTACTGATGACGTCATCACAGCATGGAGGTGCTCCACCTCTCCAAACTGAGCTGCAGCAGGAGGTCCGAGTTGGCAACTCGGGCTGCGGTGTCACGCGTTTGAGAGGATCACAGCACGGAGGCACTCCACCTCTCCAAACCGAGCTGCAGCGGGCGGTCCGAGTTGGCAACTCGGACTGCGGTGTCATGCGTTTAAGAGGACCCTGAGCGATTCGGGCAAGGGAGACCACGAACTGCGTCATAGATGATTTTACCCGCGTGAACTGAAAATATGGTTCTGAAATCATACCGTGTCATAGGAAACCGCTCTTTATGAATCCACGTCATACGCGACTTGACTGTGTATATATATATATATATATATATATATATATATATATATATATATATATATATATATATATATATATATATATATATATATATATATATATATATATATATATATATATATATATATATATATATATATATATATATAGAACAGGCTGGGCAGACCATCAGGCCCCACCTGGAAGAAGCCTTGGGCGACCATCAGGCCCCACCGGAAGATGCCTACCGGTGCAATAGGCAATCAACGTAAAAAAATATATATATATATATATATATATATATATATATATATATATATATATATATATATATATATATATATATATATATATATATATATATATATATAACACCAAAACACTTGTAAACCAAATGAATTTCCCCATTGAAATTAATGTGAATCTCATTAATGCATCCCATATCTCAATTTTCTTTTATAAAATCATTTTAAATGTTATCTTATTCAGAATTAAATTAATTTTACTAACAAATAGCAATGATAAATAATATATAACACAAATCAATGTATTACGGTTGTTATGGAGACTGCCGCAACTGCTAACTACGCTCGAGGTGTAGGCTTCGCACGGGTTTAGCACTCACAGTTTCCTTATTCTCGAGGTTCCAGAACTACGTTCGACCACCAACTTGAAGGTAACCTGACGTATCGTCCAAGATGGAGGGCGAACGGGAGTCAGTCATGTCCAGGAGGGCATACAAGCCGCTGAGGCTTGCACCCTGTTCTTGTTGCGAGCATATTATCCACTGTTCCTATTTTCTTATTTGCACCATCCATTTCAACCATCTTTCTGGGGGACATTGTTAAAGCACAAAGAACGCACGCTGTAGTGCTGAAAACAAAGATCACACACCAAAGCACAAGTGCAATCGGACACGAATGCACGAATTCTGTCTCTACGAGTTTACAACGCGGACTGAGACTAGGGTTGCCAACTTGCCACCCTTTCCTTAAAATACGGAATGCCATTTGTTCCATATTTGGCTGTCTGAATGGTTAAGCAGATAAAGCTCAGTATTTTAAAATTGTAGTGAAAGCATTTTTTGGTGAACCACAAAACTAGTCCATAAAATTATGTTTGTCAAGGGTCGTCCTGAAATAAATGTAAAACACACGTTGTAACATCCCTCCCTGCTTCCTCCTGCCTTCACCAGCAGTGGGCACCGGCTGTCAGTCATGGCAGGTTAGAGAAATTTTAGGGTTGCCACCCGTTCCTTAAAATATGGATTCGTTCTGTATTGGAGAATGGGACGTTGCGTTCCTTATTTTTATTAGCTCAAGTTGTCAACCTTAACTGAGACTCTATTCCCATTGTTTTCCGCTTTGAGCACTCTCGTCTTGCAGTGAACATAGGGAACCACCCTCATGTCTTCAACTTGTACAAAGTGACACGCCAGCCCTCGTTGAAAGACCAACTTGGTCGGCTTGGGTGACGTCAGCCGATAGTCAGTCTATCGGCATCATCCCCTCCCCTTCATGAGCGGTCACCTGGCAACGGTCTGTGATTCCTCCTTGGAGGGACGTATGTGCTTGATCCTGACGGCCTCCATATAGCCCGTTTCCCCACCCTTGAGGTGGCGACAAATAAAAGAAAAAGAAAAAAAAAAGGACTTGTACAAACCGGATGCTCGTATACCAAGTCACTGCTCGTAAACTAAGGCTTTTTTTTTTTTTTTTTTTTTTTGCTTGTAAATCAAAAGACGTGTAAACTAAGCCACTTGTAAACTGAGATATGACTGTGTATATATATATATATATATATATATATATATATATATATATATATATATATATATATATATATATATATATATATATATATATATATATATATATATATATATATATATATATATATATATATATATATATATATATATATTTTTTTTTTTTTACAGTAAAGGAAGCAGCTCAAGGGCAAAAAAAAAAAAAAAAAAAAACTGAAAAAAAAAAAAAAAATCATTATGTGAGCAGAAACCTTGCCATTTCCGACTATTTCTATATATAACGAAGTTTGTTAGTCACAAATACTACATACATACAGGGAAATTAGAATAATACTTACATATTGGACACTACATTATGCTGACTGATGTGTATGTACATGTTTAGCCAAACCACCACTGAACCTAACCCTGGACTCATCAAATTTGCTTGGCAAAGCCCCACATATACTGGACTGGCCCCAAGAGTATGTTAAAGTCCAAATTTGTTATATCAAGGTCTGTAAAAGTGAGGGTTTATCATATTGCCCTCTGCTCTAAACCTATCTGTTTTCATAATGTTAAAGTTGAAGAGTATCTGAGCTGGGCTGTTATTTTAATGAATATTTACTTTAGTAATTACTCAGAGAACAGCATTTGCTAGGGCCCACTCCACACGTGTCAATGTCCTTTTGTGTAGTGCAGTGTTATGGTCTTGCACTCAGCATTGTCATCATGTCATATGAAATACTTTTTTTTATAGGTAGCCCACCATGTGACAGAAGTATTCAGTGAAATTACCTACTATGTGTACAAGGCTCGTGTCACCCCAAAGGAACTCCTGACTAAATATGTACGCCAGCAGTGGGTGCCAGAACATTATCCATCAACAGTGAGTCGTCTTTATGAGTGGACACCAGATGAATGCATTCCAGAATTCTATACAGATTCTTCTATATTTAAGGTATGTATGTCATTTGTTGGATTACATATTACTTTATACATAAACAATCCTTGAAACATTAAAATGAAGAATGCATTGTACTGTGCAGTAATAATAAAAGTAATGAATACAGTATATATATATATATATATATATATATATATATATATATATATATATATATATATATATATATATATATATATATATATATATATATATATATATATATATATATATATATGGACAGGTAACTTTCGATTTATGCGAGTTTGGTTTACGTGTTTTTAAAATAACGCGGGATCCAAAACCCAAATAAATGTTTAATTTACACGTTTTTTCCACTTATATGCGATATTATATGGAGTGTTTTATATATATATATATATATATATATATATATATATATATATATATATATATATATATATATATATATATATATATATATATACACATGTAACTCGATTTACGCCAGTATTGCATCCTTGAAGAGGTCGCGTAAATCAAAAACAATGTAAATCAAACAAGAGGTAGGTTTCTGTCAAAAAATAAATACCGTATTTTGCAGCGTATAACGTGCACCCCAAACTTTAAGACAACAATTTTGTAAAAAAAAAGTTCTTAAAATGCTCAGAAATATGTACGGGTTAAAGAACATTGACAATGTACAGTTTCCCGAAATTTATATATTTTTGGTGTAACCTGTACTGCTTGAATTGACAAGTGTCCTTGAGTAAAGCAGTGAAAATGACGGCCTGGCTGGTGTTGTGAGAAATACATCCCCGTAAACATACTGATGATGCACAGCTTCTGATATCATAATAAGCATATTATTCCCACCATCACTCGTAGGTTATGACAGACAACTATGCAAGGCACAATTCACATGGTTCTGGTGACACGTGGCATGCTGCGCATGCAGCTGTTTGTTGTTTGGGTGTGGTTGTGTGGTTTTCAAACAATGAAAATGGCTGCCGGGCTGGTGCTGCAAGAAATATCTCCTCGTACATACTGATTATGGACAGCTTCTGAGATCAAAATTAGCTTATTATTCTCACCATCACTTGTAGGTTATGACAGACAACTAGGCAAGATACAATTCACGCGGTTCTGGTGACATGCAGCATGCAGCTGTTTGTTGTATGGGTGTGGTTGTGTGGTTTGTAAACAATGCAAATGGCGGCAGGGCTGGTACTGCGCGAAATAACTCCTCATACAAGACTCATTATGTACAGTTTCTGATATCATATTTACCCCATTATTAATAATGAACACATGGATATTTTTTTCCAATATGATTTTTTTATGGATATTTTTTTCCAATATGATTTTTTTATGTAGCTTGTACTGCTCCTTAGTCATACAATCGTAAGCCACCTGTGACATCAAGATCAAGATCATACAAATGGCGCCCGACGGAAAAACGGGATAACAGCAAAGCATGGGCGATCCTCCACCGATTTAATTTTTGTATAGTAGTTATTTGATCGCCCTGTATTCTATGGTAACATATTATAAGACAACCATGGACTATGAAGGATCATTAACAATAATAAAGGTAAGTTTGCAGTTGTTATTGGATAAGACGAAAAACAGACCCGTAAAAACACTCCAAAGAAGGAAAAAATTATGAAAAATTTGTACATTCGGCGTATAATGCGCAGGGCTAAACTTTCAGGCATTTTTTATGTGAAAAGGCGCATGTTATACACTGGAGAATACTATTCACTTCATTCGGTGGAGAGAGAGAGAGAGAGAGAATATCCACATCACCGAGATATCCACTCAGGCATTCAGTCTCAGCCTCACTCGTCTGAGAAAGAAATGAGGGACACTATGAGTGACTGGCTAGTATTGGTATCGGTACCGAGCAGTCTGGTACCGGTACCGTACCATATAGCTGGTACCGGTACCTGCCCACCCCTATCGTTGAGTAGCGTGGCAGCGTGGGTACTGTATTGTTGTTCAAGTGGCGCGTGAGGGAAGAACTGAGCTCAGCTAAGTGGCCGCGGCGCAGTGTGAGTCCAGTTGCGTGAAACATGGTGGCCACTCCATAAAATATCGCGTATAAGTGGAAAAAACGTGTAAATTAAACATTTATTTGGATTTTGCACCCCGTGTTATTTAAAAAACGTGTAAAACAATCTCGCGTAAATCGAGTTACCTGTATATATATATATATATATATATATATATATATATATATATATATATATATATATATATATATATATATATATATATATATATATATATATATATATATATATATATCATATAGTATACTCATCCTCTATCCATCAGCCAAAAGAGGTACCTCATGAGTTGAGGAATGGGTGGCCTTTTCCAAGGCTTGTCAGTCCATTAAACTATTACTTGGCATCCCTCCTCCATTTAGATCAATTTCTGTTTCCATTTTACTTTTGTTTCTCCACTTATTTTTCTGGTAGCTCGACTTGTCAACACCCTTCGAAAAAACATAAGCTATCTGGCATCCTAAGGAGAACTATATCTTACTCAATCATATGATTGTATCATAGAATTTCAGTATGCCATCAGTAGCCACCAGTGTAATGCAAAAATTCTCTTTATTCTGAAACCTATGTGGAATAGATATGAAAAGGGAAAAATATTCAAATATCCCTCACTGAGATTCAAACATGGTACCAAACAGATGCCCAGGTACTCTGTTAGCAGAATGGTCACTGACCAAAATCATCCTCATGTAATAGCTCCTTACCCATCAGCCCCATGGATTGAGGGATTTTGGAGACTTTTCTGCATCTTGTTAGTCCATTACATAAGGATACTTGAATTCCCTCACTAAGTTATGTAATATTTGCTAATATATTTTATATTTTTTTGTGAACTGATTTAGAGGTAATTGGAATCAATAAGAAAGAACTGAACTTCTTTTATTCAAAGTTTAATTGCAAAAAGCCTCAAAGGTAAGTTATGTAAAGTGAGCAGTGAACCCTTGGTGTAATGATTATATTGTTGACAGAGTATTCACCCAGACATGGGTGACCTAGAAGTGCCTGAATGGTGCTCCGACACAGATGACTTCTTGAGTCTTCACCGCAGTATGCTGGAAAGTGATAGAGTATCTCGCAGACTTCACCACTGGATTGATCTCAATTTTGGGCACAAGTAAGTCATTCATTTGAGTTGATTATCATGCTGAGTAAAGATGAACTTTTGAAAGTCTAATTTGTAGTGGCTAAGGAGAGATGCTAGCTAAGACAACCTAACATGAACTATTATTATTTTTCTTTTTTCTTTTAGAAAATATTGGTAACGTGCAGCTTTTTAGCCCTCTTCAATACATCAGATTGAATATTCCCTGATCATATCTTTATATTGATATTATTTTCAGCTTACTATGGCTATTGATAATTTTCCAAGTAAATTTTCTTTATGATATAACATTTTATCACAAGAATGTATACTGTTTATTGTATATAAACCCTTTCAATACGTGATGCAGACGTCGGTGTCACAGTATGGATATCCTCTTTTAAACCTCTTAATCCTCTTCCATTTCCTCTTAATCCTCTTCTAAACCTCTTCAGAGGAAATGGAAGAGGATTAAGAGGTTTAGAAGAGGATTAAGAGGTTTAGAAAAGGATTAATCCTTTTCCATTTCCTCTTAACCCTTTCCATACTGTGACGCCGACGTCTGCGTCACTGTATTGAAAGGGTTAAGAGGATTGTCATACATGTTTTTCAGACTGTCAGGAGGAGCCTCCGTGAAGGCTAAGAATGTCTGCCTACAGCTGGTAGATGGTCACACATCCCTGGCCAGGGGAGGCGTTGTACAACTCTTCACCACACCTCATCCACCCAGGCTCACTCCTTCACCATATCTTGGTCGTTCACCTCCAAAATTAACACAGATTACACACCAGGAAGCAAGTAGGACATATTATATGCAATTAATTTTACTTGAAGATGAAGTGGTAACACTTAATATTTAAGATCAGCTTCAGTCATACCCTTTATATATTTAGGAGAAATACCAGTAGTTGACAGTATGTAGAATAGGCTGCCAGAACAATAAAAACATTCACATGGTATAATTTTAGATGCAGTACAGATAATTGTCAGTAATATTACAGATTTTTATTTCTTTCAGAAACTGAGAAATGTGATGAACAGAGTGAAGCAGACTCAGCTCCAGAGAGACAAGATGAGGAAATGGAGAACTTCAGATCCTTGGCGTTCTCTAAGAAATTGAGCCGCTCAAGAACATCCTTATGTGAAGAAAAACAAGCAGAATTGCCTTGTATCCAGTTACCCCAAGATTATAATCCTCTCGTTGCAATCAATCAGTTAGAAATTCATTTTAATTTTGTACTCAAAGCTTCAAGAAGAATTCCAAAGCAGCTTATTAAGTTTAAGGACAGTCAGCAGGCAGTGAAACAAGCAGCTCACTTGCGGCGAGTCAGGGATATGCAGGCCATTGGATGCATCATAGTTGAAATGTTTTCAGCTTCCAAATGTCGAGCTTTGGGAACGAGAGCCTGTCTCAGAGATCGCTATGCTCATGCTCGTAAACTGTTGGCACATGACCAAAATGATGTGCCTCGCTGTGCTCGCCAAGCCCTACAGATCATATTTCAGATGTTGAGCCACTGGGATAATGAACACAATAGTCTTCCTACTAAATATGATCCTGTGTATTCAGATGGCCTGCCTCCTCCCAGCCCTCACCAGCTGCTACAGCCACTTATTAATTTAGTGGTCTTCCCCTCATATTTTCCTAGATTGTATAGATTTGTGTGCAAAATGAAGCAATACTCTCGGTTGCTGAATGAAGCTCAGGGAACACATAGTGGCTCACATGACAGAAAGGAGTATATTCAGAATGTTATGGCTAACAGGGTTAAAATGGCTGCCAGAGACCTTCCTGATATACTACCAACCCTTTCTGCTGAAGGACTAGACCTGATTTTGCCCTTCTTGACAGAACTGTTTGAATACCCAGAGAGTGCTGTGAGTGCAGCTTGGTACCTGACTAGTATTCTTGCTCAGGCCCTTGGACCTGAGGAAGCAAACAGATACCTTCTGCCACCTCTAGTGAAATTATTTGAGGCAGAAAGTGTAACAGATAAACACTTGAAGCTTTTTCATCGAACTTTCCTGCTGCAGTTGCTGGTGTGGTTGGGCCTTCAAAAGTTTCTTTCCCACTTTATCACTCCACTAATTGAGGGTGTTGGAGGATACAAGGATATTTTGGGAAAGAGCCATCAGTCACCTGAGTTAGTGAGGAAGCAGTCAGCGAGTCTCAAGTAAGTTAGTGTGCTAAACTGTTGTATCAATTTTTGCTAATTGATCATTAAACAGATTATGGGATTTCAAGAGCCAGCATTCACTGAATAACAGGTCCTGATAAAATGTTGACTTAAAGTAAAATATTACTTAACCATTCTACATTATAATACAAGGTCAGTTTAGAAAACACACCATACAGTGACAAAATCATATTAGCATATATCATGGCATATTTTTCTACCAATTTGATTATTTATGATAGTTTTTCTATGACGATCATGTTATTCCATTTCCTGTCTGGGGGTGGAGTCACAGTAGCCCCAGTCAAAAGTGGATTGAGAGTAGAAAACCTTTTAAAGTCGTAGAAGGGAAGTCCACCTAGTGAAATAAACACCATTGGCATCCCTACATTGAAAATATGTACAAACAATTGTCATACATATACCTCATGCCCTATTAAGTCTCTTATAAACAGTAGTTTCAGTTTATAAGTGCTGTTCTTTACAGATTAATTTAATCTGTCATTTAATTTGGTAATTGATGGTCAGAAATTATTTATTTTTATGTATTCTACAGGAGTGTGGACATAGGTATGGGTGTTGAAGGGGTGACTTCACCGTGTGAAGAAGACTCTCACTCCAGCGCAACAGAGGTTACACTCAAGCTCCACTCTGACCCAGAGCGACCGACAAATCTCACTGAAGCTGAGTCTGAAGCAGAACCAGGTTAGATTATACATTATCACATATATACAGTAGTGCACTGTGTTTTGCTCTTGATTGAGACTGCAATCAATCAATCAGTTAATAGGAACACATGCCAAGGGGCATGTTGCCTCAACCACTATATGATACCATTCCCAAAAGGTTCCCCTGAGGAAGTCTCCTTGAAGTGGACATGGAGCAGTCACCCTTTTGGGGGGTTGGTTTACACAGACACGCAGACATGCATGGACTGCCAGCAGGACATGGAAACTTCATTGTTATAATTTTCCTTTATTCCTATGATGTGGCTTTGGACAGAGTCCTCCATTTTGTGTGCTGTACATGCCAAGCGTAGTCGTGAAACTGGAAGAAGTGCTGACATAAGCGAAATACATATCCTGGCTCTTTGCACAAAATCCTAAGTCATATATTGTTGCATTCTGAGCTTAAACTATTCTTAACACTCTTACATATAGTATGTGAACACTACATAACTTAACATTGTGTCATAACATAGAAATATTAGCAAAAGATACTGACCTCCAGTGCCACGCATTGAATCACCACTCCATCGTGCTGAATCAACATTATCCTCTTATAAGCGACAGACCCGCATACCCAAACACTCTGTTAACTATGAAGTCAAAGATTGTGGTGCCTCCTCCAAAATATGAAAGAGTTGACTTTTACTCAAGGAAATTTTGGTGTAGGGTACAGTTCCTTGCAAATGAGTTCTGGTCAAGGTGGAAAAGGGAAGTTTTTCAGTCTTTTCGGCTTAGAAATAAATGGCAGAAACCCCAAAGAGACCTCAAGGTGGATGATATTGTTATTGTTAAGGATTACAACCTAGCTAGAAACCAGTGGAAGCTAGGCAGAATAACTAAGTGTTTTCCAAGTGATGATAGTCTTGTGAGAAAAGTGATGATGTCAGACTCATGTCTTGACAATTCAGGGAAACGAACTAAGGCAATGAACATAGTTGAAAGGCCTGTTCATAGTCTTGTTCTCTTGTTAGAATGTACTACTCAGGAAGACCATGGCGTCCCCACTGAGAAGCCAAAATGATTTGTTTGTATTCAGGAGATGCAAAGATAATGTCAACAGTATTTCATGTATCTAATACTCATGTTATAATTAATGTATTAAGTAGCTATAAGGTAAATTGTCCTACAAATTAGGGGAGCCATGTAACTGTGGTATCAATATACCTCATTATGCTATGGCTATGCATGGTTTTGGTGCTCTTCTCCATCCCATTGGCCCTTGAACCTGTGGTGAGTGAGAATACATTACCCTGGGACACAAGGCAGTGCAACATCTGGGTTACCACAGATTGTTAACCAGTATGAATATTCTCTTCACATAAATGTAAGAATAACAAATTTCCTCTCCTTAAAGACTTTGAGGAGTCTGTTGTATCTTGAAATTGTACCATGAATACCAGTAAAAGTAACGGGTAGGCTATATGGTCAAGAAATAATAGAGTGAACTACAGGATATCTATTAACATTGCAGAACAGATCCTATGAATTTAGTTTCACTTTCTATGACTTCCATCATAATTAATTTTTATTTTCAGAAGTCTTTGTCTTTGAAGGAGTTGAAGAAGAGATTAATAGCAAATCTCCTGACACTCCATTGCAAGACGCAAGTGATCAACTAAGGTAGGGTTTTTGCATCTCTTACATACTTGTCCATTTGTTGATGCATATTCTTTGTTTTATCTATGGATTGCTTTATTTACAATTATTTATTCATGCATTGTCTTATTTTTCTGTCATGGACTGTAGCAATACAAGTCCTATAGGCCTATGGGGATTCTTCTTAACATCAGTTGGTTAGGGCTTTCCTGTGCTTGAATTTAAATTTACATTTATATGGAACTCATTCTTCAGTGGAACGGATCCAGTGTAGAGTCAAGATTGGCACATCAGTATTCACAAACAATGTTTTTATGGTATTGGAACAATTAGCCTGTTCCTCTGATATTTAAAAACTTCATTTAGTGCATTAATTATTCTTTGATATAAGAAGTATGATACATAAGAGCTACCTGCATTAGAAGCAGATGTCTATTTGTCATCATTTTGAAATTGAATTTTGCTTAATTTCTTTTAATGATATGGTATCATAGCAAGAAATTTGTTTTCAATAATTTAATTACAGTTATACTTTAATTATTCTATTTCATTTTTGTTCAGATCTCCCATGGCTTCTGAGACTTTGAGCTCAGACGATGTGTCTCTTTTGGAAGGAATTCCATCTCTGTGTCCTTCACCTCACTCCCCATCTCCAAGTGCTGGTGAGGAGGAAGAGGAAGAAGAAGAGGAAGAGAATAATGATGAAGATAAGATCTATAGTGAGCCTGATACTCCAACTCCCTTGGCATCAGCTTATGGAGCTTCCTTAGCTTCTGCTTATCCGACTTCCCCATCATCAATTACCTCCAACATTGACATTCCCAAAAGTGCAGCATTGCCTGAAATATCAGCTATCAAGTCAACCAGAGAATATTCCAGTTCACTCCCAGACTTTCGCCCTGATAGATTTAAATATGTTGCTGACATTGACATTGAGGAAAGTAAAGATTACTTACCAGTGGGCTACAAGGAAAAAGAAAGTCTAAATGACTCTGACCGGGTAGAGTTGGGTCATAACATGTCAGATGTTTGCTGTGAAAGTGTTTTGTGGTTGGCAGGCCGACTGGGTCCTGTCCTCACAGCGCGTCATGTGACCCGCAACTTGTTACGCATGCTCACTCTCTGCTATCTACCAGATTCTGGTGCTTTGGCTCCTCTACCTCCAGACTCCAATGACAAACTATCTGTTACAAGAAAGCGTATTTTAGGAGATTTGTATGCCAAGAAGGTGCTCATATGTCTTTCAGAAATTGCATGTAAGTATGAAAATGTTCATCAAGCCCTCTGTCAAGGGGATGTATGAATTTGTTACTGTATGCAAACTAATGGCTGATACCTTGATAGGTTGGTTGATTGATTCATTGATAATAGGTTAGATATTTTGTGCTATATATACTTTACTAATGTACAGTAAAAAAATATATGCCTCACTAATAGTAAGTCATTAAATTTGATTTATGTTACTGTCTTTGTCATATTGATTTTTGCTTGCACAATTACATCAGGTTTGTATGGTGAACAAGTAATACTGCTTCAGTATCTCTGCCACATATGTGAACTTGTGGCTTCATGTCGGCGCAAGCTGTCTACCACAATGGAGGGTGGGCTTCTTGGGGCCATGGCCTTACTGCAGCATCTTTTGCCTTACCTCTCAGACCTCACTTTCATGGAGTACTTGCAAGTAAGTAGTAATGCTTACAGTTATCTTTATGATACATTTTCAGTTTTGATGATATTAATGCCTACTTACTTTTGTGAGGCTCAGCCATTCTGCACTCTATAAGTTTGATATACCTTGCAGGAAACTTTGATCCGTAATGCAGTTTATCCAGTGATTCGCCTGTTATCCTCCACCAAGGTCAATTTTCCTCATGGTGGGGCTGCTCGTGGAGTGCTGGCCTGTAGGGTAGTTGACTGTCTTTTCATTATGGCTCTTAGAGTTGGCCGGGAGATGAGTAAGAGCATGTTGATGCCAACCATTACTAGGTTTCTGACAGCCTTTGACAAGTGCCACAACAGCTCCCTTGGGCAACTGACAGCCTCAACCAGGTATGTCCATGAATCTAGATGTAGGTTTAGAAGTAGTGTGATCTAAAATAAGTTAATTAGATTTAAGAACCCTTATTGGGTGTTGAAAAGGGTGAGTTGTACCTAATTTTCATATATATAGAAAAGGTGTATGATAAAATCTAACAGAGTAGGTTTATTGGAAGTACAGTGGAACCTCGGTTCACATATTTAATTCGTTTCTGAAGGCCGTTCGTCACTCCAAATGTTCGTAAAACAAAGCTATTTTCCCCATAGGAATCACTGTTAAATGGATGAATCCGTTCCTGGACCCCAGATGATTGCTTATTTAAAGTTTTACAATAGTACTTTGTGCACAAGTTCATAACACAAAACCAATGGAAATCAATAAATCTAACAAAAACAAGAGGAATTCAATATTAAACAGCTAAAATATAGATGAACACTAAATTTAATTTTACCATTCTTTTATGGAGGAGAGTTGATGGCGCAGTAGGAGGTGACACACTGGCCATTTTCCAGAGGTGGGCAAGTGCAGTACCTAGTGCGGTAGTACCGCATCACAAAAAAAGTACCACACTACCGCAAACTTTCTGAAAATACCGCACTACCATGTACTGCACTAAAAAATCCTGCGGTACTTTTTGCGGTACTTAGAAAACCATTGAAGACATTTGCAGCGCGGCATGCTCACAGAAATGTCTCTCTCTTTTTTTCTTTTTTTTTTCTTTTTTTTATTTTTTCTTTTTTTTCACAGTGAATCGGACTCAATCAGTCAATCGGTATCAGTCATCAGAATCAGTGATTCAATCATTCTGAATTTTCAGTTATTGTTCAAAATTAAATACTAAATGAATAACTCAGAATAAATCTGTTCGTCACTCAACCCAAGGCGGCGCGCCATGATTGCCTCTGACGATGACTGTACATGTCAGTGTACAACAGTACAAGCAAGCACTAACACGATCGCCGCTCAGTCTCATGTCCCGTACCAATTTTTCTTTTATGCATAACAAAGACCATAGTACATATTTTGGGCCGCTTTCACAGTCATTTTGTTTGTTTTGATTGTTACCAATAGCAGCAATCGACGCTTTAGTTTTCCACGTGAAACTGGCCTATGGGGTAGTGGCGGCTGCAGAGGAAGTGAGAGGTTTTGAGAGTGTGTGGCAAGGTGCGGGGCTAGGCTAACCCTCGCAGCCGCCACTACCCCACCAGGCGGGGACTCCGAGGCAGAGTTTTTGTAAGCCATTTTGAATTTTGAATTTTGGGAAAAGGTGTGTATGTTGTGTGAATTTAGTGTGGTGTGGATAGAGAGAGGATCTGTCTTTAGAGAGCATGCTGAACTACTCTCTGGTGTTGATGAGACAATAGCGAAACAGCTTGGGAAGGATCTTTGGAGGGCTTCAGCACCCTCCTCACTTCCCATATATACCTTCCCGGGAGTGGCTTGCACCTGTTCGGTAGGTGTCTTCCTACCTACTCCACTGTGTATTTAGCGAAAACTACACAGTAACTGATGATCTCCTGCCAGTACTCCTGGCTTGTCGCCCCACGTTGTTGCCAGCTTGCGTGTTTGTAGCTTGAGACACTGTTTGTCACCCAAGACGTTTTATGTTGTTTTATTTGTTCGTGAACCGATTTGTTCATGATGAGAGGCGTTCGTGACCTGAGATTCCACTGTATTCCCTATTCATGGATTGTAGGAAAGTCATTGGAGGCAGTGAAGAGTTTCTGTACAGGCATCTTAGCTTGTTTTGATTGATGGAGTGTGGAAAAATTACTTTTTATTCTGGATAAAAACAGTTGACTCACCCTTCTCTCTCTTACATAATATCCATTGCCCCTCCGTAGTAACACAATCCAGACTGTCATCTTGATATAAAATTTTCTTCTAGGAACTGAGCCCATCTATTCTTCATGATTTTTTTGCATAGCTTTAATATCACTTGTTGATGATACCAACTTACAGTTAAGTGGGTCTCCTATATCCCCATTTTGTAGATACATACTGTACTCTTTACCAGACTTTTTGCATCTCTCTGTCATCCAAAGATCTGTACAGTCTCACATACTGGTCCAACAAGTTGCCCTGCGCATTCCCTCAAAACCCAGTCAGCTATCTCAAATATGTAGTCCTATTGTCTTCATTTGTGAAGACCATTTGCAATCTTTCTTTCATGGCTTCACATATATCTTCCTCTTTATCAGATATTCCATCACTTACCATTAGTCTAATTAGCAGTCTCTTACTCTCCAGAGTTTTACTCATTACAGATATGTAAAATAGTCTGGGTTCCTCTTTGTATTTAGTCACAATATCCTTTTTCTTTACAAAAAATGCCATGCTAGTTTCTTGTAAATAAGTTGTGAGTTGCATCTGGTGCACGCAAGTCTAAACTATGATTAAATTTGAAAATTAATATAACTATTCCCTGTATGTGTTTATACAATACCATAGAAAAGTAAAATCAACCAATGAGCGGTTGCGTTCCTCTTGCCTCATTGGTGTAAGCCAATGAGGGTTCTGGAGGGACTCAGTCTCTTGCCTGATGCAGTAGCCTCTCACATGGTATTGTGTTTATTCTACATTTTCATTGCTTGTTTTCCTGTCTTTTACTTTTACATATTTTTTATTTGACTGACTGACTTCACTACCACACATTTTTTTTATTACATCCCTAATATAATTTAATCTATATGGAGGGTAACTGCATTATGTGGAAAACGTGTTATAAATTTCGTCTCATTGTAAGGAAACCCTTAAAAAGAAACACTCTCTCTCTCTATATATATATATATATATATATATATATATATATATATATATATATATATATATATATATATATATATATATATATATATATATTCATATATTCATACATTCACACATGGCAGGTCCACTGAGGGGATAGAGGTGGAAGATGAGGAAAGTTCAGGTATTCCTCAAGGTTCTCCCTTCACTGGAGAAGACTCTATTAAGACAAAGGTATGTTTCTTATATATTTTTTTACCTGCTTTTCTATCTATTGCTCATTGAAGATTATATTAGTGTACTTATTTAGTTATATTGCTTTGCATGCAAGCAATAATTAGAAACTACAGTTGAGTCACGTATGGCACGGTTAATTGGTTCTGAGCAACTGCTGCGCCATAGGAAACTGCGTCATAAGAATAACTAAACCTATGGAGAAAATACAATTTGGTTCTGGCCCTTGCCATTTTGCCCCCCCCCCTTTTATGTCCGTTCTAGCCCGAGTGCGCCGTTAGGCATTATATGCCTTTTGATGTTGTTCAGTCCAACCCCATGCTCACCACCTTATCCACTCGGCCACCGCCAACATCCACTTTTTCACTCAGTACGTATGCTTGTACATCAATGGGCAAATCTTGCCCGTGGGTTTCCCTGCAGGCTTGCAAGCCATTATGCAGCACGTGCGTGGTGAGCGAGCCGACTCCTTGCCGTGCGGGGGCCGGCGGGTTAACTAGACCTGTACTCGTCAGGTCGGGATTGGGAACCTGCCGCGCCACCACCACATGCCCAATAACCGCCTAATCCCGCCCAACCATTTTCTTTCCCCGCCAACCTGAAATCGACAAAAATATTATTTGGCAAGCATATTAACCCATTCGTGGTCAACCACGTCACCTGACGTGTTAATGTTGTTACTCCCTCTGGTCAACCATGTCATATGACATTTTATTATTATTTTTTTTCCACGTGAATGAAATGCCTCTAGCGGTTTTTAATTACATTTATTGAAGTGTCAGGCATCTTTTCTCAAGTGATGACTTTATGCGCGGCAGTTTTATTGGTTCAGAGCATGCTATGGCACGTAGATGTCGACTCGGCGCTCTCACTGATGAGCAAATTCAGCTTCATTTCAATGAAGAGGAGGGTGATACTGACAGTGAATCTACAATAGATGATAGTGATAAAGATGCTTCATGTTTTTCAAGAAAGTGAAAAAACCAATCAGCAAGTGGATCTGAATATTATCCAGCAGACACAGCAGCAGCTGACTACTCCTCAAACATATGCTCTGGACCATCACCTACTCAACTATCTTCTCCACCTCCTTCCACCTCTAGGTGTTTATATCCACCACGTGGTGGCAGAACAAAGATGGCAAGATGTCGGAGTTCATCAAGTGAAGATGAAAGCAATGCGTCTCGTCCAAGAGTGACTCCCCCACCCACCCGTGGTCTCACTCCAGCCAGACAGACGCCTTCCCGCCGATCCTGTAGGTCATGTGTTATGCCACATTTCATTTTTTTGTTTCCTGTTAAGAATTACTGGCCTATTTTGAGACAAATTGTGTTCTTATAGCCTAGTCATACACTATCATAAGAATGTAGTGTTGTATAAAAGGAAACAATTGTTATGCCACATTTCCTTTTTATGCTTCCCATTCATAATTACTATTTTGAGACTAATTGTGTTCTTATAGTGATACAATATCATAAGAATGTAGTGTTGTGCAAAAGAAAACAATTGTAAGAGGAGGAGTTGAAAATAATATCTCGGTGGTGAGATTACGTCTGGCATCGCCGCGCCACAGGTGCCACTTAAATGCCGGCGGGGCATTTATAAAAGGTAAGGAGGAAATTTCCATGTTATTTTCTTTAAGTGGAGATATTTTTGGGTTCATTAGGCCAAAAATTTTGTTTTCCATTTTTCGTGACCTGGGGGAGTACACACATTGTAACATAGGTAACCACGAATGGGTTAATGCAGTAATTAGTGATGACCAACCACTTTCAAAGATTCTCTCTCTCTCTCTCTCTCTCTCTCTCTCTCTCTCTCTCTCTCTCTCTCTCTCTTGTTAGTTTTTTTATACACCGTGTCTCTGATTTCTTCCCTTTTGGAGTGGGCAACGAGAAAGACAAAAGAAAGGAAAGGCTCTGGGAACACCAATTTAGATTTTTAAAAGCCAGTTTGCCAGCTGGCTGATGTGCAGAAGCGGCCTACTCTAGATTTTAGTAGGCTAGTTAGCCAGGTTGCTTTCTTTTTTGCCTGCCAGAATAGACAGTTGGGCCAGGTCCACTTTACATGAAAAAAGGAGCAAAGGAGAGGGAAAAGATTAACAGGAAGAGATGCGGAGCGGTCAGGGAATGCATGACTGTGACTTGGAATTTGAGTGAGGGCCATGGCAGCCGACTGCGAATGTTCTTCTTGTCTACATCTATAAATTTTGGCTATATGATCATTTTGATAGTGAGGATAATTTGTAAGTTACTGATTACAAAAATGTGCAGAGAGAGAGAGAGAGAGAGAGAGAGAGAGAGAGAGAGAGAGAGAGAGAGATGGGATAGAAATCCTACCAAAAACCAACCCAACCGCCACCATGAGATTTTCCCCCTCGGAAAAAAAATCCAACCTGGCAACTCTGCGCTCATTTAGCCAGGGGAGACCATGAACCGCGTCATAGATGTTTTTACCTGCGTGATCAAAACACATGTTTCTTAAACCATACCTTGTCAGAGAAAACCGCGCCTTACGAATCCGTGTTGTACGCGACGACTGTACTTTGTTTATGACTAGCTAATGTTGAAGATCAGGGAACTATAGTAAAGTACTACTCATTTTCTTACCATAGTGCAGATGGCACAGGTTAAGTGATATCACACCTAATACATGAAAAGAATAAGCATTCACTTTGCATTGAACCCAGATCCCCCCAAAGAATGCTGGCTTGTTAGTACGCTACAATTATTTATTATAGTTTTCTGCATGTATTTTTATGTGATGGAATGAGGGGGAGAGCAAATGCTGCTGGTGTTTGTTTTTTTATGGTGGTTCTGGTTTTATTTTTAGTACCAATTAATTATTTGTTTATTTATTTATTTTTGTATGGACTGTGGCAGTAGTGCTTGTGTTTTCATTTATTTTTGTTAAACACTTTTTATTGTCACATGAACTATAATCAAGACCGACATTATTTCAGGCCCTGGAGGAGCTGAAGGAGGTGCTGACCCCTGAACTTGCCTACCTGTCATATGTGCCACTGTGCAGATTCTTGGGCACATCATACATGGAAGTCAGCTTACCCAACCATGATCTTCTGCGTTCTCTCTGCCTCCAGTATGATGAAAATAACCAGGCGGACCATGCAGCAGGTGACACTCAGTGTTGGTGGCTGGTGGGTAGTGGCACCCTATTCCCCTCTCCTAATGCCTGCCTTCCTTGCTTTGCTACAAGCCAAGAGGCTTGTTAAAGGTGAAAAATTAAATAGACTATCTGCTGTTTCAGATTTTTTTTTCTTAACTAGCACATGCAGGAAATATGGTCCTTGATAATGATGATGAGTCTCATGCTTTCCTTTAGATTACAGCACACATATTTGATTAACATTTTATAGTACATAGTTGCAAATTTACTGTTTAGCCTATTGTAATTTCTAAAATTTTAAAATCTTTTATTTTTTTATCAACAATAGACTATCATACCTACATTAGTTTCATGATCTTTTGGTTCTATGTTTCTCAGGAGCCCTAAAATATTCAACAATTTGACTTTGTGCCAAAGTATCAGAGTTTCATGCAAAGAAGGAACTCAGCCGATATTTTGTTGTAAAAGTTAAATCAAGGAATATTTTTGGGTTACTGAGAAACAGATATGTGAATTGAAATGTTCTGCACAACTGCACTCTGCTTTATACCTCTCAGTCTTCATATTATTCTGTTCCAGTTTCTCATTTCTTCTTTTCTACATGTTCATATCTTTCAGGTAGTGTCCTCTATTTTGTATGTAAAGTATCACATTATCCCAATAATTAGTGTACCCATTTATGCTTCACAAGCCACATTTTTCTCATCCTTGGCCCCATTTTCTTTTTCTTATTTTAATGTTTTCATGCTACGTTCTCTCTTGTATTTTTTTTCATTCAGCATCCTTAAGGGGAAAATTCGTATACTCACGGCTAATACCGGTTTTCCGGTCCTCCTAACCTGAGTTATTTAGCTAGGTCAACACTTTTTTTACACAATGTGTATGGCTATGTGTAGCCGTTTTACCAGTAATTTGATTCAAAGCACTCAAGTAGTTTTTGCGCAATTACCGGTGATTAGATAATTTCAAAGTCTATCTGATGCTTCAAATATATTTGGATAATGGTAATTTCCTTCGATCTACTGATTGTCCGAACCTTAAAGTACAATAATATGCATTTTCGTAAACATAGCTGATTTTTTTTTTTTTTAATCACTTTGGAAACGTACCGCTTTGATTTTTCATCAGAAAATCTCAATTAAAAATCTATATACTTATTATTTATAGTAATTAAGGGCTGGAAATGCATATAAATTTAGATTATAGTGTTGTGGTCCTTTGGCCAAAGAAAATATTAAAATCGCATTGTTATTTACAACGCATTGGTTATTTACAACGCATTGGTTATTTTAGTCAGAAAAAAGTAATTTCGGGATAATTGCACTTTTATGCTGAACATCTTCCCTTCACCATAAACAAGTACCAAATGGAAATATCAACTCACTTAGTCCATTGGCCATTCCTGGGCAGTCGTAGAAGAGGGTCGGGTCATGTCAGGTCACTTCAGGTCACCTGTGTAGCACTGTGAGGGAGTGTTCTTGACAATCAAGGCTCCTGGTCCCCTGTTATTTATACATAAGAGTATATAATAAAATATTTATGTATTGTATATCTCATGTATAAATAACATATTATGAGGGTGTCAGACTGATACCCTGATATTATATTATATGGTGGGCTCCACTGACACTGTCAGTGGAGCCCACCAGCTGTTCGAGCCCGCTCAGGCCGGATTCTTTCTGTTGACTAGGAGTGTTTACTGTCCCCCCTTGAGTGGGGGATGGGGATGTGTGGTGTGAGGTCCTGACAGTACCCATAGATCGACAATAAAGAGCATTTGCTCATGTTGGGTTGGTACCTGCTGGCGATTACGAGTCCAACATGTGATCAGACCGTGGTGAGATGTTGTACGTTTCCTCTTCTTCCCAGTATATACCATGTTTCTCCAGCATGTCTTGTGGCAACATGTTAGCGGCAGCTACCTCGGTGAGGGAGGGGAGGGCTGGCGTGTGGGTTTCAAGGTCGTGTGAGTCACCGCTCGGTGCTCGCCTCCCACTCCTTCCCCCTATCTACATCAATCCGGCACCGTGAACAAAGCCTACACTTTCGTACAGCTATCAAACACCTGAAAAAAAAAAAAAAAAAAAAAAAAAAAAACAGTCGAAAAATCTTTGAAAATAAGAGAAATACATTCATTGAAACAAATGGACTGTGACAGGCACGCTGGCTTTTAAATAGCCAGCCCTTTAAATACGCCATACGGCAACCCTACGCCCGCCAGCATGTTCCATTGGCTGGGTCCAAAGGCAACAAAATTATTGTAATATTTTCAAAGAATTGATATTTTTCGACCAAGTACCCGAATTTTCTCCTTAATGTATCACTCCACCTTGCATTTCTTCACTTTTTCCTTGTTCCTTGCATGAAGCCTCAAACCATTCTAGTTGCCTCATATTCTGTTATTCTTTGAATGTCTCAAACACATCATTATATTTTGTGCCTTCCCACCTTGCCTTGTTGAAATTAACAGGACTTTTGTTAAATACAACTTAAGTTAGGATTTGTACTGTACTTTTCAAGGGTCCAATCATTATCAGCAAGATCTGTTTACTTGAGTGTTCATCAATATTAGTGGGAACTCTTTACCTTCTCACACATTTAGCATAATTACTAGTATTTTCATGTTTGGTTCTTAATAATAATTTTCTTAAATTCCTATTGTCAGTGTTGACTGATGATGGCCTGGGACTAAGTGGCTCCAGCGATAGTGGTGGTGGGAGTGGACAGCAGGCCATGCTGGGCAGAGGAGGCACAAATGTGGCTGTAACAGGGAACAGAATTGATATAAAGGTTAGTATTCATATTTATTTGAGCTATTATTAATGTAAATGTACAATTTGTATTTTTATCACATGCGCCCATCCCATGAAGTCCATTGAGTTCATTTCTATTTATTATCTCCTTAAGTTCTTTAAATTTTCTTGATAATGTAGTCATGTTATTTTCCTGTCGTACATTCCACAAAAGAAATTTGTACTCACATTTCAGTCTATTTGTTGATTGGTAGAGGATGACATCTGTTTCCAGTGTTCATCAGGTATGCACAGAGCAGTAACTTAGGTATAAATTTTCATCTGTGCTATCCTATATTGTACCTCATCTTCATAGACCATTCTCTGATAAAAAAAAGACAAACTTTTTGCATTAGTACAAACACTTGCAAAGAGGATCCTGATTTTTTTTTCTCCAGTTTTACACCTTTTTTCATTTTCATGGGGTAAAACATCCAATGACAGGAGAGCACAGCTGAAGATTTGTACTATTTTCTTCAAATTTAGATGTTCTACATTTCCTCTACCATTTTTTTTTTTACTCCTCCCAGTTGCTATGTACAAAGATTGTTTCAGTCCCTATATTGAGTAAGTATCTCATGTATGTTTTACTTACAACTCTTGGACAGAATAGTCAAAGATTTTTCATCACATCAGCTGCCTACTTGTGCCCTCTCCTTCTTCATCTGCTTCTGTTCTGTCTCACACAGCTATTGTTTCAATGGTATTTTTATCCAGTCTCATGTTTTCCCTTTTTTGGAAGCTTTCATAATCCATTTCATCTATGCTGTCCTGTATACACATCTACCACAAAGTATCTTTGCCATCATTGTTTAGAAAATCATGCATCTCAAAGCACCACTCCCTTAAAGTATTTTCATTACCTTCGCACTTCCATATTGCCAAAAAATTACTCTGAATTTGAAAATACCTATTAGGAGACGAACTAAATCATAGTTTACATCTGACATTGTTAGATGCTGTTTTCTATCAACTTTCATTGTTTGAATGATTGATTCCATAGTTCAATGTCATTGGCCATGAAGTTTTTAAGTCATGAACTATGATCATTGTGATTTTTATCGTACCTTCTGGATCAACATCACTTTGTTCCAAAATAACAGGAAATGTGTTGCCTGGCCATCCATTATATGTGTCACAAATAAAACTAGTCATTTTTTTAATACAGTAATACCTCGGTTTACGAGTGCCTTAGTTTAAGAGCATTTTGATTTATAAGCAAAGCAAAATAACTAAAAATGCCTTGGTTAATGAGCATCCTGTTTGAACAACTTGAAAACGCGAGTGTGGGTTTCCCTTGTTCACCGCAAGATGAGAGCACTCAATGTGAATAACAATTGGAATGGAGTCTCGAGCTGGTGTCACACTGGACCTTTTTCCTCCAATCGTGTTGAAGGAAAACAACTCCAACTTTTCTGGATGTGTCACACACGACTTCAGTTGGCCCATATCCTCAATGCAAACAAACCAGTCGCCCTGTATCCACATGGTGCTGTTTGTAAAAGTAAGAGCTGTTCTGGCTTGTGCTACTGTTACTCAAATTATGGACTTGTTGCTACAGTTAATTGAAAGGAAGAAGTGGGTGTGGGTACGGTCATGGCTTCAAAGATGGTAGGACAGGAGTGTTTACGCAAACCAAGAACTTACTCCTGGTTGGACGTACGGACAACCGCAGTTTCTCCTCGCTCCAATGGTTGGAGCCCAGTGTGACACCGCCTTTAGTCCGCATTCTACACTTGGAGAGGTAGCACCCCCGCGCTTGTGTCCGCTAACGTTTGTGCTCTAGTGTGTGATCTTTGTGTTTCCAGCACTATATTATTACTACAGTACCCTCTCGAGTTTCGTGCTATCCGAGGTTCGCGGTCCATGAGTTTCGCGGTTACTCCTAAATTCTTACCATCCCGAGTTTTGCGCATTATCACCCCGAGTTTTGCGCTGCTTTGACATGTATGGGTCACGTCTCCTTACCATCGGCATCATGCACGCTACCTTTAACCCCTTCACTATGGCCGGGGCAAAACAGTGCCCCGCGCTGCATCCAGGATTGCCGCGTGCGCCAAATTTCAAATGTCGCTATTGAATATAACAAGTTTTCAGCCATAAACTCACCATAATCATCATGTATTATATATGAAAACATGCAGAATTAAATGGTGCACATAAAGAAACTCACTACGGCTGGGCCAAAACAGGACCCTGCGCCATATCCGGGATAGCAGCGCTCGACAAATTTCAAATGTCGCTGTTGAATATAACAAGTTTTCAGCCATAAACTCAACACAATCATCATGTATTATATATGAAAACATGCAGAATTGAATGGTGCACATAAAGAAACAAATTAATTGATAATTTTGAGATGTAAGCATAAATATAGAGATAAAATAACTTGTTTATTGGCTAAAGCGAGCCAGGACGCAGTATGCGCATCCTTGGATATGGTACGGGGCACGCAAGGACGCAGTATACGCATCCTCGTGTTGAAGGGGTTAAAGGTAGTATCACACTGGATGTTTTCCTCCAAACATTGTGGCTATGGCAAGAGAGAGAGAGAGAGAGAGAGAGAGAGAGAAAACGGGTTCTTTTGAAGCTGCAGTTGAAGGCGGCTGCCTTACGATTGGCTGACAGTTCTGAAAACACACTTGTGATTCGCTGGGAGTCCGATGACGTCATCGCCGACGCTCACCCTATCAGCGGCTTCACTGCCTTAAGGCGGTGTCACAATGGCCGTTTTCGTCCAACCATTGGGGCCCGTACGCCCAACCGGGAGCGAGTTCACGGTTATCCGTAAGCTGGTGTCACACTGGGCCTTTTTCTTCCTACCGCATTGGCGCAAGCTAGGGCAACCGGCAACTCCAACTTTTACTGGTGTGCATCACACACGGCCAAGGTTGGTTGCCCGTATCCATATCCACAACGTAAACAAAGCACTTGCCCTGTATCAACATGGCATCGTCTGCTAAAGTAAGGGCTGTCGCGGCTTGTGCTGCCATTACCCAAGTTATGGACTTGTTGCTGCAGCTAAATGGAAGGAAGAAACAGTTGTGGGTGTGGCATGCCTGTGGTTCCTTCATACCAGTTCTCATTGTCACCACCGCGTGTGGACGGCCAACCCACCCATCTTGACTCAACCACATAAACACATGGATCGAATAACAACACACACACACACACACACACACACACACATGAATCTGGACAGAGAGGACCTGTGTGTGTGGAGCGAGAGAGAAACGAGAGGACATGGAAAGAAGTTGAGGGCGACCACGTGTAGGCGAGATGCGAAAAAGTTTAGCTTCCCAAACAGAAGCATTGAGCTCTGGAATAGACTGGAGGAGGAGGTGGTTTGTGCAAGAAACATTCATGATTTTAAGGAAAAGTTGGATCAGAGAGGATATGGAGACGGGACAGCGCGAGCGTAGCTCTTTTCCTGTATGTCACAACTAAGTACAACTAGGTAAATACCTATGCACGCACACACCAGACTCATTAGGAACCATTGCAGATTTTTCTGACAAACAGAAACGACTTCACCATTTCTTGAGTGTGTTAGAACGTATTTGGTGAGTGGTTCACATGAACCAAACCTAGCTCTTGGTAAGAAGATAGCAGTCGTCTTTAACACTGCTCTCTTCTTGCCATTGGGTATGTTTAGTTTGTATGAACCACTCACCAAATAAGTTTGGACACTAGGAAATAGCAAAGCCATTTTTGTTTGTGAGAAACATCTGCCATGGTTCATGATGAGTCTGGTGTGTGCGTGCGTGTGTGTGTGTGTGTGTGTATTTACCTACCTAGTTGTATTTTACCTAGTTGTGACATACAGGAAAAGAGCATTCGACAGTTGTGATATGAGGGAAGATTTTACTTCTCTGTCTTTTACAAATAAAGTATTTTCCTATAATATTTCTAAAATATGAAGCCACTTTAGGTATGGCTGGCAGGATTAGAGGATACAACATAAATTAGGATTAGTAGTGTACTTTTCATGGGTCCAATCGTTGCCATCACCCTCTCTGTCTCATATTGTTAACTATTAACCAGGTAGCTGTGGGGATCATGTTTCTTAATGGTCCCTCTAAGTGAGAAAAATGAGAAAAAATCACCCCTCACACAAACCATTTCATAATATATATCAAAGCATTTGTGATCAGATTATGTATCATCTATTTTTGGGGATTTATATCATGGTACAAATTTGGCCCGTCGCTGCTACACGGTAAAGCCACAGATTTGGCCCGTCGCTGCTACCGGGTTAACTACTTATAAATGTATTGTATTCCGAAATTAAATCAATATTTTAGGTGTCAATGATATTTCTGTTATATCAGTTACATCAAAATTTTCTGTTTAAACAAGACATATCAGTTCTGTCTTATTTCTTAGGCTATGAGCATTGAAACTTTGGACTTTTAGATTATCTTTAAATTTAGTTATGGTGATGGTATTTCTTGCGGTTTTATGATTCAGCATTAGATGGACCGCTTGACATTCATTTACACGGACGGGATGGGGAGATGTGGCTGAGAGAGAGAGAGAGAGAGAGAGAGAGAGAGAGAGAGAGAGAGAGAGAGAGAGAGAGAGCGCATGCATGCATGTGTGTATTTGTGTGTGAGTGAGTGAAGTGGCAACACAGCTAGCACTCATAGACCTCAGGTGGCCACACGTAAGGGGCTTGATAAATTGGAAAAAACTAGAATTAGGTATTTGACAAAAATTTCAAAGGAAAGGAAAAGCTGTGTTCTTTTTATTGTTTAAATATTGATATATGCTTATTTTTTTCTTAGGATGGAGCAGATGGTGTCTTTATCCCTCAAGCAAACCTTCCTCCATCAATTGGCTTTGCTTCTACAGTTGATATTAGCAAGTACACAGGCACCAAAATGGAAAATACTCAAAGGCAAGTTCAGCATCTAATGAAAACAAACTATTATCTAAAATTATGATACATCATAATCATCATCATAATCAACATTGACCCCACTTTTTACATGGGCAGTTAGGGGCAAAAAAATATACAGTAGGATCTCACCACTAATTTTTAATTTAAGATAAAAGGTAAAGTTTAGGATGTACACTATAGCTGCACATCTTCGTTGTATTGGCCCTTGAGCCTGTGATGGGTAAGAACCTATTACTCTGGGACATTGGGACATAGAACCAGTATGACATTTGGATTACCACAGTTTACCTTCCCTAGGTTTCCCCAGGTACCCATTTATTGACCAGCCCAAAAGGGAGGATGGACAGCTGGGTGAGCTCCATACTGACTGCCTGGGCCAGGATTCGAACCTGGACCTGCTGCGACTTAGTAGCTAGGCACGCTAACCACTGCAGCATGGAGGCACTAATGATTAATTGCTGCCTGAAAAATGCTGTTATTAACAAAGTAAATAAATTAATAAATAAATAATAAAATAATTATTAAACTGGTATGAGTAATATGAAACTTACCTTAAGGAGTTAATGAGGTATTTGGTGTGATGATTGTTAAAAGGCTTGCATTTGAGTAAATGGGCAACTAGGGCGAGCCAACTCTCACAACCACTAGTTATAGAAGTGGAAATATCACACAACAACATGACAGCCAATCACTAGGTAGCTTGGCAAGCTAGACCTTACAACCATCAGTTATAAAGGCAAAAATAATTACACAACACAACATATACTCTCTAGTGAGGAAAGTGTCCTAAATAAAAGTGAGAATTCATTTTTTAATTCTCCATAATCATGTATTGTTTGTGCTTATATGAGAAAAACTATGTATTTTTTTCTAAAGGCACCTACGAGGCAATTGGTTGGCATACTGGGAACACGAGATTGGACGCAGTGAGCAAGATGCTAGGTTTAACTTCAAGCAAATCAAACTGCAGACATTTGTGGGCCATACCAACAGTGTTAAGTCCATACAGATATTAGACAATGAAAACTCCTTCATATCGTGCAGCAAAGACAAGACAGTGAAATTATGGTCCTTACGAAGTCAGGTGAGTTAGTGTGATTATCTATATACTCATAGCTGGGCATTATCGCGATAAGTCATCGCGATACTTTATCGCTGATAACAAAATCAGGTTACCGGCCATCCGCTTCTTATTTACGTATATATCGGTATCTTCGTTACTTTCGTAACCAAACTAGCGATAATCGCTACTTTTTTCTGCCTCAGAAAAAAACGTTGTCTCCCTACTGCACATGCGTGGCCCAGGCGCCCGATGTTGTGTGAAAAAACTTTGGGGTATGAAATATCTTCGGTGAAGAGATGTCATACTTAAATCATCAACATTAAAACACTAGCTTATTTTTTTTTGTCAGACTCAAAAATCACTATATCAAAGAGAAAAATCATTTAACTTTGCCCCCAGATTTGATATTCCATATTCGTTTGTGAGCATGCCATGGTATTGAAGGCACCCGGCGTTGTGTTATTTGGTGTCCCATCGTCAAAAGCTGGCGCTTTTGTTTACAAACACTGGTCTCTCGTGAACTGCGCATGTTCAGACCAGTAAGCGTAGCCCAGTACAGTCTCACAAATCTTTTTAACACATTAGGAGTTGCTGGAAGGCTGAATTAGACCTACAGTACCACCATCCTCGCTGTTTCTAGAACGACGCTCTTTACATATAAATACAACTCGTCAGAGAAACTGTATTAACACAGTGAAAAACATCCCAAATGAACACCACTGAGTGGTGTTCATTTGGGAATACAACTTGTACAGAGTGTCGTTCTAGAAACAGCGAGGATGGTGGTAGTGGTACTGTATGTCTGATTCAGCCTTCCAGCAACTCTTAATTACAGTTAAAAAGCTTTGTGAGACTGTACAGGTCTACGCTTGCTGGTCTGAGCATGCGCAGTTCTCGAGAGACCAGTGTTTGTAAACAAAAGCGTTGACGGTGGGGACGCCAAATAACACAACACCGGTTCAGGCGTTTCTAATATTACCGTCCATATGTACGCTACGTGTCAACGTGTGGTTTTCAGGTTTTATAAGTTTTCTAAAATACAGATAATGAAAATTTGAATTCATCTATGTTTTTCTATTTGAAATATCAATATAGTATCGTTTTCGCCTATCGGACTTATCGCTAGCTAGTATCAGAATTGTGGATTTATATCGGTTATCACCTATATTTGTGTTTCCAGTTAACGAATATCGGTTATCACCGATAAGGTTTTTCATTATCAGTTATCGGTTATCGGGAATAAGGTTTTTTGTTATTGTGCCCAGCTATGTATATACTCATTGCTTCATTTGATCTTGCATGTAATGTACACCATAATTATTTATTATTTTTGCAAGATTTTAGGATATACTTCGTCATTCTGTAAGTTACAAAACATGAAGATTTTTTTTGTAACATTTTTTTTATTGAAATCTGCTTTCCTATGAGTGTAATATTCTATGAAAATGCACAGAAACTTATACAGCATATTCCAAAGAATATATATTGCCTGCCATATTGGCCAAATTTTCATTTAGAAGATGGGTGCTGTCATTTATTGTCAGATTTGATTTGGTCAGATTTTATCAGAAAGGGGCAAGACCACCTCTTGGGAAGTATAGGGGTATTAGTGGAAATCTTAATCGTCTGCCCTCAAAACACTAGCAAGTATTTTCATATGGCCACTCTTAAGTAATTAATTATTGCAGTGACACTTTTGTTCGTGTTCTTTGTTTTCCCATCTTTCTCTCAGCTAGATACTCTAAAGCTATTCCAGTCTTTTCTTTGAGTGTTTAAATGGTTCCAGCTCAAAGATATGAAATTTTTGCCAATCTCATAGTCCTCATAGTCTCATTTTCAAAATATTGTAAGATGTAGATCATTTCTGAAAATTGTTTGCAGTATATCTAAGTAGCTAGTTCATTTTTCATTACTATGAGAAATCTGAGCCGCATATTTGTTTCTTATTCAGTTTTCTGTTTTCTTTTAATATTGGGTTTTGTTATTATTATTTTTTTAGTTGTGTTTGTACTAAAAAGTTCAAATTAACAGGGTGATGGAAGTTCTCATGTAAGCCCACAGTGGACTTATACTGGCCATAAGAAATCAGTCTTTGGGGTGACCCTCTGTGAGTCTATGCGATGTGTCGCATCCTGTGACTCAACCGTCCATGTATGGGACCCCTTCATCTGTACCACCATAAAGCAGCTAGACTCTCTCCGCCACAGTCCTGTTACTGTAAGTAGTTACGTTAGATGTTTAGTTATTGTTTTTATCCTTTGTATTTAGTGATGCATAATCAACATCTACATGGTCAAATTCAATTTTATATCCATATCATCCTTGCTGGTTACATCGCTACAGAGTCTCACTTTGTCATGAGCTTTACCTTCCATAATACTGAAATCACATCAACCTTACTTGGATTAGGTTGTGTACACAAAGAAAGCAGGTCACCAGTTTATCGGTCTCCGGGGCCAACCGGCACTAGTTACTTATGTTGGAAGATGGTTACAAAGGATGCAAGTAACCAGGTCCAACCATACCTTTGGTTCACTACAACAAGGGAGAGTGAGATTGCAGGTGGTGCACACAAACATATGAGTGTAGAGTTGGCGAGGTAAATCACAAAAAGTCTTGCATATTGTATTCAAGGGATACTTGCACCATTGGGAAAAATCTCCCCCCAAGAAACTAATGCAAGTTAAGGTTTGCTACTTGGTGGCTTATTATTATTGATTGATGTTTCCTTTGTTTGTAAGTATGAATGTTTTATATTATGTTTGTATGTTGCCGTATCATGCAATAAGAATATATTTTGGTTGTAATAACAGTCATAATAGTTGAGCTACAAAAAAATCCTTTGGTATAAAAGTAGTTGGCAAATATATGTACAGCTTAAAACAGAGATAATTTTGAAATACAGTTTATGTCTTGAAATGTAACGATATTCATTTGTGTTAACATTGCGCGTGACCATGACTTCACCTTACATGGACTATTTTACCCAATACATATATACCGTATTTTGCGGCGTATTACGCGCACCTTTTTCACATAAAAAATACCTGAAAGTTTACCCCTGCGCGCTATATGCCGAAGGTACAAATTTTTATTGATTTTTTTTCTTCTTGGGGGTGTTTTAAGGGTCTTTTTTTGTGTCTTGTCCAATAACAACTGAAAACTTACCTTTATTATTGTTTATGATCCTTCGTAGTCCATATCTGTCTTATAATATGTTACCATAGAATACAGGGCGATCAAATAACTACTACACAAAAATGAAATCGGTGGAGGATCGCCCATGCCTTGTTGTTATCCCACTTTTCCGTCGGGCGCTGACACGACCTGGCCGCCATTTGCATTGTTTTGTATGAATAAAGAGCACTGTTGCCAATTCAAGCAATACAAGCTACATAAAAAATCATATTGGAAAAAAATATCCATGTGTTCATTATTAATTATTAATATTAGTGAGAATAACGGGGTAAATATGATATCAGAAACTGTACATCATGAGACTTGTACGAGGAGTTATTTCGTGCAACATCAGCCCGGCCGCCATTTGCATTGTTTGAAAACCACACAACCACACCCATACAACAAACAGCTGCATGCCCTGTGTCACCAGAACCGTGTGAATTGTGTCTTGCCTAGTTGTCTGTCATAACCTACAAGTGATGGTGAGAATAATATGCTAATTATATCAGAAGCTGTGCATCATCAGTATATACGGGGATGTATTTCTCACAACACCAGCCTGACCGCCATTTTCATTGCTTTACTCAAGGACACTTGTCAATTCAAGCAGTACAGGTTACACCAAAAATATGTAAATTTCGGGAAACTGTACATCGTCAATGTTCTTTAACTGTACATATTTCTGAGCATTTTAGGAACTTTTTTTTTTTTTTTTTTTTTTTTTTTTTCAAGAATTGTTGTCTCAAAGTTTGGGGTGCGCGTTATACGCTGCGAAATACAGTACATTCTACATCGCCTTTCAATAAAATCTCACTTTATTTTTGACTTCCCAAGTGCCCATATGTAGTAAGCATTTTCCCCAACTCACAAGTAAGTTATATATGAAATGGACTTTTAGTTGAATTTTAGGAGAAAAAGGGTTTTGAGATAAAGCTATTTTAATTTTGAGGTCATTGTATCTCCCTTGTATTGTGCTTAAATTGCATGAATTTCACACCTGTTCCTCACCAACATTTACTGATAAATCTGCTAGAATCAACCCAGAATAACTTGTTTGAACAATCAGGAAAGTGGATTGGACCTGGCTGCCTATTCTGATATGCTCGAGTCCCTTTCCTGTGCACGCCTCCACTTGTTTGTATAGTTTAATTCTTGGCGCTTGTCAGTGCTGGTAGCCCACGTGGATAAACCTGCTTTCTTTGTGTATACACTAATATAACACGCAGCTGCAAATGACGCTGAATGGACTGATGTAAGGGCATGCAGCTTTAGCGTGCATACACAAAGACAGCAGGTTACTGGCTCTGGTTACCGGTGCTGACCTGCATGGGTAACTAACTTCAACCTATGTGGGTTGAGCAGGTAGGAATGGTTCAAACAGTATCAAAATCAGGTTTGAGCTGACTACACTGCACACCTCTACACTGATTTGATTCTTAATCCAGGCCAGAGCTGGTAAACTGCTTTCTTTGTGTATGCACCAAAAAATGTATTCCCAATCCTCATGTTTCGGGAGTTATGTATATTATTCTAATTTGCACATCTCATTGTTTTATTGCAGGTTCTGACAGCAATGGCTGCACCGTCCACTCAGCTGGTGGTTGCAACCACTGATGCAACTCTGAAGTTTATCGATCTGAGAACCTGTAGTTACATTCATGAATTCAAGGTATGTATTTTGTAACTTAAATGTTTACATGTATGCATTGAAGATTATAGTCTTATTGAAGTATGTATTAGGCCAGTAGAGTAATAATTTGATTGTTTGTCTAATGCATATTTTGTTAATGCATGTAATTAAATAATATGTGTCAACTGCCTACTTGTCACTGTAAATGGGACTGATGATTGCACCATGAGAAAATGATAATGAGTATCCTTTCCATAATTCTGTTTTAGCTCATTTTGTCTCGTAAAAAGATATTCCATATTTTGGGGTTTCCCTTAATAATTTCATAGAAATTACATAAAAAAAAAAAAAAAAAAAAAAAAATAGTGGTGCCAATTCTGCAGGTGTCTGTGGGAGGGGCAGGGCTGGTGCGTTGTATTGACTCAAGTGGAGATGGTCGGTTGGTGGCCGTGGCACACTCCTCGGGGGTGATTTCCGTCCTTGATATACGCACGGGACACCTTCTTTCTACATGGAAACCACATGAGGGGGAGGTACTTAAGAATTAACTGATCTTTAGCATTTCAAAATTAAAGTTTTATAATAAACTCTGAAAATGAAATATCATGCATTATGTGATGTTCTAGAGTTCTACTTAGAGACATTGCTCTTCTTATGTTCTGAAGCATAATGACCTGTTTTAGGTGCTGTGCATGAGATGGCATCGTAATGGCACCTTCATCAGCTCAGCTCTTGACCAAACAGTGTCAGTGTGGAGTATTGATGATACCAAGCTCAAGTTCACTCTCAGGTACTTCATCTGGTTATTGTTGTCATCACTTTATGGAGAAACTTTTCATCCTTTCATTTACAATTCTGATGAGTATTGTGGATAACTAGTTGAGGTCAGAAAAAAGTAAAAGTGGATGTTTGGGACATAAAGCATTAGGTAGACAGTTTTGTCAATCTTTCTGATGCTCTGAACGTATGACTATTCTTGATTTTTTCTGTCATAAGTTTTATCAATGGTGGAGTAAATATCAATGTTACATAATTTCTGGATTATTGAAATGACAGTAATTTTTTGAATTAATTGATTCTGCAGAGGTCCCACTGAACCAGTGCATCTAATAAGTCTGTATGGGGATGAGGTCATTACCGGCACCACAGCCAACAGAATTGGGGTCCACACTTCCATCTCCCCAACTGCCTCCTTTTCTTCCACAAGACTAAGATCAGACACCTTCAGAGGGGTGCTCACCACGATGGCAGTCTTACCCCTAAACCGCCTCATGCTTCTTGGAGCTGATAATGGAACTATAAGGTTACTATGTTGAGGCTTTAACTGATATAATACTGTGATTTTTATTTTTAAGTGCTCTTTTGTAATAGTCTCACAAATAGGGTCCTGGTTCCCTTGCCACACATTGTCAGAAACAGAACTTTTCATCATATCATGGGCAAACAGGTTCTATATTGACATACAGATAATACTGATCTGAGATAGCATAAGCTACATTACATGATGATTACAATTGTATAGTTTTGCTGTAAAAATATCATCAGATGTATGGGGGTTTATATTTTATATAATACATTTACATAAAATTATGTAATTATTATGAAATATATCACATTTATATTACAATTTTATTACTGATACAATGACATTAGCATAAGGAATTTATAATCCCATAATCAAGCACTTAAGTGGTGAGTGCACCAGCTTCATGTGTCCAGAAAAGGGGTAATGGGAGTAGAAATAAAATTAATGGCACCTTTCATAATTTTGGTAAACAAAGAAGTTACACCACCTCAGAAATTTTTGTTATGCCTCTTTATGGTCAAGGATATCAGTGCAACCTTATTTTTGCTGCTGATGTAGTAATCCTTGTGGAGCCACAATAGATTCTAGAGATGGCCCTTTGGACTCCAGGTCTCCTGGGCCAAGACCAAGGTACAGGTGTTTAGAGGTTTACAGGATGAAACAGTAGTCTCTTCATGCGTGTGGCAAGAATATTGAGATCTTGAAAAATTTCACCTACCTTGGTAGTGTAGTGCAAAACAACAGTGGATTAGAGTGGTCCACGTTGTTATGGACTTGCTCAGCATAAGTGTACGGCATTGTTGATACCTGTGCAGAACAAAAATCCAGATTTTTAAGTTGCTTGTGCTCCTTGTCTACTCTATAGCTGTGAGGCATAACATTGAACACTGACTTGAAGAAGCAGATTGATGCCTTTGATAAAAAGTGCTCATGCAAAATCATGGGATACTGCTAGAATAGCTTTGTGTCAATCCAACGATTACTCCATGAGACTTGTGGAGGCGGTAGCTGAGTGGTTAGTGTGCCGGTTCCGCATTCGCCTCGCCCTGGATGATGCAGGTTTAAAAAAAAAAAAAAAAAAAAAATCTGTAAGACTGATTCAGGGCCTGTTACTACCTAGTCAATGACAACTCCAGCTATGCAAGGATGTGGAGTGCTTCTCAGAAGTCAACCCTGATCACTGTAAGAGATAATCCTGAGTGGAGGAGACCAAGGGGACACCCACAGAGCTTGTAGCTTGAATAAGTCGATAGTTCCTGCCATTAGGTACTTATAATGGGAAGGGGGCCTATACGGAGACTTGCTAAGAGGAACCTGCAGGGTTGGCATCATATTGTGGGTGAGAGGATCCCTGGTGTATGCCCCATTTGATTGACTGATTGATTGATATCAAATCAGGCACAAATGAATGGATAGGACAGGTAGCAAATAGCACTCTGTAGTGCAGTGGTTGGCACATTCAGCAGCAACAGCTCAAAATCTAGATCCAAGGTCCAATCCTTGGGAGGAGTGGAAATGGTCTCCTTACAGTTGTGCTTCTCTCTACCCAGCAGTGAGTCGGTAAGTACTAGGTATCAGTCAGAGATGGTCCCGCCTCCTTGTGCAGTGAGTAACACAATAATACAAACCCAAGGTCACCAAATGAAGACCACATTGAAAATATACTTGAATACTTTTGTGTTAACTTCAGCAAATAACAAAATAGATATAGAGTATGGAATGTGAGAATGGTAATATAAGTGGTGGCTCATTTCATTAGTTAGTCTCACCTTGTTCAAGTGATTATTACAGTAATCCCTTAACTTTTGTTGATTTGAATATTCACAGATATATCTGCGAACAATTTGATTTTTCGCGGGTTGCCCGCAATTGACAATTTTGGGTGTTCATGTTTTTTCCTGAACCATTGCGTCATCAGTCAGTGCATTCCCACCATTCCACTTGCCTACTCTGCACCATCCCACCACCACTCTGCCTCAGGCCAGGAACACAGTGAAGCAATGCTTTATGGTTTGACACACACACACAGACACACACACACACACACACTCTCTCTCTCTCTCTCTCTCTCTCTCTCTCTCTCTCTCTCTCTCTCTCTCTCTCTCTCTCTCTCTCTCTCTCTCTCTCTCTCTCTCTCTCTCTCTCTCTCTCTCTCTCTCTCTCTCTCTCTCTCTCTCTCTCTCTCTCTCTCTCTCTCTCGAGAGAGAGAGAGAGAGAGAGAGAGAGAGAGAGAGAGAACAAAAACATAAATAGATTGACACAGGGGGAGAGAGAGAGATGGAACAAATACATAAATAGATTGACACAGAGAGAGAGAGAGAGAGAGAGAGAGAGAGAGAGAGAGAGAGAGAGAGAGAGAGAGAGAGAGAGAGATTTTACATAGAAATTCAGACCACACAGACCCTAGGGTTCATCACATGACACCAGAATTTTGTATTTCTACTTTAGTGAATATTAAGTTGAAGGAAGTGTAATTTAAAGGAGTCAATCGTGTTTCACTGGACCACTGAAGGTGGGAGCTTACTCCATTCTTGCATTACAGAATTGGTGAAGAAAAATTTGGTGCAGTCTGAATTTACTTGTTTAAACTTAGTTTTGTGCCATTATTTCTTGTTTGCAAAGTGTTGTCGATTATAAACAATTTCGATTTGTCCACATTCGTAAAGCCATTAAGTATTTTAAAACATTCAATAAGTTTTCCTTAGAGGTGACGTTTCTCAAGAAAATTATGAGCTGAGAGCCTTTTGTCATAAGGTTTGTTGCAAGAGATCGAGGATCATTTTGTTGCCCAACGTTGAACACCTTATAATTTAGCAATGTCCTTTGCACAGTGGGGAGACCAAAACTGTACCTCATATTCCAAGTGAGGTCTGACTAAACTTTTGTAAATTGGGAGTATTACATCTTTGTTTTGAAAAAAAAAAAAAAAAATCATAATGAAGCCCAGCACTCTGCTCATTTTATTTGCTGCGTCAATGCATTGCTGTGAGAATTTGAGGTTTGACGCGATTTTGACACTCAGCAGGTTCTTGATGCATTGAATGCTTTTGGGTTTAATGCCACGCATTTAGTAATCAAACATCTTTTTTCTTGTTCCAACTTGACGAACCTAGCGCTTATATATATTAAATGGCATCTCCCATCTTAGAGAGAGAGAGAGAGAGAGAGAGAGAGAGAGAGAGAGAGAGAGAGAGAGAGAGAGAGAGAGAGAACAAATACATACATAGATTGACACAGGGGGAGAGAGAGAGATGGAACAAATACATAAATAGATTGACACACAGAGAGAGAGAGAGAGAGAGATAGAGAGAGAACAAATACATACATAGATTGACACAGGGAGAGAGAGAGATGGAACAAATACATAAATAGATTGACACACAGAGAGAGAGAGAGAGAGAGAGAGAAATATTATATAATAAATGATGATTACGTTGAGTGTATGGCTTAAAACTTGTTATATTCAGTAGCGACCTTTGAAATTTTGCACGCACGGCCAGACCAGATACAGGGCAGGGCACTGTTTTTGCCCGGCCACAGTGAAGGGGTTAAGTGGTGTGGAAGGGTCTGATTTAATCAATGATGGCCAGCAAAGTGAATTGCAGCAATTTGATTAAATCACAATAGCAACATTTAAGGGTAATCTCCGAGTGATAATACAGATGCAACACTCTCCAGTAAATATATCATGAAGATTGATGGGGAGGCATAGGGGAGCTTATGAGTGGATCCCGCTGGAAAGTGGGAGTTAAAAGGGGAGGAGTAGATAACTGACTACGATGACTATCACTTGAAGCTTCAGAAGGGTTTGGAGACACAGTTGGAGATGGAGTTCTAAATGTTACCTGTAAGGAAAATGGAAAGCAGTTACTATAATCAACATTGAAAAAATGGGATGAAATGTAAACTACAAAAAGTTGGAAAGATAAAACAGATCCACACTGAAAAGGACCATAATCTGATTCACATGACAGTGAATGATTACGTATCCATTTGGTTTTCTAGGAGTTGAAAGTATTAAATGTGCATCTCCACTGAACTGCTTTACTAGACAATAATTCATTTTACATCAAGTTTTTTGGACCACATCCTCACTGTATAAAGTTAGTCAATATATTTGTAAGAATAAAATCATAAGGACCATTCAACAAAATAATAATTTTGACAAGCTAAAATACACGTCTGATTGAAAAATATCTTAGCATTTTTTACAAAATTTGTTCTTCTGCAAAAGAATTGTCTGTATCATCCCTCTAAAAATAACAGGAATAGCCTTTACCTGTTTAGCTTCTTGCATTGCTGAATTTCTCTTCATGATGGCCTGCAATGCCACATTGGTACGTGTTCGAGGTGCACGAGGTTGTCCTGCACCTGTGCCCTGCTGCTGTTGCTGCTCCTGTTGTTGCAGCTGCTGATCCTGAGGTTGTTGTTGCTGTTGTGGCTGTGACTGTTGTTGTGCTTGTGTCGGCAGTTGTAACTGCTGATAGTGCTGCCCTGTGAGTGAATCTCCATGAGAAAATGCCTTATAATCTCACTTATTTGTTTTGTTTACACCAGAGTAGGCAAGCAAGTCTCAGAAAAAAAAATTACACTGATTTCATGTTACTTTTATATTCCAAAGTAACCCTTAAATGACAGGCATTGTTTTCATAGAATGTCCTTGAAACAACGTAAAAAAGAGCTGCTAGCTTTTGATGCTGTTTATTCATATTGTATGAAGTTCCTAAACTCACTGAACACAGAGGTGAAATTCAATTTGCAATATGTGCAATAGTCCAACTAGCAAACGTGAAATATATCTAGGGAATGAGCTGCCAGCACAAAACGGGCATTGAGGCAGTCTGGATAGGGCCTCAGCCAAGGATGCACTGCAGCTAATGCAGGCTGGCAAGAGGGTGGCAGCAAATTGCCACATACTTCAGAGTTTCTCTTTCTTCCCTCTCATGATTGTATATCAATAATATAAATTGTTCTTTACACTGAACTAATTTAGACGACATATACTCTACTCACTTACTGTTACTCCTCCTTAGAGTTGGACAAGGATGGTGGAAGGTCTTGAATGAATTGTGAGATGGAGGTCAGGCAATGGTAATGGTGATGAGGATGAATGATGGGGGGATAAAGGCAGGATGTGCGAGTGGGAGAGATAAATCAGGACATGGGGAAACAGATTAGAGCAGGAAGGATCAGGTGAAAAGGTAGGAAAAGCTGGTGCAGGATGATTGTGGGAAGATGAGGAAGGGTGATGTCGTGAGGAATTAGGTGAAGAAGGGTGCTGTGGTGAGGAAAGGTGTTGTGGTAATAAACTAGGGGAATAAGGGTGTTGTGGTCAGGAATGAGAATGCGAACAGTGTGACCACACGTTTCACCTCCTACACACATGTGACGTGTGCCCATTTTACTTGCACCTGCAATAGAAACCTTTGCTGGGGTAACAGAGTGCAGTGTAGATGGTGAAGTGACATTATCACTCTCTACATCACTCACACTATCACTGTCATTGCTCACACATGTATCATCACTGCTGTCATTATACTAAGAATAATCTTCACTCTTTGTCCCATCCTTTCCTCCTAACTTGTCACTGTGGTTTCCTATATTTTCTCAAGGTGCTTGATGTGGTTTCCATGGTGGCTCAGTTAGGACTAAAGACATTATTTTGAATCCATGAGGGTCAGATATATTGCCATGAAGCGGCTAATTATTTTGGGGGGGTTGTTTGTTTGTTTGTTTATTTGTATTGTATAAAGCCTTATATCAATGAACAAAGTGATGAAATCCAAACTGCATTACATTGCATAATAGTAATGCTACAGGGTGTTAAATGTAGCTAGGGTGTGAATTGCCAGCAAGAAAGGGTCCCTGAGCAGATGAACGCACTGATGGCAAGGGTGGTGGCAAACTGCCATTTTTTTCACACTTTCACTTTCTTCCTTTATTGATTGAGAATTAAAAATATGATTTGTTGTTTAAACTGAAATAGTTTAGACAACATATACTTAACCCATTTACTTTTACTCCTACTCAGAGCTTGATGGGGATGGTGAAAGCTTTTGAATGAAGTGTGAGATGAAGACCCAAGCAATGGTGATAAGGATGAATGATGAGGGGATGAAGGCACGATGGGCAAGAGTAAGAGAGGTTAATTAGTCAGGACACGGGGAAAAAGCTTGGGAACAGTAGGGTCAGGTGAAGAGGTAGAAAAAGCTGGTGCAGGATGATTGTGAGAAGGTGAGGAAGGGTGATGTGGTATAAAACAATGCAATACAGATGGCGAAGTGACATCATCACTCTCTACATCACTCTCACTAATGCTGTCACAAGTCACAAAGCATTGTTACTGCTGTCACTTTACTTAGAATACTTTTCACTTTGTCTTGTCCTTTCCTCCTAGGACATTTCTTTTCCTGTGAGGACATCTACAAGGGCCAGATATGCTGTCATGCTGCAGGGTAAGTCATGCAAACCCATGAAATTTGAGCAGAACATTCAAATTAACCCCTTCAACACGAGGATGCATATACTGCATCCTTGCGTGCCCCATACAATACCCGAGGACGCGCATACTGCGTCCTGGCTTGCTTTAGCCAGCATATGAGTTATTTCTTCCCGGATATTGTACGATTGTATTTAGGATGTAAGTCGTATATGATACTGTGTCTTATTTGACTTTCAATGTAATTATTGAGTAAGAACGTGTGTCTTGTGTGCAATTGTACTTCACAGTAACAATCAATTCTAACAGAAAATAACAAAAATAATGAGAAAGAATTGATATATGTGTATGTGTGTGGAGTTCCACTTCCCTTGGGGGGGGGGGGGGGGGAGAGAGAGAGAGAGAGAGAGAGAGAGAGAGAGAGAGAGAGAGAGAGAGATTTTACATAGAAATTCAGACCACACAGACCCTAGGGTTCATCACATGACACCAGAATTTTGTATTTCTACTTTAGTGAATATTAAGTTGAAGGAAGTGTAATTTAAAGGAGTCAATCGTGTTTCACTGGACCACTGAAGGTGGGAGCTTACTCCATTCTTGCATTACAGAATTGGTGAAGAAAAATTTGGTGCAGTCTGAATTTACTTGTTTAAACTTAGTTTTGTGCCATTATTTCTTGTTTGCAAAGTGTTGTCGATTATAAACAATTTCGATTTGTCCACATTCGTAAAGCCATTAAGTATTTTAAAACATTCAATAAGTTTTCCTTAGAGGTGACGTTTCTCAAGAAAATTATGAGCTGAGAGCCTTTTGTCATAAGGTTTGTTGCGCAAGAGATCGAGGGATCATTTTTGTTGCCCAACGTTGAACACCTTATAATTTAGCAATGTCCTTTGCACAGTGGGGAGACCAAAACTGTACCTCATATTCCAAGTGAGGTCTGACTAAACTTTTGTAAATTGGGAGTATTACATCTTTGTTTTGAAAAAAAAAAAAAAAATCATAATGAAGCCCAGCACTCTGCTCATTTTATTTGCTGCGTCAATGCATTGCTGTGAGAATTTGAGGTTTGACGCGATTTTGACACTCAGCAGGTTCTTGATGCATTGAATGCTTTTGTGTTTAATGCCACGCATTTAGTAATCAAACATCTTTTTTCTTGTTCCAACTTGACGAACCTAGCGCTTATCTATATTAAATGGCATCTCCCATCTTAGAGAGAGAGAGAGAGAGAGAGAGAGAGAGAGAGAGAGAGAGAGAGAGAGAGAGAGAGAGAGAGAGGCAGGCTTCTTACCTTTTTCCTTTGTGTGTGTATTTACCTTTGTATTTGTAGTCTACTGGGCCTGAGCTAAGCTCTAATAGTTCCGTCTCCATATCTACATTTATCCAGCCTTTCCTTCATTTGTTAGACACTGTTCGCCTCCACCATCTCTTCCCGCAAGCTGTTCCATGTGTTAACATTTCTATGGGAAAAACTATACTTTTTTAGTCACTCAAACAGGTTCCTTTATTAAGTTTCTTCCCGTGTCCTCTCACCCCCTGCATTCTTGCAGTTAAGAAGAGATCGTCCTTATCCACCTCATCAAACTTATTTAACCACCAGCTTATACAGCATTATCAGATCTCCTCTCTCCCTTCTTTGTTCCAGTGTCGTCAAGTCCATCTCCTTCAATCTGTCTTCATATGTCATATTCGAGAGTTCTGGGATCGTTTTAGTTGCACTTCTCTGTATCCTTTCCAGCTTTCTGATATCCTTCTTTTTGTGAGGCGACCACACAACTGCAGCATATTCAAACTTTGGTCTTATCTTTGTTGTTATTATTGTCTTCATCATTTCTTTTTCCATAAAATGGAATGATTCCCTTATATTTTGCATCATCTTGTAGGTTTCTCCAAACAGCTCGTTTATGTGCTTTTCTGGGGATAGTGTGTGTGTGTGTGTGTGTAATTCACCATGGCCTGAGCATGAGCTGGACTCATCATCGCCAGCAAGTACCCTCCCGATTAGAGCAAGGGTCATTATAGTTGATCTCTGGGGTCTACTGGGACCCACACCCTATCCCCCTTGCTCAAGGGGGAACAGTAACTGCTGCTTGTCAGCAGAAAAATCACAGCCTGTGCAGGGCTCAAACCTTTGCCTGCCTGTGCAAGACCTGGCAGCACAGAGCTTAAACTACTGAGCTATTGGAGCTGCATGTGTGTCTATTTACTTAGTTGTGGCATATGGGAGAGGAGCTATGCTCGTCCTGTCCTATCTCTATATCCAACTTGGCCTTAAATTCCTGAATCGTCTTTGCATGGGCCACACCTTTATCTAGGCCGTTCTAGGCTTCCACCACTCTTTGTGAAAAGCTGTTCTTATTTATGTCTCTTTTTCCCTTTTCATCTTCCTGCCATGACCTCTTGATTCTCTTGTATCCAATAATATTAGATCTTTGTCCTTTTTTTTAGCATCCCACTCAGCACCCTATATACCGCAATCAGGTCTCCTCTCTCCTTCCTCTGTTCCAGTGTCGGTAGATTCAACAGCTTCAATCTCTCTTTTTATGTTAATTAAGTCTCTTAGTCCTTGAACCAGCTTTGTTGCTGCCCTCTGAATCCTTTCTACTTTCCTTATACAGCAATACATCAGTTTATGAGTGCCTTAGTATATGAATGTTTTGGTTTATGAGCAAAAATATCACAAAATGCCTTGGTTTACGAGCGGTGACTTGGTGTACGAGCATCCTGTTTGTACAAGTCGAAAACGCAAGCGTGGGTTCCCTTTTTTCGTCGCAAGTCCCACAGAGCGCTCAGAGCGGAAAACAATGGGACTGGGGTCTCGACTCTCAAGCTGGTGTCACAGTGGGACTACTCCAACCTCGTTGGTGGTAGGCGCAACCGGCAACTCCTACTGTAATGCCCGGGGTTTTAAGGGGGGTACTTTACTCTTTTATACTGTATTTAGAATTAAATTAAGTGAACACTGAAAAAAATGGACTTATTAAACTCACTCCCGCATGACTGAGCGTGACACAGTACGCTGCCACCACCCCAAAGATCTGTTGATCGAACAACATCTCGATGGGGAGAAAAAGAAGGAAGTAAACTTGACTTTGAGAATAACCTACACTCAATCACGTTGGGTGAGTGATTGAAGAAACGGGTAGTGTGGATACTTCTTATGACAGGGGGAGGGCGTGAAGTTGGTCTCCCAAGTACCGTTCCGGCCATGGAGGTATTAAGGGTGGAGTTGCTGTGAGGCGCGCGGTTAGTAGCTACTGTCTTGGGTGAGCCCACCGCTCTCCCCCGTCCGCCATATTGTTGTAGGGGCTGTCACTTCAGTAGCACTTTTTTTTCCCCCATTTTACACTGTTTATACTTCCTTATAATAATCAGGCTTGTCAAATGAAACTACAGTGTTACTGCTACCCATACATTGCATGCCAACAGGTCCTTCTGACAAGATATTATATATTAAACACAGAATCACATTCCACTAAATAGTACTAATTTATTCATCCTGGCTCTACTTCTGGCGCCTTTAAGGGATATTAGTCGTGCAGTAAACGGTCTGGCTGCATATCTGTACTCATGGCTGGGCACGGTAACATAAAACCTTATTCCCGATAACCGATAACTGATAATGAAAAACCTTAACGGCGATAACCGATATTCGTTAACTAGAGACAAATATAGGCGATAACCGATAACCGATACCCGATATAAATCCACAATTCCGATACTAGCTAGCGATAAGTCCGATAGGCGAAAACGATACTATATTGATATTTCAGATAGAACAGCATTGATGAATTCAAATTTTCATTATCTGTATTTTAGGAAACTTACAAAACCTTAAAACCACACGTTGACACGTACCTATGGACGGTAATACTAGAAATGCCTGAACCGGTGTTGTGTTATTTGGCGTCCCCACCGTCAAAAACTGTTTACAAACACTGGTCTCTCGTGAACGGTGCATGCTCAGACCAGCAAGCGTAGACCTGTACAGTCTCACAAAGCTTTTAAACCGTAATTAAGAGTTGCTGGAAGGCTGAATCAGACATATAGTACCACTACCACCATCCTCGCTGTTTCTAGAACGACACTCTGTACGAGTTGTATTTATATTGTTGTGCTGGAAGCTTCCCCCGGCGTCCATGGGGCTCTAGAAGGCTCCGGGAAGAGCGAGCAAGGGGGCGGGGAGCAAAGCCTCGTCCGCGCCCCGCGGGGCGCGACCAGGCGCCAGGCGGGAAGTGTTGCCAACTCGCACATACTTTTGCTACATGTTCTTGTATGATCGAAAATATACTGTAACATTCTAGACTGTACTGTTCTGGATATATATAGGAGAAGAGGGCGAGAGGAGGGCAGTCCCAGTCATAGTAAGCTAGTGGTAAGTGAAGAGTCAAAGTGAAGTGTACTACTAAGGAAGGATATTAAACTACAGAAGCTGTGCAAAGTGTTTACATATCTCCCTCCCACGGAGTCTCCTGACGGCGACACGGAACCCAAGTAACACGTCCGGCATAACAATATGTACAGAGTGCACGTCGTTCTAGAAACAGCGAGGATGGTGGTACTGTATGTTTGATTCAGCTTTCCAGCAACTCTTAATGTGTTAAAAAAGCATTGTGAGACTGTACAGGTCTACACTTAATGGTCTGAGCATGCGCAGTTCACGAGAGACCAGTGTTTATAAACAAAAGCGCCAGCTTTTGACGATGGGACACCAAATAACACAACACCGGGTGCCTTCAGTATCATGGCATGGTCACAAACGAATATGGAATATCAAATTTGAAGCAGTGGATAATCATTTTTGGGGCAAAGTTAAATGATTTTTCTCTATGATATATATTGATTTTTGAGTAGCATAAAAAAATAACCTACTAGTAGTGTTTTAATTTTCATGATCTAAGTATGAAATCTCATCACCGAAGACATTTCATACCCTGAAGTTTTTTCATACAACACCGGGCCACGCATGCGCAGTAAGGAGACAACGTTTTTTTTTTTTTCTGAGAGGCGGAAAAAGTAGCGATTATCGCTAGTTTGGTAACAAAAGTAACGAAGATACCGATATATATTTAAATAAGTAGCGGATGGCCGATAACCCGATTTTGTTATCAGCGATAAAGTATCGCGATAACGCGATAACCGAGACCTGCAGATAGGTCTCGGTTACAGCCTTGATCAGTCCCCCCTGTTTAAATTTTAGATGTAGAATATGGATAATTCTTTTAATGGGTAACCAAAAGAAATATATGAAAAGAACCTACATTTTTCTGTTTTATTTCAAAATGACAGGTAACGAGTGTTTTTTTTTCTCCATAAACCAATAAAAAGCTAGTAGCTAGAGGATAGAAAAATTCAATAAATTAATAACTTCGTAATGAAGTGTTTTACCACGTGCTACTGCCACTCAGCGAGGATTGATGCCGATTTTTTTACATATATGCCTCGGCCCTAGGGAATCTTAAGATGGCGGCTGCGGGCGGATTCTAACCTAGTACAGAGAAAACCAATTCAGTTATAACAGAGATCAGTGTATATCACCGACTACGTAGGTTGCTGAGTGCCCTGAGACAGTGTCTGATCCTAAGGCTAATAATAATCTCCTGTCACCTTCTTAGGGGACATTCCAACGGCTGGTGACCAAATTATGGTGAAGTATGAGGGAGTAATGGTAGGTTGGCGACACTTGTTGGTGTAGACACAAACTGTCTCTTATTTAATTAAACAGAGCTCACTGGCTGCTGGTTCCCAGCTGGCTGTTAGGGGAAGGTGTGCAGGTCTGACACAAGTGTGTTCAGTTTCAGTGGACGACCCGTATGGCTGTGGAAAGAGAGAGCGTGCGCCGTGCGAGTATTTGAAAAGCGCGGCGCCAATAATGGCATCCAAATCTTTAGGTTGTCGGTATCTACTCTCTATCAAGGGACTCTACTACTACTTCCTCTTATTCACAGCTATGGGTAAGTAAAAAAAAATTGCTAGGGGCCATAAGTAGAAAAGTAGTACCAAAATAAAGGTCACAAGAAGAAAAACAACAAATCACAGGCCAGAGGAACCCAACCCTTAAAACCCGAAGAAAAAGAAGCGGAAGGTAAACAAACAAATCCCTCGGCCGCCAATAGAATGGCCCGCACTTAACTTCATCAGCAGGAGAGACCTAGAGGCACCGGTAAACCCACTTAATAAGCCACGTTCAAATGGGGGCACTGGGCTAAGAAGGACCAAACAACTATAACAAGCAATGATTGAGTCCACCTGGGCGGCGATTAACTCCTTTCTCGACCTTTGTATGATATCAACACTGCTGCCCTATAAGGCTCCCGTTTTTTCAACACACTATGGCTCTATGCCCTGTGAATATTCGGTACTGATGCGTTATTAAGTGCTGCCCTACTATGCCATTAGCTAATCCCAGTTTTCCACCATTTTCCTCATTTCTCCCAAAGTAATAGTTACATTTTATTTCCTTTTCATACTTTTACCAGTGCCAATGTTTGCAGTACAGTGGCTACTATGCTTGTGCCCACTGCAAAGGGATTTGCTTAAATAAAGGGGGAGGTGGAATGCACCCTGCATGGCTCAGTATGTTACTAATTTAATGAATTAATGGGGTATGATGGTAATGCTGCAGCTGTAGGTTGAATTTCCTAAGGTTACATAAGGCAGTTAGGGTTGGCTAGCTCAGAAATGAGATTGTATTACCTTAAGTAGTAGTGAGTAGTTAAACTTAGTTTGTAACCATTTATCCCTTCATAATACAGTTTGTTGGCTCATAAATCAGTTAGCATGAGGTTAGGTTTACCTTGTAACCATTTGTCCCTTCATAGTATAATTTAGTTAGCTCAGAAATGGGTCAACATGGAGTTACACTTAGTTTTCAACCATTTTTCCATTATTTAAGCTGAGCGACATGCATTTTTATTTTTAAATGTAGTATGGAGACAAACTTTTCCAGACACATGGAGGGATTTTATACTCGTTAATTCTTTACAAGAAGTCCGCCTCCCCCTCCGCCACTCAAGCCCCCCCTACCCCCCAACACAAGCCTGGGGACCTGTGGGGAACTGTGGTTTGGGGGGGAAGTCAAAATCACTGAAAAGATTGGCTTCCAAAATTTCCCTAGAAAAATCTCTAAAATAAAGAGAATTCCCTTGTCTCGAAAGTAAGGAAAGTCCCTAACTTTATAACCTAACAGCTAACAGGGGGTTTCGCCCCCCTGGACCCCCCCCTTAAAGTACCTGGGTTAATCTAGCTAACAATTGCTTCTAATATACCAAAAAAATAGCATGCGGGGTGTATAGGATACTTCATTTGCTTCACATTTGTCATGGTTTTACTTACTGGTCATACCAATTTACTGCATAAACAGCTTAATCATGTAGGGATGCCTTGAAAATTTCCAAGTCCAGTGTTGTTGTTTGACACGAGGGCTTCCTGGCCAGACTGAGACTCATTGCTGCCTCACACTAGTGACACTACACCACAGAAACTAGTTCCTAAGTCAGTAATATCAAGAACGCGCATGGATCGTTATGATTTTGGACATAAAACGGTCCTACGTTATTTTCTCTATATTAAAGCAAATAATGGCGCAACTATTTGTATTTATATTAAAGCAAATAATGGCGCAACTATTTGTATTTTATCATTTTCAAGGACTATACATTCAGAAAGTATTCATACGCCTGGGTATACCGTGCTCTGCCACTGCCACGTCAGTCTTCCACCTGGCGCCATGATGCTTGGACCGAGACTCTCACTCCCTCAAAATGTCATTCTACTTCACCTCTCGGTAAGTGTTAACTGAGTATTTAACCTCTTTATTGGTATGCATGTAGTTTGACAAGAGGACCGATTACTATCCCATAACCGAGTCGAATAGTGACACGGGCGTGTGACATCTGTGCCTTGTGAATAGCTGTCGCACGAAGCTTGTCACGTGTCAGAAACCAACCAGATATTGTTCAACGCACTCTACTCATAGTTTAAGTAAAATGGAGGCCAGGGTGACACTGTACGTAGCAATCGGTAGGTCACTTGACTGGGTCAGATGACAGCAGGACGCCAGTGCTGGATGACAGCTGTCACAAATCAGTTTTATTTTGTACCCCAAACTACTCGGTAACACTGATCTACCATCAACTTACAAGAAGTGGATGGGTTAACCATCAGTATAGTACCATATGTTTTTATTGTTGAAAATAGGAGATAATATTCATGAAAGCAGTCTCATCTGGCGGCGGCCATGACGGCGGTGCAGCCGGTGTTGCGAGAAACACCTCGCAGAAATAAGTCGCATATACGTGTGGGGGTCCAGGGGGGGGGCAAAGCTCCCCCGTTAGCAGGTCGTAAAGTTCGGTTGGAGTAGTTTAAATATATTTGACATGTGGTGTGGCCCGTCAGAAATTACGTGACATGGGACGGATTGGGATGGGGGTGGGGGGGTCACTATGCCCACCATCCAATGACACGCCTGACACTCGTCAACAGACCGAATGCTAGGTCATATTAGAATAGACTACAAGAATATGTGTTAAGGACTTACCTTACTTTCGAGACTAGGGAATTTTGCCTAATTTAGGGATTTTTCTAGGGAAATTATGGAAGCCCATTTTTCAGTGATTTTGCCTTCCCCCACTAAAACCCCGGTTCCCCACAAGTCCCCAGGCTTGTGTTGGGGGGTAGGGGGGGGGCTGGAGTGTTGGAAGGGGAGGCGGATTTCTTGTAAAGAATTACCGTCGTGGTCGTGATCAGATGTGTTGTGTCTTGCTCCATGCGGAAAGTGCTTTGTCGACATGGCTGTCAAGGCCAAGGGCATGAGGGATTTGTGTTACGTTTGGGAGGATTTCATAGGCGAGAAGTGGATTGGATGCTGTTTGTGTCCTAAGTGGTGTAATGTGAAGTGTGTTCATTTGTCTGGAATTAAGCAGGATAATTTACCTAAAATGAATTGGATTTGCACCCCATGCCTCCATAAAGCATCTCTGGCTACCAATATCGTGGAGAAATTGGATGAATTCAAGCAAGAATTATCTAAAGAAATATCTGTGGTTAAAGATGAGCTTGAATCAAGGGTTGAGAAGGTGCAGGAGGAGCTGGGATCAGTTGCTGACATGCTTCATGCAGACAAAGCAAATCTTAGTTGGGCTGCAGTGGCAAAGAGAGACAGGAAAGTGAAGAAGAATCTCCTAGTTGTGAAAGCTTTTACTCAGGAAAAGAAGGCAACAGATATGAAGGATGAAGTCTCCCAGGCATTGAATGGCATTCAAATAACTGATTCAAGATTCACAAATGGAGGTAACATTCATAGCTGGGCACGATAACAGAAAACCTTATTCCCGATAACCGATAACTGATAATGGAAAACCTTATCGGTGATAATCGATATTCGTTAACTGGAGAGACAAATATAGGCAATAACCGATACCCGATATAAATCCACAATTCCGATACTTGCTAGCGATAAGTCCGATAGGCGAAAACGATACTATATTGATATTTCAAATAAAAAACACAGATGAATTCAATTTTTCATTATCTGTATTTTAGAAAACTTACATATCATACCATCCATATGTACATTGACACATACATATGGATGGTAATACTAGAAACGCCTGAACCGGTGTTGTGTTATTTGGCGTCCCAACCGTCAAAAGCTGGCGCCTTTATTTACAAACACTGGTCTCTCGTGAACTGCGCATGCTCAGACCAGCAAGCGTAGACCAGTACAGTCTCACAAAGCTTTTTAACTGTAATTAAGAGTTGCTGGAAGGCTGAATCAGACATACAGTACCACTACCACCATCCCCGCTGTTTCTACCTAGAACGACACTCTGTACTTGTTGTATTTATATGTACAGAGTGTCGTTCTAGAAACAGTGAGGATGGTGGTACTGTATGTCTGATTCAGCCTTCCAGCAACTCTTAATGTGTTAAAAAGCTTTGTGAGACTGTACAGGGCTACGCTTACTGGTCTAAACATGCGCAGTTCACGAGAGACCAGTGTTTGTAAACAAAAGCGCCAGCTTTGACGATGGGACACCAAATAATACAACACCGGGTGCCTTCAATACCATGGCATGCTCACAAACAAATATAGAATATCAAATTTGAGGCAGTGAATAATCTTTTTTGGGGCAAAGTTAAATGATTTTTCTCTTTGATTTTTTAGTCTAACATAAAAAAATAACCTAGTGTTTTAATGTTGATGATCTAAGTATGAAATCTCTTCATCGAAAATATTTCATACCCCGAAGTTTTTTCATACAACACCGGGTGCCTGGGCCACGCATGCGCAGTAGGGAGGAGACAACGTTTGTTTTCTGAGAGGCGGAAAAAAGTAGCGATTATCGCTAGTTTGGTTACAAAAGTAATGAAGATACCGATATATATTTTAATATGTAGCGGATGGCCGATAACCCGAATTTGTTATCAGCGATAAAGTATCTCAATAACTTATCGCGATAATGCCCAGCTATGGTAATATTGTCATGATGGTAGTAGAAAAAATAATAGCAAAAGGAAAGAAACTATATGCTGCCTTCATGGATTTGGAAAAAGCTTATGACAGAGTCGATTGGATTGCATTGTGGGATGTTTCAAAGATTTATGGTGTGGGAGGAAAAATGCTAAGTGCAATAAAGTCTTTCTATGAGGATGCATCTGCATGTGTCAAAATTACTGGAGAAACAAGTGAACATTTTGAGATAAAAGTGGGCTTAAGACAAGGGTGCATCATGTCACCATGGTTATTCAATATTTATATGGATGGTGTTATTAGAGAAATTAAGGGCGAAGTTGGAGAAGTTGGAGTAAGACTGTTTGATGAGGGAAGGAAGTGGGTACTGAATTCGATACCGTTTTGCTGATGACATGGTGCTCATTGCAGAAAATGAAAGTGACATACAAAATTTGGTCAGTGTTTTTGATAGTGTCTGTAATAGCAGAAAGCTGAAAGTAAATGTCAACAAAAGTAAAGTGATGGTTTGTGAGCGAAGTAGAAGTGAGGCTGTAGATTTTGTATGCCCATATAGAGTGGGAATTGAATGTGAAAAAGAATGCAAAATAATTTTGAATGGTGAAGAAATGGAGGAGGTCAATGAGTTTAAGTACCTTGGATCAGTTATGTGTAAGCATGGTGGTATGGAGGGAGAGGTAAGAGAAAGGGCATTGCAAGGAAGAAGGGTGGTAGGGTCTTTGGGACGAATCATGAATGGCAGAAGTGTGAGCATGGAGGTAAAGAGGGATTTGAGAAATACAATAATAGTACCAACCCTCACATATGCAAGTGAAACGTGGGCCTGGAATGAAAGTCAGAGGTCTAGAGTGCAGGCAGTGGAAATGAGTTATTTGAGGAGTGCTTGTGGCGTGAGTAGAAAGGATGGAATGAGTAATGAAAGTGTGTACGAGCATTTTGGAATGTGTCACAGGGGTGAAGGGAAGAAGTGTGGAGTGGTGGAAGAAGTGAAGCAACAGACTTTAAAGTGGTTTGGCCACATGAAGCGAATGGAGGAGAGTAAGATGACCAGAAGGGTGTATGTGAGTGAGATAGAGGGAGGGAATGCTAGAGGACGACCTCCAGTGAAATGGAGGGATAGGGTGCAAGAGTACGTTAGGGAGAGGGGGGAAAGATCTTTGAGAAACTTTGAGCAGGCAAGGAGGGAGTGTCTGGATAGAGAAAGTTGGAAGCTCTTCTGCCGTGGCCATCCCCTGGTGGTAGCTCCTAGGAGCAGGCGTCGATGAAATGAAACTTTGATAATGCGAACACAAGGGTTGAGGCTGCTCAAAAATTGGAATCTGTTGTGCAAATCAGTACCAAGAGTGTTGGAAAGATGAAACCAAAGATCACGATATGCAGTGTGCATAAAGAGGTGACCAAGGAAAAAGTAAAGGAGACCATCTTGAACCACAATGAGTTCTTACACACAATTCAGGGTGTTGAGAATAAAATTGAGCTGATTTTTAGTAAGCCTGCAGCTGGTGGTACAATGCATTACATTTTGAGGTGCAACTCAGCTGTGAGAGAGCTGATTTACAAGAATCATGACAAGTTAAAATTAGAATGGGGAATATACACAGTGAGACAAATACTATGCAATCATATGTTATCATTGTCAAAGATATGGCCATCTTGAGGCCAACTGTACTGCCAAGAACAATGGAGAGGCCCCAAAATGTATCAGATGCACTGGTGATCATAAATCAAAGGAGTGCACCATGGCTGAGAAGAAATGCGTAAATTGAATGAGGTACAAGAAGCCTGAAATCTACCACTCAGCAAATGACCAATGTTGTGTAGTTCTTCAGACTGAAATTGAGAGAATTTGTAACATAACCGATCATGGCTATTAATTAGTGTTTGTACTCAAAGACAAAGTGTGTGTTAAATATTCAGTGAGTTGGAAATAATCGTTGGATATTTAATTGTGATACTATAAAGAAAATATCAGACATATGAAAACTGAACCAATGGATATTTGTGAATCTATAAAAAGGAATGATATTGTGTTTAGTACAAACCCAAACACGGCCAAGTGACTATGATGATGCCAATTTATTAAAAGGACATCAGTAGGCTATTCATGAAAGCAATCAAGACTCACTCACTCACTCACTATGATGTTTTGAAGAAGTGTATCGAGGTTTATTATCGAGGCTAACATCGTAATTGTTGATGACCCTTGCAGAGCGCTGCACTAGCAGTGGAGTGGGGCCTGAAACCTCATGAACGGTAAATGGTAAAACGGTATAAAGACTCCAAAAGGTCGTAAGCCATGGGGTATCTTTTGGCTTAACTCTGGCAGAATGTAGGGAAGAATTATTTTTCTGAACAGATCAATTTGTCATGAGCTTAAAGAAGTGGAAATACCCCTCATGACAGATAAACTACTTAAGGGGATGTACCAGTATAAAAACTGTTGAAAATAGAGTTTCAGATAAAAAATAGCTATGCCCAGAATGTCTTCTTCCAACATTCCCTGATATGTCAGTAAAATATTATTGCCAAAAAAAATATAGAAATTGTAAGTCTGTCAAAGGTTGAATAACTTAGTTTAAAGAATGATTCCTGATTAAAATAAGAATAGGTTGATTATATCTGCATTCAGCATTTATTTTGTTTTCTTTACAGACTGGTTGGCTCACCTCAGCCAGACCTTTGCTGACAGAATACCCCCCATCTCTGCATCACTTCAAATTATGAGGGTTTAATTAAAAAACTGTAATTCCATCCAAAATGTATAATGAAAAGATGCACAGTTTTATTAGAGAAATTTGGAGTGTGGGTAATGAGCTAGGTCTTACAAATGCCGACATACACAAGGTATTTACTTCTGTTATTGACAAAGAAGAAGATAAAGATCAACAGTTGTGCTGCTCTAGATCAAAAAGACAAAAAATATCTTGCCAGAGAAAGGCATTTGTTAGTTTGTGGCAGATGACAGTCATTATTTTAACAGTAGTGAAAGTGTGTGCCATTGCTTCAGCATTAGGCATTTTCTGCTTTGCAGCCATATACCTACACAGTCCATCTCAGAAGTTTGTCATGCGTAACATCCAGGATATGATTTACCCATTCATGACCTCTTTAAGATATATTAGCTTACCCATACTTAAGAGGTATCCATACCTTAGTCAGTGGTATTCAGAAGAGTGTCTAATCAAAAATGGTTTCTTTGACCAGTCAAATATAGACTGTAGGCCTTGTGAAAAAGAGGTTACACCAGTGTATGCAGTAGGTTTAAGTTTTTTTTCAGAAACATATTATAACAGTGGAAAGCTATTAGTTATTTCAGATGCCATGCACAAAAATGTAACTGCAAATAGTATCTTAGATGGAATAGACATTAATGAAGAAATTGACCTTGGGACATTAAAATGTTACTCTAAGAGTAAAGAAGTTAGCATTGAGTCTCAAGTAAGGAGATTACTTTCAGTTGTAAATGATGTTCACATTGAATGGAAAATAAATAGATTGGAGACTTTACACCTAATTCGTAAACTCTTTCCAAGGGTATATGTGATTCCATTAGAAACAGAAGTCTCTCTTCATAGATACTTGTTTGTTGATGGGCCAATGTCTGGTCCATATTCTCTACCTTTAACAGAGTTTGCAAATGTTGTCCTCATTCAGGGTGAAGGGAAGAGTCTAATAACGATGTTTCCATCTAATCACTGTAAAACTATATGTCAGCCTGTTGATGTATATTTAGATCCCTCTCAGGTACTATTTTTTAACTGGATATACTGGAGGCCATTGAGGCATGGAGGAAATCATACATCAACCCTTCTTATGAGTTCTTTCTATTAAGAGATAATTAATATAGGTTGAAGAGAGGTGATAGGTAAGTCATGTGCCATAAATTTATATATATATATATATATATATATATATATATATATATATATATATATATATATATATATATATATATATATATATATATATATATATATATATATATATATATATATATATATATATATATATATATATATATATATATATATATATATATATATATATATATATATATATATATATATATATATATATATATATATATATATATGATATACTATGGTATAATATGTTTTTATTTTGGTGTATAGAATGAATTTTTATCAACTTATGTTTGGAAATATCACTTGAGAATCTCCTGTCATAAAGACTTCAACTGTAAGAAGAAAGCTCCTACATTTCTGTAAACACTGAACAGTACATGGGCAAACTGAGGTTGGAGTCTTGCTCAAGCTGAAAGTTTTTTTCTGTTAACAAAGAGCAGTTACTGTTCCCCTTTGAGTGACTGTTTGGTGTGTGAGGTCCCAGCTATGCCCATAGATCAGCTGAATGAACTCCAAAGCTCTATCTGGGAGTGTACTGGCTGGCAATCACCAGTTCAGCACATGATGAGATTGTGAGTATGGATTACAATTGCACACACACACACACACACACACACACACACACACACACACACACACACACACACACCGCCCTGATAGTTCAGTCGTAAAGCTCTTTGCTGCCAGGCTTTGTGGCCTGGCAGACAGAGGTTTGAGCCCCACTCAAGCTGGGAATTTTCCCGTAACAAGGAGCGGTTACTCCCTCTGTGGCCATGGCAGAAGTGTCTACATCTCTCCCTCTTCTGGCACTCCCTCTCAGCACACTCAATCCTGCTACTTCCAACTCTCTCACTCCAATACTCGCTCACCCTATTGATCCACTTCACAGATGGTCTTCCCATGACACCCCCTCCTTCAGTCCTTCCTTAATACACTCTTCACAAATTCATTCCCCCTCATTCTCATCCCGTGTCCAATCCATCTCAGCTTACCATGCTTCACCCATTTGACCACTACACAATCCACTCCATTTGCTGTCACACCCATACCAAACCTCTCATACATGCTTTCATTGCTTTCTCCATCCCATCCTGAAACACCACATGCACCTCGTTAATAATTAATTTCCACCACGTATGCTGCACCCCATGTCCACGTCTCTGATGCATATGACAAAGTTGGCAGGATAATACTGTTCCTTATGCCTCTCTTTTTCCCCATGCTCACACTTCTCCCTTTCATACTCTCTCCACCCACACCTACTATCTGTGCCCTTCACTGCTCTTTCCCTAACCTCACCTTTTATATTTCCATCCTTACATAAAACTGTCCCCAAATATTTAAACTCACTCACCTCCATTCTCTCTTCCCTCAGCCTTATCTTACACTTTGCTGTGCTCTCTGCTCCAACTCTGTATCTATCTATCTATCTATCTATGGCTTTGCAAAATCAGTGGTCTGCTCTCTTGGCTTCTAAATACCATAACCTTGCTCTTTTCAGCATTCACTTTCAGCTTTCTCCCCTTACACACCCTGTCAATCTCATCCACTGTCCTCTGCAGTGTCCCCACATTTTCTGCCAGCAGTACTGTATCATCTGCAAACAGACCTGCCACCAATGGCTCTTCCGTACCTCTCACTTTCAGCCTTGGAACTAGCTCCCCTACTCTGGCTCTCATTTCTCTCATGCAACTGTTCAAGTACACATTAAAAAGCAATGGTGACATCACACACCCCTGTCTTATACCCACACCAACACCAAAATTCTCACTCAACTCACCATTCACTTGCACAGAGGCACAGAGGCTGTACAGGTGCCCTGTGCATAATTTATCAAGATCTGATCCCCTCAAGCAAATGCCCTCTCACACCACATAGGTATATACCCTTCGAACATCCCATAAACCCTTCCTGTCAACCTTGTCATATGCCTTCTTTAGGTCCATGAAAGCTGCAATCAGTTTCCTATCCCTCATTAGGTACTTTTCAACTTGCATTTTCAGTGCAAATGTTTGACCTACACAACCCCTATCTTTCCTAAAAAACCCTTGTTCATAGCCTGCACTTTCAGTTATTTTCTCCATCCTCATTTTATTTAAAACCCTTCCATACACTTTTATTGCCACACTGATTAGAATTATACTCCTGTAACTATTACAATCACCTCTGCTTCCTTTCCCTTTGTACAGTGGCACAATAACAGCCCAGGCCTCTGGCACCTCACCCTGTTCCTATGCTAGGTTACACTTACATATCCATAACATCTATTCTACACCAACATCTCCATACTTCATCATTCCTGCTGTTATGCCATCCTATGCCTTTCCTATTTTTAACTTGTTCATTGCCTCCTCTATCACCCCTCTCCACCTCCCCCAGTGGATCTGGCTTTAGAGAAATTTAAAAAATGTATAACAAACACCAATATTATTAAGCAGAGTTAGACAACACCCACTAATTGGGTCAAACCTGAATTTGGTTGATCTTATTAACATGGAAAATAATCCCCACAATAAGCCATTCTATATGGATGATCTATGTGGATGGAAGGGGGATGTAGTAATTTTGAATAAAAACATTTGAGCCATAATGATCATAAATATCCCTGAGTAACCTGAAAGGAAACACTAGATAAAAAAAATGATACATAAGTGACTTAGGATTTATCAAATACACGGGATGTAGAGGCAAAAAATAAATTTCACCCATATAAACTTTGAAAAAAGCAACATCGAATGAACAAACTTCATAATAACCTGATAACCTAAAACTCAGAAACTTTGAAATGAGAATTATTGATGAATAATAATTGCTTAATTTACACCTGCAGTAGTCAGTGGCCTTCATAAAAAAAAAAAAAAAGCACTGGTGCAAGCTGGTGGCTCGGTGTTGTAGGAATCAGCTCGCAGCCGCTAAATAACTCGCAGAGGGGTTGAACTTTCTTACTTTATTCGACCACACACCACTATCTTTTACTTGGCTCCAATTCATGGCACAAATATCAGAGCAACACTTTTAATCAAGAGAAGGCTTTATAACATACGAATAGGGCAAATTTTAGAAGGAATTGCCCCACGTTGAAGCTCACTTATTATAGTTCCTGCTTGTTTGATCTGTTGATTTGGTGTGCTGTTTTCTTGCGGGCAATATCAACCATCACAAAGATCACAAGTGGACAAAATTAGGAGGAGAGCAGGAAATCAGGGAAAAAAAAAAAAAAAAAAAAGCAGTAGAAAATGGCATATGATGGATGTAGAGATAATGAAATAGGAGGGAGAGGGAAGGGGGAGATTTACCCTATCTTAAAATCTCTACTCCTATGCCTAACTATCACTCCATTCGAGGCAGGTTAATAATTTTCTTGATGTGGATCCTCAGTGCGCATGCGTACTGGACAGCAGAGCGACCTATTTCTGCGAGGAGATATTTCTCGCTAGGCCTGTGCAAGTAACATGTAAACACGGCAGACGAGCCCCGCACCATGCACTGAGCAACGCCTCGCCCGTGCCTCGCCTCTTACATGAGATGAAAACTGCTAGTCAGCTCCTAAGGTACGTGTTACAGAGGCACGGTGTAGTGTTTTTTCCCATGGCGCTGAAGATAACTCGAAGAGGAAACGTGGCAGGGAAGTGAACTGAGCCCCTGTCAGGCAGCCAGCCATCCTCTGAACAGCCAGAGGAAGGTGGTGACTGGTGACACTGCTTTGAGTATTAGGCTGTGGCTGTTCATGGGGCCTGGCTCGTCCTGCAGTAAATCTCTCGTCTATTGAACAGGCCAGCTTGTTCTCCCATTCACTTTGTAAAACAGTAGGCACTCAAATATACTGCAAGACAAATGATCCTTCTTAGCTGAGATGGGCTCTCTTAACTTACTGAGAAGGGGACTGTTGAGGAAAGGGTAGCCCACTAATTTCAAGACACTGACTTTATTTTTTAGCAAAATATGATGCTTTATATTATGGAGATAGTTTTATTTTGCAGAAATCACTAAATGATTGACTTTTCAATGTCTGAGGTGCACCCGCTGCTACTCCGCTCCCACCTTTTATTAGCGGCCAGCTTAGTGGACCCACCCCAATTGCTGCCACGTCCCGTCCTGCGCTTCGTATTTCCGCCGGCCAACACTGCATACCTAACAAATATAAATTAACAACCTAATGTATCTAACCTACCTAATGGGGGCTGCCCCCCCTCGTCCCCCCTTCTATTTTCCGGAAGTCATTCATTACTGCACTATTCAGGGACCAAAAACAGAATTCATACTGTAAGTATTAACTTTGCAAGAGGTGGCTACCCCTTCTTCAACAATAGCTCTTGCTCTTGCTCTTGCTGTACTTACATTAATCACTGGTGGAAGTATGTGAGCACTTTTACCATTGTGAAAGAGTGGGAGGAGGATGGGAGGGTGGCGGGGGCAATGTCGGTGGCCTTAGCACAAGCAACCTCCTGCCATCCTGCTTTAGGCAGGTAAAGGCGGGCTGCTTGAAGCAATCTATTGTGGTTCCGAGAGCTGCCTGATGGGCGAGCCTCCCATAACTCATTCAGCGAGGGGGGGTACCTCCTTGGCTGACTGGTTAAGGAGTGCCTTTCCTGTCTCGCTGGTCGCGGGTTCGATCCCCAGCGCTGGCAAAACCTTTCCTTGTGTGGATTAATTTCTTGTGTGTTTCATTACACGCTGTTTTTGTGAGGGAGTTTAGTAAAGAGGAAATTCAGGCATTTCACCATCACCAATGAGACAGAGTGACTTTTTCTCACTAGATTAGTTCAGTATTTTACGGCTTACAAGACGCAGCACCTTGGAAGACGCACCATAATATTGGAGAGAAATTTTGAGAAAAAAAAAATTGTCATTCTCACACAAGAACAGCTTCACCATATCCATGAATTTATGTAATCTTTTCTTAAAACTATCTATTGTCTCAGCACTCACCACAAGTTTGCTGGAGCACTCACCACAAATGTACAACTAGGCAATTTCAACTACCGTTGGTAAATACACACACACTGAAACAGTGGGTCCCCGACATAAACATGGCGGCATGTAGGCTATTGGTTTGTTTACATTCATCACTCATCCGATTTTGTCCGTATGGCGATGACATACTAGTTGGTGGTTAATAAATATACTATACATCTTTCATTGCCCAAGGGTGGTTTTATTTCCATAAAAGTGAATTAAAAAAAGCCGATCCAAAGGCTTGTTGGTCTATGGAAATAAGCCACCTGTACCATCAAGACCAAGAGCGGAATGGCTCCCGCCACTACCAGCCGCACAATAAACAACAGACGTTTGGGTCATGTTTTTATTTATTTTTTATTTTTTTTATTTATTTTTTACAACAAAGGAGGCAGCTCAAGGGCACACAAAAAAGGAAACAATAAAAAAAAGCCCGCTATTTGCTGCTCCTAAAAAAGAATCAAAAGAGGTGACCGAAAGAGAGGTCAATTTCGGGAGGAGAGGTGTCCTGATACCCTTCTCTTGAAAGAGTTCAAGTCGTAGACAGGAGGAAATACAGATGAAGGAAGATTGTTCCAGAGTTTACCAGCGTGAGGGATGAAAGAGTGAAGATGCTGGTTAACTCTTGCATAAGGGGTTTGGACAGTATAGGGATGAGCATGAGTAGAAATTTGGGTCATGTTTGGGCTTGTGGCTTGGCTTCAGGAAGGTTTATGGTATTGGAAATACTTGTAACAAGTAAGTACTGAGGTTATATCATATAAAAGGCTGAATTAAATAGTTACTTAAGTTAACCTCATAATGTAATGACAACATACAAAACCACGTCCCTATCGGTCGAGCCAATACGGTGACTGTCCAAGCTCACTTGAGCCTGGACGTTGCTGCCACAATACAACATTCGTCTTGGAAGACGCACAGGTATTTTTCATGGTATTTTTTAGGAAAAAAAGTGCGTCTTGTAAGCCGAAAAATACGGTAACCTGTCGCAGCTTAATTTGATATGGAACCATACCTATATATAAACTAATCTAACTGAAGGTAACTGTATGTACCCAGCCTAAAATATTAACTTTTTGCTGCCAAAACAGTACTAATTTGACCATACTTAACCCCATAATGACGATGATGCCGCTGGCATCATATAGTTCTATCAGACGTGGGCAATGAGCATGATGCCAGCGCTGGAGAGCGAGAAGCTATCCGGAATTTGAAGGCCGCGCGTAACTAGGTCTCTGTCGATGCTAAGTGACTAAATGGCACCTCTTTTGTCCCTTACCACCACTCCGTGCTAAAAATAGTCTACAGTTCCTGCCTACGCATCATGGCGTCTGCAGAGTGATTATTTTCCCTCAGCTGTCCTGTTTTGGCGGTCTTCCTTTAGTTTCTGCTTGTTGTGTGCGTGCTGAGCGTAGTCTTGACACCTCCACTGATATACGTGATGTTCTAGATGAACCAATATTTTGTTCACAGGAGTGTTCAGAGGAGTGGGAAGTGGAAGTTGGATTTTTTGGGGAATCATGGAATTCCAGCTAAACGATCTGTCCAAATCTTAATCTGATTTCACAGTTGAGTTATACGGATGATTTTCAACAACTTTTATTCAAGGAAATTCATTCCATAATGAAAAAACTACAAAAATTTATAAAAAATTAGTTTTTGAGTTTCACTGCAACTTTGGCTCTCTGTAGGCAATAAATTTCTGGTAAAAGATTATAAACTATATTTTTCACGCTCCATCGTGATAAAATGAGCAACTTTTCTTCAATAAATTTTCCTGTATGTGCACCAGTAAAAAGTTGGAATTTTTGGGAATCGTGGAATTTCAGCCAAACGGTCAATGCTAATCATAATCTGATTTCACTCTTGAGTTATACAGATGATTTTCTACAACTTTTATTCAATGAGATTCATTCCAGAATGAAAAAACTACAAAAATTTACAAGAAATATTTTTAGAGTCTCACTGCAACTTTGGCTCTGTAGGCAGTAAATTTCCAGGTCAAAGATTATAAAGTATATTTTACAGGATTAAATGAGCAACTTTTCTTCAATAATTTTTTCTGTATGTCGCACCAGTAAGAAGTTGTAATTTTTTGGGAATCTTGGAATTCCAGCCAAATGTGACAACCTAGAAGAAACGGATTCCACAGCAGGGTGCACCAGAAAATTTTCTATAAAACACCTTTTATAACGTTTTCTCAGTTTCAAAGTTCTTTTTCTGCTGACTTTTGCGTTCAGGGGGATCTCCCGAGAAAAACTTTTGCGGTCAAAGGGGGTTAACCTACCTAAATTGATAACCTATCACTGTTAAAATAGTAACGTTTCCACTAAGATAATAACCTTTCACCTCTGCATTCATTAGAAAATTACAGTCTAGTGTTTTTCTAACTAGCAATTTCAATTCAAGTCTATCAATAGGACAGAAACAGTCCGAGTTTCAAAACTAACGATCAAAACCTTGGAACTAACGAAAATATTCCCTTTGCTTGGGAGGATGGAGTGGGCACTCTGTGTCAAGAGGCTCAAAGATATGCTGTGTGGGGAGTTGCATGGGAAGGGTGGGTACTTGCTCCGTGAGCTCAGTTGACCCACTGGTCATGCAACATTGTGCAGTATTATACAATAGAGCTAACAAGTCTTGCCAAGATGGCTCTGAACATCCTGCCGAGTCAGCTGAGTTGGGTGGGGCAGTGAATGTAAACAAAACAGGCTTCATTGTTAAAAGTGTGGCCAGTGTCACCTCTTCTCCATCATCTTCCCTTCTTTAAATGTTTCGTTCACCTATGATTGCTGTTTCCGGTGGAGGGTTGTCTTTAAGAGCTGCTGAGGGAATATTGGAAGGGAGCTGTTGTGTGGGCACTAATGGGCTGGGGCTGATGAGCAGGCCTCAGAGTAGCTAAGTGTATGTTCAGAGTAGCTAAGTAGATGAGAAAAGACAAAGAGGATGTACAAGGAGCAAAGTATGTAAATAATGAAAATGGGGTAAGCAAGATGGTGGAGAGCAAGTGAGTGAAAGAATATTTTGAAATACTGCTGGATGTAGAAAATAGTCATGAACTGGAGGAGGTTGAAATGGTGGAAAGTCCAATTCAAAATGTATAGGAGAAAAAGGTAGAAAGAGTGTTGTTGAGGATGGAAGATAGAAGTGCACCAGGTCCACTTGGTTTAAGTAGTGCCATGTTGAAGCTAGCAGACAGGTATCAGGAAACTAACTGGAGTTTTTGTAAAGATGATGAGGGAGAAGAAAATTCCAGAAGAATGGAAAGATAGTTTTACCTGTTAAAAGGTAAAGTAGATACACTGTTGTATAGTGGGTACAGAGGTTTGATGTTCTTAGAACATGGGAGGAAGATTTGGGAGAAGGATTTGTGTGAACAGCTTAATTGAGAGGAGCATCAAGATTGATGACCTCCAATATGGCTTAATGGCTGGAAAATCAACTACTGATGCAATCTTCATCATGGACATCTGCATGAGACATCTGCAGGAGAAATATAAGGTGAAGAAGAAGAGGCTGTATCATGTGTTTTAAATCTGGAAAAGGTATTTGACAGGATTCCATGAAGATTATTTATCTGGGTACTATGAAGACAGAAGGTACCAGAGAGGCTTGTCAGGATAATAATGGCACTGTACGGAGGTTCAAAATCAAAGGTGAAAGTAGCTGGAGGAACCTCAGATACTTATGAGATAGGTGGGAGGTGTCATTAGGGCTCAGCCCTCAGTCCTCTTTTGTTTATTGTAGTAATGGAGGAAGTCTCAGAGGAGTGTAGAACAAGGGATTCGTGGGAGGAGCTGCTGTATGCAGATGATTTAACATGCCTCCATTGTCTTTTCTATCCCTTGTTTCCTCTTGACCTTCGCTATTGTTCTTCATCTGAAATATACTAATTGACAACCTTAGGCCTAAATACATGCAGCTGTCTCATTCACACTGCTAGTTTTGATGGTTAAAGGACACTTTCTTGGATATATCTAGTGAGTTTGCCATGTCCAGTGACAGTGAATGGGATGCGGATGACCCACAGCTTTCATCGTCAGATTCTGACCTTTCTGACGATGGTACTCTGCCTCCAGGATTCACTTCAACCCAGGGGTGAAAGTAAGATTAGACTCTTGCTGGTACTGTCTTCAAAAACGTACCCTGTTGCATATATATACACTACAACAACCCCTGCGTACCGGCTGTAGACGGCTGTATATCTCTTCACGGTACGGCGTACCTCGGTGCACGCAACACTGGCCGCCACTCGTCTCGTCCAGAACCCATGAGAAACTGAGAAAGCGAGCCACTCAGGCAGTGCTGTCAATTCTGACGGACGAAAATGTGTGAGATTGGGTATCCAAATCCGTTAGAAATCTGCCAAATATAATGAGCTACTTTGCAATATGAGCATTTCATGTTTACAAACAAATCCTATCGCCTGGTAGATAGCAAGGGGTGAAAGTTGTGTCTTCAAAAGCGTACCCCTGTGTACCGGCTGTAGACGGCTGTATATCTCTTACCGGTACGGCGTACCACTGTGTACTGGCTTACTTTCACCCCTGTTTCAACCCCCATCAAGCCACAAGTCCCTTGTCCAGTTGCCCTGCCCATTCATAAATTGTCTGACTCAGATGATGACGACAACTCGGTATGTAGGACTCATTGCACTCGTTCTCTTTTCTGTTACTTCAAATTCCACAACTGTATGGTCATTCTTTGCTATTGGACGATCTACTTTAAGATTTTCTATTATTTCCGGCTCCTTGCTAAATACCAGGTCTAGTCTTGATGCCTCACCTTCTTGGTACAGGTAACTCGATTTACGCGAGTATTGTGTCCTTGGAGAGGTCGCGTAAATCAAAAACAATGTAAATCAAACAAGAGGTAGGCTTCTATCGAAAAATAAATATTCACTTCATTTAGTGGAGAGAGAGAGAGAGAGAGAGAGAGAGAGAGAGAGAGAGAGAGAGAGAGAGAGAGAGAGAGAGAGAGAGAGAGAGAGAGAGAGAATATCCATATCACCGAGATATCCACTCAGTCTCAGCCTCACTCGTATGAGAAAGAAATGAGGGACACCATGAGTGACTGGCTAGTATTGGTACTGGTACCATTAGTATCAGTACTGGTACCGGTACCTGCCCACCCCTATTGTTGAGTAGCGTGGGTACTGTATTGTTGTTCAAGTGGCGCGCGGTAAGAACTGAGCTCAGCTGTGTGGCTGCGGCGCCGTGTGAGTCCAGTTGCGTGAGACATCTGGCGGCCACTCCATAAAATATTGCGTATGAAAAAAACGTGTAAATTAAATATTTATGTGGATTTTGGACCCCGCGTTATTTAAAAAACGCGTAAACCAAACACGCGTAAATCAAGAGTTACCTGTATGTTCCTTTATCCACTGAGTCAGCGCATGTTCCATTGCCAGTTGCTGGAGTCTTCCTCCCCACAACTCTTCTGCTCCCTGCGTCTGCCAATCCTCCCATTCTACCTCCTTGCAGTTGAAATCACTCATTATAATTATTCTCTCACACTCTCTCAACATTCCATCCAGGCAACTCACCGTGTCTTGTATCATTTGTTCATATTCTCGGACCTTCCATGGACTCGTTCTTGGTGGCACATACCCTACTACATACTGCCTCCTTCTTTCAGCACTCACAATTTTCACTTCAGTGTGTGTGTGTGTGTGTGTGTGTGTGTGTGTGTACACATTCATAAACACGTGTCTAATATAGTTTTCTCTTTCCTTAATGCAGGGAGGCTGAGGGTCTAAAGAGTCGTTTGAGCAGTTGCAGTCCTTTAGTTGGCAACAATGAAGCCTGGGCTGTTCAGCATCAGCTGCAGGTTTGTTATTTGAAGTCATTTTGTGTGTGATTTGACTCTAGGATTAGCTCTAGCTCATCATGATCAGTTATTCTTAGATTGATTTAGTTAATGAAATGTAGTTATTTTCCAGATAATACCATCATTGTTTGCTATATCATTTCAGGTGGTGTGTGGGCAGCTTTTGGTCCACTGGATTGAGGCTGCCCTGGACCAAGGGGTGGAGCGTGACTTGTGGAACTTAGGTTTTAGGAACACAATAGCGCAACTTCAAGCTCAGGCAAAAGATAAACAGGTAAGATATTTAATTTAGCCATGTATTTATTGATATAATAATTAATGACCCTTAGCTGTTAGTGAAAAATGCAGTGAAGCCCTCGTCAGACTCAGTAAATTTATTTATCATTCTTGTTTCTATTTCCTTTATATATTTTTTCTGCCCTGATGACTGTGAAATGTAAACAAGGTATGAAACCACAGTTGTTTTCAAACTTCTTATTTTCTCTCTTATAGGGAGGCTCAAATGAAGCACGAGATTTATTAGGTTGGTTTCTCAATTCAGCCAGTGGATTCTACCTGCAACTCCTCAATCAAATATGCTCAGAGTATGGCCTTGACTTACCATTTCGGAGGTAAGCACTTTTCTAAGTTTTATGTTTGTACATGTTCAAAATGTTGTGTCTGTAGACTCTTTTAACCTGCACAGGAAACCGTTAGCTTGACCCCCTCCTGGTGTTAGCAAATTTTTTCAGAAAGTGTTATAACAACATATAGGGATGGTAGGACATAATGGTAATACTTACTGTTCCATGCATTTTGTAGGTTTGATGCTTCAACAGTTGTGGCAGATTATGTTAAAAATAGGATTTTAACCCTAGAGTTTTTCACATGACTTTTTTTTTTTATTTTTTTTATAACAAAGGAGACAACTCAAGGGCACAAAAAAAGGAAACAGTAATAAAAAAGCCCGCTACTCACTGCTCCTACAAAAAAGAATCAAAAGAGGTGGCCGAAAGAGAGGTCAATTTCGGGAGGAGAGGTGTCCTGCTACCCTCCTTTTGAAAGAGTTCAAGTTGTAGGCAGAAGGAAATACAGATGAAGGAAGAATGTTTCAGAGTTTACCAGTGTGAGGGATGAAAGAGTGAAGATGCTGATTAACTCTTGCATAAGGGGTTTGGACAGTATAGGGATGAGCATGATTAGAAAGTCGTGTGCAGCGGGGCTGCGGGAGGGGGGAAGGCATGCAGTTAGCAAGTTCAGAAGAGCAGTCAGCGTGAAAATAGCGATAGAAGATAGAAAGAGAGGCAACATCGCAACGAAATTTAAGAGGTAGAAAACTATCATAGGAGGAGGAGAGCTGATGAGACGAAGAGCCTTAGACTCCACTCTGTCCAAAAGAGCTGTGTGAGTGGAGCCCCCCCACACATGAGATGCATACTCCATATGAAGGCGGACAAGGCCCCTGTATATGGATAGCAGCTGTGCGGGGGAGAAGAACTGGCGGAGACGATACAGAACGCCCAACCTCGAGAAAGCTGATTTAGCGAGAGAGGAGATGTGAAGTTTCCAGTTTAGATTTTGAGTTAAGGATAGACCGAGGATATTTAGTGTTGAAGAAGGTGACAGCTGAGTGTTGTCGAAGATTAGGGGATAGGTGTTTGGAAGATTGTGTTGAGTTGATAGGTGGAGAAATTGAGTTTTTGAGGCATTGAAGGACACAAGGTTCCTTCTACCCCAATCGGAAATGATAGCAAGGTCTGAGGTTAAGCATTCTGCAGCCTCCAGTCTGGAGTCGTGTACTTCCTGTTGGGATGGGATTTGGATGGGAAGCAATTTTGGGGTGTGTTCTGTTGCCTGGCTACTTTTCATAATGTTTTATATTGGTAATATTGGTAATGTAGGTTATATTGGTTACAGGATTCATGTTTTTTTGTTTTATAATTTTATTTGTAGCTCTTTTTTATATTGACTTGTAGTGAATGATAATTATTTTTCTGATCTGTCAGTTATACATATATATTGCTTGTTATTGCCTGTGTTTGAGTCTCTGAGTGTGGACTTACCTACACAAAATGAATGAATAATATCGTTGTGTACATGACTAAATTTTGTGTATCATTTACACTTATATAATGTTTTATATTTTTTCTTCTGCGTATTTTTATTTCCAGTTTCACTACTTGTGCACGTTTACTTATTATTTATGAGCATCTGTTTCACATTCTTGTCATTGTCCAAAATAATGCTTTTTATCATTCACACTGTCTCTTGCACTACAGTATTAGTTTTGTAGGGTGTGGTATTTAATGAAACACTCAGACAAGTGACTGTATTTCAGTAGTGAGTGAAAATGCATGTGAAACAGTCAAGTCAGTCACCCTGTGATAAAAAAAAAAAAAAAAAAAGTGGTTTGTAAGTCAATGACGTAGCAGTATTTGCTTAAAACATGGTTGCCAGTGCTGCCCGAAGGACTGGGCAGTATTCCCTAACTTGTCCACATGTATGGGAACCTAGCAGTTCACCTAGCAGCAGTTGTTGCTATGGTAAATCGGGCAATATAACTGTTATGCTGATAATGGTGGGGACGCTATGGGTGAAAGGGTAGTAGTTAATTTCTTCGTATTGGAAATTCTTTTGTAATTCTAGACCATGACCAATACTCAGACACTCAGAGCTAGGTGTCAATACACTGTTGTATCACAAGAGAAGATAGAAATAATGAGTAGTAATAGTGTCAAACGTTGACATTGGCAGCATGATGAATGTTCTTGGTTCTGATCTGGAGTCTCCTTATCTCTTATCCACAGCTGGATAAGAAGGTTCAGCTTTTACTTAAATATTCTGATATTGTTATCACTTGTATGCAAAGTGATTGGATGATGAAATTGGGGTGGCGAAAACTCATTGTCCTAGGCATCTTTAATTCTACTAGTGACACTGACAGAGTTGGCTATGAGTTATGTGTTGGTCCCTCAGGTTCTGGTACCAGGAACACCAACAGCTTTCTCCTCCTGAATTTTGCAAGATCCAGGGGGTTGAGAATTGAAGATTTTTGTTACCAGAGACTAGAGCTGCACTACTGGACTTGTACAGCAATGCTGGAGGGGTAGCTGAGATCAAACACATCCTTGTACTTGATGGAGCATCCTTCAGAACTGCAAGGTTTTCTGGGATGCTGAGTTCTTTGCAGCTGGTCCTAGGCTTGTTGTAACAACACTCAAGCTTCATGTTAGGTCAGGAAAAGTCCTGAGATAAAACAATACTGTGTTCCATCTCAAGAGACTGAGAGACCTGGCATGTGCTCATGAGTATGCAGTGAACTGGGATACCTTCAAATGTGAAACTCTTTAAGCTGGAATAGAGTGCATTGGAGAGCGCCCTAGATCTAGGAGTGGTTTTGCCTTAGGGTAGACACTGAAAAATATTGAGAAGAGTTTCTTTCAGCATTTTCCAGATAAAGCATTAGTCTCTTTGGATATTAGGGAAAAGTTAGCTCAAAGTAATTATGTAGGAGGAGACTTGCAATAAATTTGATAATTCTATCAGACCAGATGCAAGTGTAAAGCTTGTAATGTTTTGTCATGTATAGCTCAGTAAACCACAGGTAGGCAATTAGTATAACATTTTAGGACTAATGTATTGTAGAATTTAGGTCAGTGCAATAATATGTATTGTGAGAAGGATTTTATTAGCCCTTAAATGACAGTCATTGTTGATTTAATCAAAGCTGCTGCTCAGCTGGCCATTGTTGATTTAATCAGATTCTTGTGTGCCTCTAATTTGAATGTCTGACTCAAAATTTTTGGGTTCCTGAACTTCCCCTGTAGCATGGCAGCATGACTCTTGGATGTGAGATAATGTCATTAGTTCTCGCTGGGGCTCCACAGAAGCCACAGCAATCACTTGAGAAAATACAGGAAAACACAGTGCTGAGCCAGGAGAAAAGCACGGGACAGAAACTGAAGATTATTCTGATTAAAGTGATAGCAGTGATAATACATTGTGAGCAATGACAGCAGTAGTAAGAGTGATATAGAGAGTGATGATGTCACTTCATCTGTACTTCACTGATTTACACCACCTCACCCTTCCTCACCTTCCCACAATCACGACAAATAATGGAGAACACCAGTTATTATTGCAGTTTGATGACTATTATCATGCACTTTTACACTGATATTGTTTTGCAGGAAAGACAGCATATATGGTGTAGTTGACCTGAATATATCTACTCAAGGCAAGTCCAAAGCAAGCAGTCAGAAGAATGCCTTGTATCTGTGCCAGTATTGTCTGGTTCACCTGGGAGACTTGGCGAGGTATCGCCATCAAGCCAAGCAAGCAGAGACATATTACAGGTGATATACTTTTTTTTGTGTTGCAAAGATTTTTTCAATCTAATACATTTGAGGTTTTATTGAAAGTTATTCATAAAACCTAGGAAATATCAAACTTGTAAATTTGGCCTGCTGAAGTTTCAGCTGACTTATTTATTAAGTTTCAGAATACCTATTCAATGGTTTGTTATGCACTTTTCACTATTCATGATACCTCTCATGTTGTAAGTCATTCTAAGGATGCTTTGATTGATAGCATATTGGTGATCATGGTAAAACATGGCACAAGAGATGTTGAGGACAGTGATGAGAATGAAGGAGGATTATGGAAAGAGAGTGCATGAGGAAGAGGATGTCAGAGGGAGACCACTGGAGATATGGATCAATAGAGTGGACAGTTATAGGAGAAAAAGATTTGGCAGGTGAAGGACAGAATGAACTGAAAGGGAGTTCCATGGTCAGTGGTCACCCCCATGGGAGAACAGGGCATCAAATGAATAAATCAATCAATAGATAGTTTAATGGGACTCAGAAGCAGGATCCTGTGTTCACCACATATGTTCACTAACCCCCCCATCCACCGCCAAAACATGGTATAAGTTATTAACAGTATCATCCATACAACTATAAGGCACTCATGATAATGATAATGATGGCGATGATAAAAATGGAGATTTGAATTTTTCAGACATGCGGTAACGGTTGCACCTACAAGTGGTCACCCTTATAATCAGCTTGCGCTCCTTGAGGCTGGACGGGGGAACCGTTTAGCAGCTGTGGCACTTTATGTTCGAGCCATGTGTGTGCCTTGTCCTTTCCCAGGTGCTCCTGCAAATTTAACACAAACACTTACAAAAGTGTTGGCTTCCTGGTAAGTATCATGGAAAGTTGTTGATATCCCAATTTGTTTTTTTTTCCTTTCTGGTTGATACGGTTTATTTCATCTGTATTTAGGCTACCAAAGAAATTGAGTATTACAAGATTTTATTATCTCTCCCTGTTTTGAGATAGTTTTTTGTCATGTTTCTTTGGCTGTTCGTCATCTTCGATAAAGACAAAGGAGACTGACTCAAATGGATACCAACAACACAGTTACATCTATTTATCCAATGTGACTACTGATCCTCAGAGCTCCTTTAAGGGGTGGCTGTGCTGATGTTTATTGTCTAAGTTATACCCTCTGCAGAATGGCATTGGACAATAGTGTGATACTGCTATGGAAAAGCAATCTTCATTTCCCTGTATATGGATAGCATCTGGGAGGGGGAAAAGAACTGGCAGACAATACAGAATGCCCAACCTCACGGAAGCTGATTTAGTAAGAGAGGAGATATGAGGTTCCAGTTGAGATTTAGAGTTAAGGACAGACCAAGGATGTTCATTGTAGGAAAAAGTGACAGTTGAGTGTTGTCAAAGAATAGAGGATAGGTGTTTGGCAGATTGTGTCGAGTTGACAGGTGGTGAAACTGAGTTTTTGAGGCATTGAAGGACACCAACCTTTTGCGCCAGTTGGAAATGATAGAAAGGTTTGAGGTTAAGCGTTCTTTGACCTCCAGCTTGGAATCATGTAGTTCCTGTTGGGAGGGCCTTCTATCAAAAGATGTTGAGTTTTGTGCCAGATTCTGTCAAGAGTTTTCAAGATGTCTAAGGCAACAGCAAAAGTTTCACCAAAATGGCTAAGAGAGGAAGACCAGTAGTCATTGGCTTAAGAATGGATAGGAGAGTTTGTTTTGGAAAGGAGATCATCAATGAACAACAGAAAGAAAGTGAGAGATAGGACAGAGCTGGAGATGAAAGTACAGAAAGAGGGATGGAATCTGTAGGAGGGAAGTTTAGAAAGCTAAGTTTTGTGCCAGATTCTGTCAAAAGTTTTCAAGATGTCTAAGGCATCAGCAAAAGTTTCACCAAAATGGCTAAGAAAGGATGACCAGTAGTTAGTTAGGAAGGCAAGAAGATCACCAGTAGAACGCCCCTTGTGAAACCCGTACTGGCGATCAGATAAAAGGTCAGAAATTGATAAATGCTTAAGAATCTTTTGATTAAGGATTGATTCAAAAGCTTTAGTAAGACAGGAATGTGAAGCTATAGGATGGTAGTTTGAGGGAATGGAATGGTCACCCTTCTTAGGCACAGGCTGAAAGTAGGTGTACTTCCAGCATGAAGGAAAGGTAGACATTGATAGGCTTAGACGAAAGAGTTTGAACAGGCAGGGTGTCAGCATGGAAGCACAGTTCTTAAGGATGCTAGGAGGCACTCTGTCAGGTTCATAAGTCTTCTGAGGATTGAGGCCAGAGAGAGGATAGAAAACATCATTCTCAAAGAATCTTAAATACAGGCATAATGGAGTCAGGGGGGATGAGTTGGAGGAATATACCCTGAATCATCCAGAGTGGAGTTTTTAGAGAAAGTCTGAGCGAAGAGTTCAGCCTTAGAAATAGATATGATGGCGTTGCTGCTGTCAGGATTAAGGAGAGGTGGGAAAGATGAAGAAGTGAAATTGTTTGAAATATTTTTGGCTAGATGCCAGAAATCCCTGGAAGAATTAGAAAAAGCAAAGTATTGCCATCTACTAATGATGAGAGAGTTTTTTGAAAGTTGAAAAATAGATTTGGCATGATTCCAGGCAGCAATGTAGAGGTCATGATTAGCAAAAGTGCAAAGGCCCTGATACTTTTTGTGAGTTATAAGAGTACATATAATTATTAGAGATTATGTGAATGAAGAGCAAGGAGTATCCTTTCCATTTAGAGGCTGTTAACCATATTTTCAATCTTCAGTTGACAGTAGAAAATTACTCCCACAATGGGGGAAGTGATCATTGGATTAATGGAATTTGAGAAGTTTAATTTATACCACTTAGATTTTGATAAAAGGATATCTTAATTATTGATAGAAAGCACAATGCATTCCTTTATGTATCATTAATATTAGCTGCTTCTGATTTCTTATATGATAGCATGGACTGCAGTTGGCTGCAGTTACTTGTAAGGATACTGATATACTGGTTTGTCTCTAATTCTTTCACCATTTTTCATGCAGCAGTAATCGTGATCTAAGTGGTTCTTCACGGGTCACAGGAGAGGAATATACAAACTTGTTTCTACAGTGCCATGCACAGCTTTATTTACATGGGGATGCTATTAATGCTCAAGAGGCCCTTCCAACCCTCTGTTCAGCTCTATCTACTTTGGTAGCTACCAATGCATTTACCAGGACCAGCCTTATTCAGGTTTGTATTGCAACATTAAAGTGTTTTCTTATATAATATTTCATAGCATCATAATAATTGTTATCTAATCATTTGTAGAAAAATAGCATAAAGAAATGACATAGGAAAATTTGTGTATGACTCTTACATAGGCAAGTTGCCAAGTAATACTGCCTTATACACTTATATAGTAAACCCTCTATAAATCAGGCTAATTGTGGGGAGACCTCTTTTGGAACAGCCAAAACTCTGAAGTATCCAAAGTTTAAAAACTGTGAGTACCCAAGCAATGCTATTCCAGACTTTACCAGTGATTCTGATTAATTCTTGCATAAAAGATCAAGACCACATGGGAGCTGGAGTAGAGTAGAACCATATTGATATAAATTTATATGGCTCTGGAGTACAGTTTTGAGTGTGTGAAGTTGTAAACAAAATGTATGTGGTGCACATAAACCTAATCTATTGTTGAATTTGAAAATTAATTTAACTGTTCCCATTGTGTCTATGATCAAAAAAGAAAATCAACCAATGAGTGGCAATGTTCCTCTTACCCTACACCATTAAGGGTTCAGGAGGCACATGGAACAAGCTGCCTTTGTTTTGAAATGATGCAGTCTGGACTCATTCTGAAGTCCTATCTATAAATCAGATCTTTGGCTGATTTACAACAACGTCTGACACTGTCTGGACAGGCTCTTGTGTATCCCAGATTTTGGTCCAATTTACAAATAGGTCCAGAACACTGAAAGAGTCTGATTTATCCAATATTTGAATTATCGAGGTCTGGTTTATAGAGGGTTTACTGTATATATATATATATATATATATATATATATATATATATATATATATATATATATATATATATAGATATATATATATATATATATATATATATATATATTATTATTATTTTTTCATCACTGATAGGTATGTGCTCTGGCTTTTATGATATAATAGTGTAAAATCTAATGTTTGAAAGAAAAACTTGTTTATCAGGTTTATTCTTAATTTTATGCTTTTATCTGTACAATATAATTTCATAGACAAAGAAAATATGATTAATGCAGTACCTTTGTAAAAATCATATATTATTTAGTAACTGATACAAAAACCATTTTTCAGATGGTTGTTGTAAACCTTTTTGCTCTGAGCTATTTTTTGGGAAAAATCAACATTAAGACTGGTGAAGAAGCTGGTGGAAATAAAGATGAGGAGAAAAGGGAAAATATAAAGGGGTAAGTATGTAATTTATTATCTAGTCTAAGGATGATTTATCATTAACTTTATGATTATCTCATCTAAGTAATGCATTAAGTCTAGGAAAGATTAATTCATCTCATTCATCATCATTATCATCATCATTTACCCTGTGTCAAGTAGCCAGGGCAACCATTTATGCAAGGCAATAAGTAAATTGGCTTCTAATTAAAGAAGTTACAAATATAGCAATGAAAAGAGGAGAAAAGACTTAGATCAGAGAAGTACAACACCCATTTAAAATAAATCCCACTTTTCTCCAGAACCCTACAAATGACCATGAGTACATCTTCACTCACACCAAATGATGTCTCACTGTTCATCAATGTCTGAGGCAAACAGTGGTTTTCAGGCTAAATTGGGTGAGCTTCCCTGATTCATTCATTCTGCCATTCATTCTCTCTTACCAACCTCTTCCATCCCAGCCTTTGTCTCCTTTTTTTCTAAACTCGTCCGCTTTGGAATGGCCACCATTTTCCAAATGTGGGTAGTGACTGGTTCGGTAAGGTGAATAGTGTCCATGACCTAAGATCCCAAGTTGGAGTAAATTGTAGCCCATGGTGACATGTGGCAATCCAATATACATGACCCAGGTCTAAAAACTGGTCATTACTTTATCCTTGCTTGCTCTTTCCCCTAGTGTGTGTGATGGTGAAGATGGCTATTAATGTAATGTAGGGCAGATTTGGCTGTTCAGTTCTTTTCCATTCTTAGGGAGCATCAGGGCTGGAAGTCAGCTGGCACAAGCTGGTTTATTTTGTAACCAAAACTACCTAGGAACAACGATATTTGAGTGGAGATAAAAAATATTAATTGCTGCATGGCTATGAGAGGAGCACCCTAACGTACATTCCATGCTGTTTTGCTAGTCTCATATTTGGTCTTTATTTAGCCATTCCTCAGCAGCTCATAGCTTCAAGTTAGCAGAAGCGGACGGGTTATTATCCTTTTCTCTGATCCACGCTTGTAGACACAATCTTTCACCATCTCTAGCCACCCATTGTGTTGATCCTGCCTGCCTAAACATTTAGCTTCACTGCTGTAAAATCTTTTCATCACTCCAGCACCCTCCATCCTGTCAGTATGATCATACCACCTCAGCACATTTCCTTTTCTCATTTTGCTCTTCACATGACTTCTCTATTCCACACCTACGTTTCTTCATGTCTTAAGTTGGTGACTTCATCTCACACGTGTCTCTTAGAATGTTAATTTTTCTCCCCTCATCCTTTGTTTCTCTTGATGAAGCCAAATAAGTATTTTAGTTTCATATAGCAGGGTAAGTAAAAAGACTCCTCCTCTATGGATTCTTCTTCAGAAAATCTTACTTTTGTGAATCGTGTCTCCCAGCCTCGCAATGGTTTCACTGTGTTTGTTTTATAGTTTGTATTTACTATCTATTCCACAACTTTCAGCACATCAGTTCTTACGCCTATGCATTCACTAACCTCAAACAGTTTTTTGACATGCTTATTAGGTTCTTCAATTTTACTAGATAAGTTGCATTATTTGCTTTTATTATATTTAGATATACGTCAACAGTTTAAATTTTATACCATCTTTAAATAATTTTTAACATTCTAGACTTTACCTTCCACATCACTGTATGTATAGTGATGAGCCATGGGTTCATTACATACTCAAAATTTGAATTGAATCTTTAAGATCCATTTGCTTTTATATGCCATGGTATCTCTTTTTAAACCTCATTACTTTCAAACTTTCTCTCCTCTCTAAACGTATATAATACTGTCCCTGAAAGCTTATCATTTAACTATCATACACCCTCTTGAGAGCCATAAATGGCAGGAACATTATTTTTTCCCTACATCTATCCCTCATGTATCATGCCTAATTGGGGTTGTGAAACCCCCGTGATATAGAAAATTGCAGTAGCCAAATAAGAGAATTAATGGCATTTATTTTAATTGGCTCCTAGACCTCAACTTACTGTATCTTTCCCATTCTTCCCCCTTTTCTCTCACATTTAGAGGCAGTAGTGACATACAAGCAGCTAATCATTTGAATAATAAAACAGCATACAGTAAAAGCTCAACTATCTGGCCCCAGGGTATCCATAAACCCCAAGTATCTGGCAAAAATATTACTGGTCAAAGATGGAAAATATTCCAAGAAAAATCATTGAAAAATTACGAATATCTAACTGCAGCCGTGGGATTGGCGCTGACTCATCTATCTCTAAGGCTGAACTCTTCTCAAACTTTCTGTAGAAACTCCACTTTGGACGATTCTGGGCATATTCCTCTGACTCCTTTATGCCTGATATTAAGATTCTTAAGAATGATGTTTTCTATGCCCTCTCTGCCCTCAAATCTTAGGAAGCTTATGGACCTGATGGAGTGCCTCCTATTGTCCTCAAAAACTGTGCTTCTGTGCTGACACCCTGCCTGGTCAAACTCTTTCGCCTCTGCCTGTCAACATCTACCTTTCCTTCCTGCTGGAAATATGCCTTCATACAGCCTGTGCCTAAGAAGGGTGACCATTTCAATCCCTCATACTACCGCCCTATAGCTTTACTTTCCTATCTATCTAAAGCTCTAGAATTAATCCTTAACTGGAAGATTCAAAAGCACCTTTCCACTTCTGACCTTCTATCTGAGCACCAGTATGGGTTCTGCAAGGGACGTTCTACTGGCGATCTTCTTGCTATCCTAACTGACTCCTGGTCATCCTCTCTTAGCCGTTTCAGTGAAACTTTCTCAGTTGCGCTAGACATATAGAAAGTTTTCGATAGTCTGGCACAACTCTGCTTTCTAAACTGCCCTCTTTCGGATTCTATCCTTCTCTCTGTTTCTTTATATCCAGTTTCCTTTCCAGCCGTTCTATTTCCGCTGTGGTAGACGGTCACTGTTCCTCCCCTAAACCTATCAACAGTGGTGTTCCACAGGGCTCTGTTCTATCACCCACTCTCTTCCTGTTATTCATCAATGATCTTTCCATAACAAACTGTCCTATCCCCTCATATGCTGACGACTACACTCTGCATTACTCAACTTCTTTCAACAGAAGACCCTCTCAACAGGAATTACAAGACTCCAGACTGGAGGCTGCAAAACGCTTAACCTCAGACCATGCTATCATTTCTGATGGGGTAAAAGGAACCTTGTGTCCTTCAATGTCTCAAAAACCCAATTTCTCCACCTATCAACTCAACACAATCTTCCAAACACCTATCCCCTATTCTTCGACAACACTCAGCTGTCACCTTCTTCAACACTAAATATCCTCGGTCTATCCTTAGCTCAAAATCTTAACTGGAAACTTCACATCGCCTTTCTTACTAAATCAGCTTCCTCGAGGTTGGGCGTTCTGTATTGTCTCCACCAGTTCTCGCCCGCACAGATGCTTTCCATATATAAGGGCCTTGTCCGCCCTCGTTTGGAATATGCATCTCACGTGGTGGGGGGGCTTCACTCACACAGCTCTCCTGGACAGAGTGGAGTCTAAGGCTCTTCGTCTCATCAGCTCTCCTCCTCTTACTGACAGCCTTCTACCTCATAAATTCCACCGCCATGTTGCATCTCTTTCTATCTTCTATCGATATTTTCATGCTGACTGCTCTTCTGAACTTGGTAACTGCATGCCTCCCCCCATCCTGTGGCCCTGCTGCACACGACTTTCTACTTATGCTCATCCCTATACTGTCTGAACCCCTTATTCAAAAGTGAACCAGCATCTCCATTCTTTCATCCCCTTCACTTGTAAACTCTGGAACAGCCTTCCTTCGTCTGTATTTCCTCCTGCCTATGACTTGATCTCTTTCAAGAAGAGTGTATCAAGACACCTCTCCATCCGAAATTGACCTCTCTTTTGGCCATTCTGTACTTATCGCTATATGAGAGCAACAGTAAGTGGGCTTTTTTTTTGCACCTTCTTTTTGTTGCCCTTGAGTTGCTCTCTGTGCTGTAAAAAAGAAAAGAAAAATGGCAGTAGCAACAGAGCTCAGCTTACAAGTTCTGTCAAGATGGTAGCTTGAACCAAGACCAAGACCAAGCTGTGTGTGTGTGGGGGTGGGGGTAATGTACAGTTAGGTGGACAATGTAAACAAAGGGGCCATCATAGTTAATGAGTGTGGCCTGTGTCACTTCTGCCGCATCTTAGTACTTTTTGTGAATGTTTTCTTCAGCTATGATTGCTGTTTCCAGTGAAGGGTCACCTGTAAGAGCAGCTGAGGCAATATTGTGAAGGAGCTGTTTGTGGGGCACCATCTTTGTTGTATTCAGCTGATCCACTGTTCTGTTGACTCACCAGCCCACCTGTGGGGCATGTGTGGCTAATGGGTTAACTGTATGCAGGAAAGCATATACAGGGCATTTCTGCTTACATTTGCAACAGAGGTGACACGGCCACACTCATTAACTACAATGTTTCCTTTATTTACAAACTGTTTCCCTCTTGGTCTTGGTCTTGGAGTGGAAAATTCCAATAGGCCGCCACCAATCAAAACGCATGCCTGTGATACATGAGTAATGTCCTTGATGCCCCCAAAGTGTATTTTTTTATATTGCCCCGATATGAAATTAGCAATAGCCAACCCCGCAGTAGATGAGGGATACCTGTAGACACTTTCTTAATTTGTCTGCACAGAAAATTCTGATTTTATGTGTGTCACTGGTTTTCTGTAGAAACTTATTTTCTCACCTTGCTGTCTGCTATCGTCTGCACTCTTTGGATGATTCACCCATATATATTTCCAAACATACAAAACATGCTGATTTCTCTGTATTTCTTATAATCATTATGGTCTATGTTTGTATTAACTGGAGCCATCAATGCTCCATTCCATTCTAAAGAAGGGTTACTGCTTATGTATGCCTTATCTACAAGGATTTCCAGATTGTCACCCAACATGATAATTTCTGCATGTATATCATCTACCCATTTGCCTGTTGACTTTTTTTTTGTGAGGTTGGCACCAATTTTTAATGTAAATAAATAACATGACACTTGTAAGAAGCTGACATAGGTATTGAAGAAGAGAACATATAATTTCAACATGGAATTTGTAACTTGAAAAGTGTAAGTTAATTAAAAACCAGAAACTGCTGTAAATATGAAGATGTTATTTAAAAGCAGCAAAATAATCAGTGTCTTGGTATGCAAGTATTGTTAAGTGGATAACTCACAAAACAGAAGCAGGAAAGGTTAAGATGAAAATGTCATCAACCAAGCAGGAAGATGAACATGCAGCGGGTCACTGTAAAGATATGTACGATTGACTAGATTGATAATGAGGTATGGGAGAGGTGTGGATTTCAAAAGTTGATTTGAGGTTAATATGGTGAGGTAGTAGGAATGAAGGAGCCCTAAGTGGTGAATAGTAACTGTGCATGGTAAGTTACCAGTGAAAGTAGGTAGGGACAACCCTTGATAAACTGTCTTGATTTAGTGAAAGCCTGGCTGTGCAGGGATGGCTTGGAAGTGAATACTGCAAGACAGATGACAGTTTATGAAATGGAATGGAAGAAGTCAGTATAATTATTATTATTATTATTATGATAAGCTACCAAAGCCTCCCTTCAGGGTGCAGATACAACAAGTTGAACCACACAAAATACCAAAAGGTACTGGAGAAAAGCAGTGGCAATGAATAATTAAGAAACTGGCCAGTCTTAGCCAAAAGGAGGAAAATTAAAATTAATGTTTCAAAAGACATTTACACGAGACTTAAATGTAGAAATGTTTGCAGAAAGGACAATCTCATTGGGTAACTGATTCCATAAACTTGTCAACAACGGAAGAAAACATTGTGAGAATTGTGTCGCACAAAAATTCATAGGATTAAAAGCAAGATCGTTTTGACTCAAAGCAAACCTCGTGACCCGGGCAGGAGTAAAAGGATCAGGCAAAACATTGTGTAAGGGATGCCAATTTTTCTTAAAAACTTTAAATAAATTGCTAAGGGCACCAACTTGACGCTGGTGATCAAGATCAAGAACAAGTGCCGGAGAAATAAATTGAATTGAATTGGTAGCACTGTCAAGTAACTTTAAATGGCAATTGGTAGCAGACATCCAAACAGGAGCACAATACTCAAAGTGATGCAAAATGAATGCATAAAAAGATATGATTACAGTTGAGTCACAAGCAAATATTTTGAAGCACTTACAAATTAAGCCTGTCTTCTGTGCAATAGTGGAAGACATGGAACGGATGGGCTTCTCAAATGTCAGTTTAGAATCAAGAGTGACTCCCAACAAACGAATACTAGAAACATCCTTAATCTATTCACCAAAAATATGCAAACAAGGAAGGATGTGGTGGAGTCAAGGTACGGGATCTACTGATGGTGATGGAATGCGTTTTATTAGCATTAAGCTTTATGCCCCAGAGTTGACACCAAGCAGTGATCATTGCCAAGTCCCTATTCAGAAATGCAGCAACTTTACCTCTGTTGCTAGGAGAATGAAAAGAGGAGTATAGAGTTGTATCATCAGCATATGAAATAAGCTTATTTTCGAGGTTAATGCCCAAGTCAGAAATAAAAACGTTAAAAAATAAAGGTCCAGGGACACTGCCCTGAGGAACACAAGAAACAACAGGCAGAGAAGCAGAGCAGGCACCATCAACAACCACACACTGTAATCGATTAGTTGAAAATTCTTTAAAAATTTTGAGAAGACTTCCACCAATACCAAGAAGTTGTAGTTTATAAATTAGAGCCCTATGATTCACAACATCAAAAGCAGAACTAAAATCAATAGCAACAACTCGAGACTCATGCCCACGATCCAAAGAAGACTGTAGGTCATGAGACAGAGTCAAGAGATTGTCACATGTTCCCAAACCCTTATGGAATCCGAACTGAGAATCAGGTAACTGATTGAATTTATCACAGTATATGGCAAGCCATTTAGCCAAAAGCCCCTCAAAGATCTTAGAGAGGATAGGAATAATATAAATTGGGTGGTACTCAGTAGGAAAAGTTGAAGCTGAGGTTCACTTCGGGATGGGGGTGATGTTGGCCTTGCGCCAACAAGAAGGAAAACTACATTGAACCATCAGACTCGAATAATGGAGGCATGCTAGAATTGACACCAAACAAGGAGGATTTAAGAGAAACTTATCATTTGTGTGGTTGAGTAGTTCCTGCAAGAAACTCCTGTATATGAGCATTATAAGCAGCAGCTTCTGCATTTATAACATGCATAAATAACTGAAAAAAAAAAAAGGTAACATCTGTTTATCTTGAAACCCATTGTCATCGTCAAACTTTCTTGGGCTGTGAGACATCATTTGGAGTCAATGATGATGTCAGTAATCTTTGTCAGTCTGAGGACTTGGAAAATAAGGTGTGGAAATGTTCATTGTGATCCATTTTGCAGGTCATTATTTCTTTATGACAAATTTGTTTTCCATGGTAGAGCGGCAAATCACACTGTCATTTCTTGATGTATAAATAAAAAACCCACACTGGCAGACGATAGTTATATTTTTAACCAAACAGTTTCGGTGGACACTGCCACCATCTTCAGTGGTGGCAGTGTCCACCGAAACTGTTTGGTTTAAAATATAACTCTATCATCTGCCACTGTGAGTTTTTTATTTATAAATTTGTTTTCCTCTTCTGTATAAAGGCTTATTTGACTCCCTTATTTGCCTCTGGAAAATATACTCACTAATGCTGCTGCTGCTGATGATGATGATAGAACAGACTAAATATTCAGCTCTTAGGATAAGTTTATGTTGTATCTAAATAACCTATATAATCTGTGGTAATAATATTGAACTGTTCTTCAGTAAATGAGTATTAATTAAAGTTCAGCTCATAGATAAGGTATGGCAAAGTCTTAGGTATCACTTTTAAGTTTCGTGTTTACTTATTACATAAAATTATTTAGGAATTGCATTACAATAATAATGAATACAACTATCATTTACCTCAAAATAGACATGATGAGTGTCTGAAAGTTGTAGAAGAACTGGCCGTGGGGGTCCTGGCTGCCTTGCTCTTGCCCGTCCATACAATTCGTGATCCTGACCAACTTATGACATATCCTGCCCTTCCAGCTGGTAAGCCTTAAGGTTCTGTTAGAACTTGTGTATATTTCTCTAAGTAGTCATCAATAGTTGATGCCCTGTTCCCTTGAGAAATTCTTTCAATAAAGTGACCAGTGGCATGTGTGTGTTTTCTTGTGAAAGCACACAGTGCTTAGTCCATTTTTTTTTCCCCTTGACATTCAGATCATATCATCTAAGCTTCCTCACAGGCATTGTCACTCTCTTATGTAATCCATGCAGTTTTCTCTCATTAGTTGTTCAAAAGCTCCATATCTTCAGATTCCCCTGTTGACTTATTATGTAAAATTGTAAGTGGGGTTTACAATTTGAATTTTCTTGAGGCAATAAAAAATTTTCCTCTACTAGGTTTTGTGGCATCTAAAATGCTTTTTTTTTTAATCTAAAATAGCACTTTAACCCGCCGTCTGCCGGCTATTTGATTTGACTAACCCCAACCCAGCAGTTTTGACTTTTTTTTTTTTTTCAAAAATTCAAAAATTACCTAGATAGAAACAGGGAAAACAAAACATGGAAAACATCAAAATAAGTAAAGCGGAAAGTTGAATCCGTTATGTCTCGTCGTGGGGCCGTAAAGGCAGCCAGCAAAATCCGTAGTTACACAGAACACTAACGAATTTTTTCGTTGTTTTATTTGTTACTCTATGTACTCGCCCTTGTAAATTGTTCTGAGTTTTTTATTTGATGATGAACCACCATGACATGGGCACAGCGCTGAGCACAGCATGCGGGCAGCACACATATGATGTGACGCGCGCGAGGATGTATCTTAAACTAGCGTTTTTTTTTTAATACTTTTTTTTATATTTTTTTTTTCTGTGGTTGCTGTCATGTTGCACTACATAATAATAACACGCCCATATAACAGCTCCCCCAGTTATATAATCCCCAATGTCTTCATTAATGTATGATGTTTCCAGGGTCAAGAGTTACATTGCAAATCAGTGCATTGTATGGTCTTGTTAAATGAGTGTCAAAATTAAGAAAACTGGCATGGTGTGCCCAGTCTGACCACAGATTTGTCCAATTTGAATGTAGAGATATAACAGGATTTCACTAGCATTTGAATCGTTTATATAAGAAACAAAACAAATGTACACTGTATAGCATAATGCATGTGTTGAAAACTAAGTGTGTACCTAATGTAAAATATGATTGGCTGTTAAAGAACTAACAACTTAGGCTCTTTGACACAGGAAAGCACAGTTTTATTATTTTTCTTAACTTTCAACACAAAGCAAATTTTAGATTAGTACTTTGTATATACTTTATCACAAAACTTTGAATTTTTATATGCTTTTTCAGTTCACCTGCTGTTTGAATGGGTTAAATGTGAACAAGGCATGCTTCGTTCAGATGCGATGAAGAAAAAACAGCAAATCTGGCCTGGACTCTGCACATTAGTCAACAACTTGCAACAGCTCTTGAAATCTTTTAGTGCAACCAAATGTAAGTAGGGTAATGAATATTTAGATTTCATATTGTATGAGTGACAGGTCAGGTAAATGTGATACCAAACAAATATTTTGCTAATATATGATGACTAAGAATGCACAATATATTAATACTTTATTTACTTTGTAGATGCAGATGTGCCACTTACAGAAGACTGGGATTTGCAGGGATTTGAACCACTGCAGAGGATGCTGAATAAATACAAGTCAGTATATATATATATATATATATATATATATATATATATATATATATATATATATATATATATATATATATATATATATATATATATATATATATATATATATATATATATATATATATATATATATATATATATATATATATATATATATATATATATATATATATATATATATATATATATATATACATATATATATATATATATATATATATATATATATATATATATATATATATATATATAAATAGATAGATAGATAGATAGATAGATAGATAGATAGATATAGATATATTTAATCAAAATTTATTTACTTATTGATTTACCCAATTTTTTAATTTATTGATTTATATACTTATATACATTGTTTTAATTTGACAACAAGAATGGATAAGAGTAACACCTATTTTAGCCTGAAATGGTTTTCTTCAGACGTTTATAGGTTGTGAAACTGCCTTTGCTACATTGATAGTGCATGCAGTCATTTGTAAAGGTTAAGACGGCAGTGGGACCCATTTCATGGACAGTTTTTCACCTTTACTCATGCTTTTCTTTCTTCTTGTTTCCATGTTTTGAATTGATTTACAAAGGCCCAACCTTTCCATTGAAAATAGGATAGATAATAATGGTTTTGATGCCCTTTCAGGTATCGTGAAGGTCTGTCCAGACTCAGCCCTGAGGAATATAACTGTCTTCGTGCTTCTCGGCTCACAGATGTAGCCATGTGGTTTACTGAGCAGATAATTGATGGAAATTCTGTAATTAGGGTGAGTTTCAATGGGTTATTAGAAATTTAAAGCTGACATATTTTATATACATTATGATTAGTCTTCTATTTTCATACAATTATATTCTGTGAACAGGTATGTGAAAAAAGTGAAGGAGGAGTGACCTTTGAAGCCATGCAGAATTCAAATCCTCCAGTGGATGAAGTTCGTGCCCTTGAGCAGCTCTCTTTGCATCCCAAGTGTGAGGTACAAATTCCCCAACAAATTATTTGCTTAGACACTAATAACATAAGGTTATACGTACTTTCTTGAGTAAATTCAAATCTGGGTGTAATTAATTAATTTTATCTTAAATTTTATAGTATTTATTCTCTTCATCCCTCTATTTATATAGATACCAAACAGCTAAGAAGGATTTATATACTTTTGCCTCAACTCTGAATTTAAAATTAATCTTTAACATCTATTGATTTCCCGTTTCTGTTGAGTTACTCTATTGTTCCATTCTCCAAGTAGCTCTTTCCACACCATACATACACAGTAATTCACACAATCCACCAAGTTTATCATATAATTCCTCCAGATCCAAGAATGTCAGCAACAATTTACCCATTTCTCTATGCCCTTTTTAGTGAAATGTTGACACCAGAGGAACATCTCATTATTGGGATCCTCAGCCACTAACCACATTTACATCTGTATTGGGACATTGTTATACTATCTTGCAGTCATCAGTTAAACCCCATGCTCAGTGTCCTTTTATCATGTCCTAGGAGTCAAACCATTTTTTGTTACAAATAGCTTTTTCTCTTATCTATCCTCCGGTATTTTTTATATTGGTATACAATCAAAATGAAGTGCTCAAAATGCAATCATCTCTTTATTATTAGATCATTCAAATGAATCTGCTTTTTCATTCAACTTTGTAATAGTTTTGTCATTATTATTGCTATTGTTAATATATTGTTCAGCAGATATTTGATAAATAATATCTCCCTGTGTTTCACTCTGTTATACTATAATTTGTTTATAGTATACTAGTGAACTTTAAACAAACACACAAAAAAAGAGTAAAATAGTATCACACGTTTATAGGAAAAGCCATCATCGAGACGAGGAAAAGTGGGAATCCTGAAACCACAAGGATCTCTGGAGCGTGCAAGAGAAACAAGGGACCAGCAAGACTCCACAGAGGGCTCAGAAAAGTTACCAAAAGGGGTTGGAGAAAATGAAGATTTAAGAGAAAAAGGTAAAAAAATAATTTACATTTTAAGTAATGTTCATCTTTATCATGAAACATATCACAATGGGAAACAATTTAATAACCTGTATTTACTTTTTATTGGAAAATGTAACACTAAAAGTCACATAAAAACTTTTATGATATATATATGATTATAGCTATGAGGAAGGTGATCATTTAGGTTTTAATGCTGCAATCTTCATGATATATTTACTGGAGAGTGTTGCATCTGTATTATCACTCGGAGATTACCCTTAAATGTTGCTATTGTGATTTAATCAAATTGCTGCAATTCACTTTGCTGGCCATCATTGATTAAATCAGACCCTTCCACACCACTTAACCCCTTCACTGCGGCCGGGCAAAAACAGTGCCCTGCCCTGTATCTGGTCTGGCCGTGCGTGCAAAATTTCAAAGGTCGCTACTGAATATAACAAGTTTTAAGCCATACACTCAACGTAATCATTCTCTCTCTCTCTCTCTCTCTCTCTCTCTCTCTCTCTCTCTCTGTCTCCGTCTCCGTCTCCGTCTCCGTCTCCGTCTCCGTCTCTCTCTCTCTCTCTCTCTCTCTCTCTCTCTCTCTCTCCCCAAGGGAAGTGGAACTCCACACACATACACATATATCAATTCTTTCTCATTAGTTTTGTTATTTTCTGTTAGAATTGATTGTTACTGTGAAGTACAATTGCACACAAGTCACACGGTCTTACTCAATAATTACATTGTAAGTCAAATAAGACCCAGTATCATATCGACTTACATCCTAAATACAATCGTACAATATCCGGAAGAAATAACTCATATGCTGGCTAAAGCAAGCCAGGACGCAGTATGCGCGTCCTCGGTATTGTATAGAACGCATAAGGATGCAGTATATGCATCCTCGTGTTGAAGGGGTTAATTTGAATGTTCTGCTCAAATTTCATGGGTTTGCATGACTTACCCTGCAGCATGACAGCATATCTGGCCCTTGTAGATGTCCTCACAGGAAAAGAAATGTCCTAGGAGGAAAGGACAAGACAAAGTGAAAAGTATTCTAAGTAAAGTGACAGCAGTAACAATGCTTTGTGACTTGTGACAGCATTAGTGAGAGTGATGTAGAGAGTGATGATGTCACTTCGCCATCTGTATTGCATTGTTTTATACCACATCACCCTTCCTCACCTTCTCACAATCATCCTGCACCAGCTTTTTCTACCTCTTCACCTGACCCTACTGTTCCCAAGCTTTTTCCCCGTGTCCTGACTAATTAACCTCTCTTACTCTTGCCCATCGTGCCTTCATCCCCTCATCATTCATCCTTATCACCATTGCTTGGGTCTTCATCTCACACTTCATTCAAAAGCTTTCACCATCCCCATCAAGCTCTGAGTAGGAGTAAAAGTAAATCGGTTAAGTATATGTTGTCTAAACTATTTCAGTGTAAACAACAAATCATATTTTTAATTCTCAATCAATAAAGGAAGAAAGTGAAAGTGTGAAAAAAATGGCAGTTTGCCACCACCCTTGCCATCAGTGCGTTCATCTGCTCAGGGACCCTTTCTTGCTGGCAATTCACACCCTAGCTACATTTAACACCCTGTAGCATTACTATTATGCAATGTAATACAGTTTGGATTTCATCACTTTGTTCATTGATATAAGGCTTTATACAATACAAATAAACAAACAAACAAACAACCCCCCCAAAATAATTAGCCGCTTCATGGCAATATATCTGACCCTCATGGATTCAAAATAATGTCTTTCGTCCTAACTGAGCCACCATGGAAACCACATCAAGCACCTTGAGAAAATATAGGAAACCACAGTGACAAGTTAGGAGGAAAGGATGGGACAAAGAGTGAAGATTATTCTTAGTATAATGACAGCAGTGATGATACATGTGTGAGCAATGACAGTGGTAGTGTGAGTGATGTAGAGAGTGATAATGTCACTTCACCATCTACACTGCACTCTGTTACCCCAGCAAAGGTTTCTATTGCAGGTGCAAGTAAAATGGGCACGCGTCACATGTGTGTAGGAGGTGAAACGTGTGGTCACACTGTTCGCATTCTCATTCCTGACCACAACACCCTTATTCCCCTAGTTTATTACCACAACACCTTTCCTCACCACAGCACCCTTCTTCACCTAATTCCTCACGACATCACCCTTCCTCATCTTCCCACAATCATCCTGCACTAGCTTTTCCTACCTTTTCACCTGATCCTTCCTGCTCTAATCTGTTTCCCCATGTCCTGATTTATCTCTCCCACTCGCACATCCTGCCTTTATCCCCCCATCATTCATCCTCATCACCATTACCATTGCCTGACCTCCATCTCACAATTCATTCAAGACCTTCCACCATCCTTGTCCAACTCTAAGGAGGAGTAACAGTAAGTGAGTAGAGTATATGTCGTCTAAATTAGTTCAGTGTAAAGAACAATTTATATTATTGATATACAATCATGAGAGGGAAGAAAGAGAAACTCTGAAGTATGTGGCAATTTGCTGCCACCCTCTTGCCAGCCTGCATTAGCTGCAGTGCATCCTTGGCTGAGGCCCTATCCAGACTGCCTCAATACCCGTTTTGTGCTGGCAGCTCATTCCCTAGATATATTTCACGTTTGCTAGTTGGACTATTGCACATATTGCAAATTGAATTTCACCTCTGTGTTCAGTGAGTTTAGGAACTTCATACAATATGAATAAACAGCATCAAAAGTTAGCAGCTCTTTTTTACGTTGTTTCAAGGACATTCTATGAAAACAATGCCTGTCATTTAAGGGTTACTTTGGAATATAAAAGTAACATGAAATCAGTGTAATTTTTTTTTCTGAGACTTGCTTGCCTACTCTGGTGTAAACAAAACAAATAAGTGAGATTATAAGGCATTTTCTCATGGAGATTCACTCACAGGGCAGCACTATCAGCAGTTACAACTGCCGACACAAGCACAACAACAGTCACAGCCACAACAGCAACAACAACCTCAGGATCAGCAGCTGCAACAACAGGAGCAGCAACAGCAGCAGGGCACAGGTGCAGGACAACCTCGTGCACCTCGAACACGTACCAATGTGGCATTGCAGGCCATCATGAAGAGAAATTCAGCAATGCAAGAAGCTAAACAGGTAAAGGCTATTCCTGTTATTTTTAGAGGGATGATACAGACAATTCTTTTGCAGAAGAACAAATTTTGTAAAAAATGCTAAGATATTTTTCAATCAGACGTGTATTTTAGCTTGTCAAAATTATTATTTTGTTGAATGGTCCTTTTGATTTTATTCTTACAAATATATTGACTAACTTTATACAGTGAGGATGTGGTCCAAAAAACTTGATGTAAAATGAATTATTGTCTAGTAAAGCAGTTCAGTGGAGATGCACATTTAATACTTTCAACTCCTAGAAAACCAAATGGATATGTAATCATTCACTGTCATGTGAATCAGATTATGGTCCTTTTCAGTGTGGATCTGTTTTATCTTTCCAACTTTTTGTAGTTTACATTTCATCCCATTTTTTCAATGTTGATTATAGTAACTGCTTTCCATTTTCCTTACAGGTAACATTTAGAACTCCATCTCCAACTGTGTCTCCAAACCCTTCTGAAGCTTCAAGTGATAGTCATCGTAGTCAGTTATCTACTCCTCCCCTTTTAACTCCCACTTTCCAGCGGGATCCACTCATAAGCTCCCCTATGCCTCCCCATCATGGGCAAATATTCCAGATGGGTTTACCTCAGGGACATGGAAATTCCTTGGGAAGACAGAACCAAGGGAATGACAACAACTTTTCAAATCAGCAACATTTTGGGGGCCCGCCTCCATGGGGAGGAGTTGGTGTCCTAAGTGCAAATCTTTCCTCCCAGTCTAATATACAAAGGCCTTTACTTCAACCGAATCCATTGATAAATACTAATGTTAATTTCAAAGGTCAGAGCAGTGTTAGTGGAAATTCTCAAAATATTCTTCAGCAGTTACAGTCATCCAAAGGTCTGTCAGACATGTCAGCTGGAATTTTTAGTCGACCATCAATGGAAGGATTCCATCAACTAGGTGGTCCAGTTCCACCCAGACCAACCCTGGACATCACTAATAGAATGAGAGAACCAGGACCAAGAATGATGGAAATGATGGGGATGACCCATTCACTACCTTCCTTTGGACATGCTGAGGGCTTGTCAAATACTTGTAGAATTAGACCCCCTGGTACTGAAGCAATGGGATTAGATAGTTCTCACATGAATCAGGTACCTTTCAGGGGTCAGCAAGAACAGCAGGATATAGATAAGAATGGTTCCCAGGGTAAAATGAACCCTGTCACTCACTCAGTGTTTACATCCAGTGCCATGAATTCTCATCCTTATGGTATGGAGTGTAGGCAGAATATAAGTGGAACGAATGGATCGGGCATGTCTGGTCCAGGGAGGAGTGGATTTGGAGATGATGTAGGACCATCAAGAGGTCCAGGTCTTGGCTGGGGAGCAGGGCAGAGTGAAGGTAAAAACTACCCTGTGATTCATCCTCCTCCACCTCCTCCTCCCCCTCCTACTTTGGCTAATCTCCTGCAGCAGCAGGCTCATGTTGATATGAGGCTTGGCCTTCCTGGGGATCATGGGACAGAGCAACTTAACCCTGGGCTTGCAAGACTTTCTGCAGGCCACTCTGTCCACACCTCTACCATGAGTTCTCACAGCTCTCCAAGTATTGGCTCACTTGGTGCTGTTCATCTGGGTATGCTGCCCATGCCTTCCTCTCAGCCTCCACGTCCTGCACCTCACAGCCAGCTGCCAAGGGGGCAACATTTCTTGCAGGAGGTAAGGACTTAAAATTGCCTGTGATTATTGATGTGATTATGTCAGAATTTATATATTTTTTTTCTGACTCAGGAAACAAATAGGTATTTAAAAAAAAAAAATTCATGTTGACTTTATAACCCTGCTTGTTTTCTTTAGTGTCACTATTCATGTGGGAAAACACACACACACACACACACACACACACACACACACACACGCACGCATGCACGCACGCACGCACATGCACGCACCCTTTTTTGACCTGGGGTTGACCTGGGTCAACCCCAGGTCAACCCCAGACCCCCTATACCCCTTTCACATTGTACTTTTTTTCTATTTTATTTCAGTATTGTATTTTTAACATGTATATTTTCAGCTTTACAGCTGCAATCACTTAATAAACTGTTTATTATTATTATTATTATTATTATTATTATTATTATTATTATTATTATTATTATTATTATTATTATTATTATTATTATGCATGCACACACACACACACACACACACACACACACACACACACACACAGAGGTAAACTAGGTAAATTTTTTTAGAAACATTTATTGAATGATAAGGGAAAGAAAGGCATGAGTGAGATGAGGAGATTCTGGGAGGACTTAGGACAGTGTTTAAAAAACTTTGGAAGTGAAAGAAGAATTCTTGTGTTAGGAGATATGAATGCAAACGTTGGAAACAGGGAGATTGGTGGTGTGCAGTGGCGTTCCTGAGGGGGGGGGCGAGGGGGGGCTGTTTGAAATCGCCCCCCGGGCCCCAAAGTGAGGGGGGCCCCAAAATGCGAAATTTAACCATTGCTGCTATGGCAGGAGGACAAGCTAAATTCAGTGGCCCCAAAATGTGCTCGCCTCTCACCCCATAAGAGGGGCCCCAAATGGGAATGAGCCCCCCGGGCCCCAAAATGTCTAGGAACGCCCCTGGTGGTGTGGTTGGGAAATTGGGTGTGGATGGAGTGAACGAGAATGGATTATACCTTGTGGATGTTTGTGCTCAGAGAGGTTTGTTCTTGGCAAACACTTTCTTCCAGCACAATCTAATTCACAGGTATACATGGGCAAGGGGAGACATGAGGAGTGTTATAGATTATATAGCTGTGGATATGAGGTTGCGACATAAAGTAATAGATGCAAAAGTTGTGAGTGGGATGTATGGTGGATCTGATCACTTCATGGTAGTAGCCAAAATAAGAATGAAAGAGAAATGGGAATTCAGAGGGAATGGGAAGAGGGAAAAGGGTAGGAAGGACCTAGCAAGTGAGAAATTGCCATTTTTTTTTTTTTTTTTTTTTTTTTTTTTTTAATGTTTAGCCTGTAGTACTGGTAGACTTTCTTGACAGGGCCTTCTGGCTGGTCCCAGCCCAGTATGGTGCAGGCGAGTGTTTGATAGTGGTGCCATCTTGTTCATCTCATGCTTCACCTTGGAGCTCATTTTTGATCCACTTAAGAGAGTTTATTTAGAATCTGGGTTGATAGGCGGTCTTCAGGACAGCATGTGGGTAGTCTTAAGCCACTCAGCAGTGACTGAAAATTGTCAGCTTGTAGCAGTAGGCGGGGCTTGAACCTGGGTCCTCCAGGACGTTGCACCAGCATGCTGACCTCTCAGCCACCGTCTCCCCCATAAAATGACATCAGTTTTGTAAAAATGAACTTGGCACATGCTGGCTAAGTTACATTAGCTGAGGTATATTCCAGTCATCTCTATTCCCTTCTTCCTTTTCTTTATTTGAACTTGTGTATGAGATATTAAGTATATTACAAACTCTGTTTTGCTTCTAGTTTTTCCGTCTTTCCCAACAGCAGTCAGTTGACCTGACTCCCACTACATTGCCAGTCAGAAAAAGTGTTATTACATGGAATTCCAATGACATTTCTGTAAACACATGATCTTTTGTTAGCCAGAAGTAGATGATTGAGGTAAATGCTATGATGGGATCCTAGTATTTCTCTTCTTGCTCTGAAAGTGTAGCTTGGAAAATCATGGTCTGTCAAGGTGCACCTCATGATCTATAGTAAATGGGTTCTCAGACACAGAAATTGAAGTGTAATTAGTATGGGAAACTGCAAATTATCATATTATTTTATGCCACTTTTCTGTTACACTAAACATTTCATTCCATTTAGTATTTATGAACCTTTCATATATATTTTTTTTATATATTTAAGAATTTGAAATAAGAAAAATTGTGACTATGAAACATTATAAATTTGTCAAGTACAATTTTTATTAATTTTACAGTACTTACACTTGTTTCAGGGTGGTGAAGGTGAAGGCCCATCAGGCAATACCTACTCTTTATTTAGTCCCATGAGTGGAAGCAGCATGGGTATGGGGACAGGCCCCAGTCGTACAGTTCCTCACCCACTCTACCCCAGTGCTTCTCAGCCGAGTGGACAGCAGGTAATTTTTTTTATGTAGCTTTGATGTTTAGTGATGATGAGTGAAAGGTTAGGCATGCACATAATGACCCCTCACTCGACAATTTTGCTTTTGGTACAAGGTTCATGCATCTCATATGGGCAACAGTTATATGTAATTGGCAAGGTCTCAAGTTTGATGACTTAGATACAGTCCTAATGGATAGCCTAAAGTATGACACCATAGATTGGCCATGAAGCTGCTCCTGGCAGAATAATTGCTGATATTAGTAGCTAATTTGGATATTATTATTAATATAGTCATCACTGATAAGCTATCAGTATAACCCTCCCCTGGCAAGTTTCTTTGGGATGTAAATAATATTTTTTAACAGTGGCTATTTTATTTAGTATCTTTAGCTTCTGTTTTGTTATTAGATTTGCTGGAGGTAATTGTATTTCACTTATTCCATCTATTATTATTATTATTATTATTATCATTATCATTAAAAGGATTATATTTCTTTTATACAATGAATATTATGTTGATTTTACAGTCACTTTGGTCTGGTCCGGGCCCTTCTCCACTAGAGCGTCTCCTTGAACAAAAGAAATACAGCAGTGTTCCTAAGTGAAGCCAGAAGAGATGGTGATGTGGAATTGAATAAATGCTATATCTGAAATGGCCCAGCGTGGTACATGGCTATACTGCTGTCGCTATGGAGGAGACAAATGAAGAGCTGCTGCCAAGGTGAGTTTCCCACAAAAGGAGCTCATGGTACTTCTTCAGTCACTACTGCTGGACAGGACTTAATTGGTTAGGTCATACAATTGACAGTCAACTAGTCATGGTTGCTGGAGTAACCATGTAGTGCTCTTTGTTGTAGTTGTGAGGAGACTGGCAAGAAATGACCCTGGAAGGCAATTATTGAACCTGAGATATACAAATGTGAAATGTATGTTGCATTTGAAAAGTCAGTATAGATTTTTATGTGTAGCTGATATGTTATATTCAGTGCACGGATGTGGCTTTTTCTCACTCTGGAACTCCTGTGGCTAAGGTTGTTTCTTAATGTGTGGATGTGGAGAGTATACCATGAATTGCATTGTAATTGCTTGTACATTACTCATACAAGTAAGGCTATGCATCATTTTGCCAATATTTACATAGAGTATGTAAAGCAATGCTGATAGCCACAGATTATAGAGGTCTTTGTTCTCTTTGGCCATGTGTCATTAGTCAAAAATATATTTGTGATGTTTAATCTTTTATAACAAATTTTGTTGAGCTGTAATCTATGTAATAGCACTTCCACATTTATTACAGGCATTTAACTCTTTATTATGAAACTCAACTCAGCAAGAGTACTTAAACATAATTTCCATTGGTTCATTGTTTTGGTAGCTATTCCATATACAGACATTGTTACATTATGTTTTGTGATATACATCTAATGAGTGAAATAAATTTTCCACAAGTATGAAATTGATTTTAGAAATACACTTTTCATTATAGATTTTCACAAACCATTCAGTAAAACATACGAGAATATTTATTGCCACAGTATATATATATATATATATATATATATATATATATATATATATATATATATATATATATATATATATACACACACACACACACACACACACACACACACACAGCAAATCCTCGATATGATGGACTAATTGGGGGGGAACTCAGTCCATTAATGGTGAAAGTCCATTGTAAGCGGCGTAAATTTAAAAATACGTATAACAATACGGATGAACCTAATAAACGTAGGTATATAGTTTTTATTATTGTGTGTGTTGTCTGCACATTGTCTGTATAGCAGCACAGCACATTTGGCAATGGACTGGAGGCACTGAGGCTGCCAGGTTGGCTGTGGGGCCCTGCAGGGTGGCCATATTGTTATGGGTATGGATAAAATTTTACAAGTGCACCAGTTTCGCACTGGCAGACAAAATGGTTTGTTTTTAGTAGTTTTCGGTGTGCTATGAAATAATCTGCTAACTGTTTCTGTCACAAATCATAAAATGATTGACTTTATGATGTCTGTTGTACAACCACCACTGCTGCCCGCCACTGGAGCCGCAAAATAGCTCGCAGAGAGAGGTTCAACTTGCTTACTGTTTCTATAATTCACTCACCTGTCACAAAGATCACAAATGGACAAACTAGAACAAAATCAGGCAAATTAATGTTTTTTCCTGCTGTGTATTCCCCAGGTGTGCATGCCTGGTGGACAGCAGAGCGACTTATTTCAGTGAGGAGGTATTTCTCGTAACACCGGCCGGCATGGTAAACCACCCCCGCCGCCGCCATGTCCTGTCCTGCGCTGCTTATTTCCGCCACCCCAATGCTTGTGCCGAGTAAATTTTAACAAACCAAATGTAACTTAACCTAACCTACCTAATGGGGGGGGCTTGGCCCCCCTTGACCCCCTTAAGCTGTGTCAGTACCAACACTCACAAACACTTCGCTATTTTCCATTACAGTTGCATCCTGGATTGATGCATAAGATTTTCTCGTGGTAAAAATACGTTCTTCATTTGAATGGGAATCACATGGGGGAAAATATTCCATCAGGTGTGCTAATAAAGACTACAGTAACCGAAGGATGGGACAGCAGATGAAGTGAGGAGTGTGAGGTGGCTGGCAGACGCTGTTTTAGTTACCGGGAGTGGTTCGTTCAAAAACTATTCTTGGTCGGTCCCCGTGAATTTCTGACCCTCTGACCTTGTCTGTTATATCCGAAATCCATTTTAAGCGGGTCCGTTATATCGAAGGTTTACTATATATATATATATATATATATATATATATATATATATATATATATATATATATATATATATATATATATATATATATATATATATATATATATATTATTTACTTTATTTTCTTATCAAATTACTTATTTTCTTTATAGTTTTTGTGTCACTTTGAATTTATTTATTGTTGCAGAAGAATTGCTGTGTAGATCTGACTGAAAATTATTTGTATAGCTCAGCAGACCAGAATGATCCAATTTTTTTACTTATTTAGTTATTTTTATTTTTTTTACATTCTGCCTATGATACCAGTAGGGTTTATTGGTAGGGCCTGATGGTCAGTCCCAGGCTGTTATGGCACAGGCAAGTGTTCTCAGTGGCACCATCTTGCTTGGCTCATGTGATGTGTCCCAGAGTTCATCTTTGATCTGCTTTTTAGAGAGAGTATCTAGAGTCCAGGTTGACAGGTGATTTTCAGGACAGCATATGGGTAGTCTTAGGCCACGCGGCAGTGACTGAAATATCCCAGCTTGTGGCGGGGGTGGGACGTGAACCTGGGTCCTCCTGGACGCCATGTCCACATGCTAATCACTTAGCCACCACCTCTCCTAAGATTACTTTAAGGCAGGTAATGTTTCAGGCGTTTTTTGCATTGCTGCTACCCAGAGAGAGAGAGAGAGAGAGAGAGAGAGAGAGAGAGATATGGAGATGCACGTGAGGGGATGGTACTAGGGCCTGCTTTTTAAACGTTGTGTCTGCAATTGCTAATACAAATGTAGCTGTTTCTTCATATGTCTCATTTTTTAAACCACTTTCAGCCGTGGTGTTAGTGTCATCTCGCTGGAGACACCACAGTTTCCTTAATGAATTGTCGGTGTGTCCAATCCCACCTGAACAAAAAACATCAATGATATTCACGAATCATATGCGATTGAAAGTTATGTTAAAAATATGATATGTCAATATGTTTCTGTGCAAACGGAAAATAGTGTAACATCATCGGAAGGAAGAGATTAAGGTGTTTTTAAATGTGCGCGTTTGGGCGCCTTTACTGATGTGAGTTGTGGGTCTTGGTCTTAGTTCGGGAGGTTCCTTTTGGTCCTAATTACAGCCTTTGTAACAGCTTACTCCTTCAGGGCAAACACCCTGAAAATCCAAATGAATGCTGTAACTGTAGAGGCACAGGTGGGGAGCATTATTCGGAACTGTATAAGCGCTTGGCCCCATACCTACAGCGCACCAATCAACAGTTACATGAGTCAGCCAGACCTTGGAGGAAGAATTGAAGGAGAGGGTATGACGTCACAGAAGTGAAGCAGTCTTGGCCTTGGCTTCGCTCCGCCCCCTCCCTCAAGTCCACCCATAACATTGCCCGGCTGGCCGGACGCGCGACACCCACATACCTCAACATTTTGCCTTCACGCCGGTTTGCTCTGCGTTTGGTTGCGCCCACAGAGGCGGGGATGGCAGCATAACTTTTTATCGGTAAGACAAAATTATATTTGTGGTGAAACATTATACAGGAGGCGAGAAAACTGAGCTTGAAAAAGAGCGACACAAAAGCATGCGAATGATTCCTTGGTAGAAATTTCAAGGAAATCATCTGTAATTCATCTCTCATGGCTTTTACACACAAACAGGTCACATTGCTGGAATGTAGAGGCCTTTGGGTTCTATCAGAAGTACAATGAACACATAGTTATTTTGCAAAACATGTAAATTAAGAGTGTAAACCTGGGCAAGTTACCGAGTCGATTCAACCCACAGGCACTCATTTGCCTGACAACGTTAATTCTCATTCATTCTTATTTTCTCATTCTCATTCTCTCATTCTTATTCTCTGATTCTCATTATCTCTTATTCTCTTTCTCATTCTCTCATTCTCTCATTCACATTACCTCTCTCATTGTCATTATCATTCCCCCTCATTTTCAATCTCTCTCTCTCTCTCTCTCTCTCTCTCTCTCTCTCTCTCTCTCTCTCTCTCTCACATATTCTTCCTTTCTCATTCTTTCTCTCATTTTCATTACCTCTCTCATAACGAGTCTCCCTCATTCTCTCTCATTCTCATTCTCTCATTCTTATTCTCTAATTCTCATTATCTGTCATTCTCATTTTCATTGTCGTCGCGCTCGCTCTCTCTCTCTCTCTTACAGGAGTTATCTTCTATTATTTATTCCACTCTTGTATGTCGTTTTTTTTTCTCATTTCTGGTGATCAAGACCACCACTCCACAACCATTTATCTCCCTAAAACATGTGACCAACCCCTCTCAGTAATTGGTGCCTGACCTGTATGTTGCATTTTCTCAAATTACTGGTTAATATACATCTAACAGTGACATACATGATTGTGTAACACGGTTGGTTTACGTCGAGTCAAATATAGACTATTTTTTGCGCATGGGTAAGCTTTTCTCCTTCCTGCCCCAATACTTCCTTCTGTTTTCTCGTAGTGAGTTTTGATCACATCTGAGACGCTCTACATAGAAGGCTGTACATCCTTCTACATTAAAAGTAAGGCCATGGTCAATATATAATGAACATTATACAGAGGAAGTGTGAGGGATCAAGGCGGGTGTGGAACATTCTTCTCAGCTTCTACGGAATAAAGACAAGGAAATGCTGGTGTTTTTTCTATGAAAACCTGTACTTACATCCCTAGTGTATATGCTGCAGCAGTTGAATAACTAGAAACATAATATGTGGAAGAAATAAGGCAGACAAGCTCATTTACTCCGACGATCTGGGAGCGAGAGCCAATGTTATGGGTGGACTTGCTCTCGGGCTAAGCTCCGCCCACCCCTACCCCCCATGCTTCTCACAGTGAAGAGCGGCACTGAGGGTCACTCCATCTATTCTTCCTCCATGAGTCAGACCGAGCCAGTCACGACGCAGGAAGGGCTTGGAGAATGACGTCATAAGCAGTTTCTATGTAACAAATATATGAAATCACTATATTGTTGCCTTATTATTAACAACACTGTGTGAGTAGCAATAGTCCAAAAAGGAGTAGTTGAAATATACTTTTTAAAGGATTTTCTTAAGCTTGAAGCCAAAGATATCTCTGTTAAAACGATGATGAAAGATGCAACGTAAGATCGGCTTTCGTATGAATAAAAAAGCAAATAGCTATTTCCATCAATTTTGGAAATGTTGCCGTAAGGAATGGTTGCCGAACACGCCAAAGATACACCGGACCAACGATCGAGACCAACACAGGCGCTCGCTAATGAAGCTCCTACTTGGTGGTGACAGCTGGACATTGGCACGTGACTCCATTGTGGTTTTTTTGTGGTTAAATTTACGTTGAATGGATTGTGATATAACTCCAAGCACTGCAGCCCTTAAAGATGTTGCAGTATATAAGTGTGTCGTTCATTTCAGTCAGTTCAGTTAGATCAGGGTGGGGAGTTTCGCCTGACAAACGATGATGTTTTCTTTCACTGTCTGGGTCGTCAAACAAATACCAGTACATGCAGACTAGTAATGCCTGAAGATGATGATGGTGATGACACTGAAGACATGCTTTGGATATGTTTTCCATTCTACTTGTGTTATGCCAGACCGTGCTGCCCATCGAAAACACCTTCAGAAATACCCTTGGTAAGTATATATTACTTTGCTAATATTTCTTTTATGGTAGTCATCTTGGGCGAGGTTGATACTTGTGCTGTATTTTCATTTCTCTGAATGCAGTGCAGCAACTATTATAGTAGCTTCCGGAAATTTAAAGAAACGTAAAAAAAATATTGATGTAAAACTGTAAAACAACCGCCCCGAGTTTTGAATTGCTCGCCCACCCTTACAGGGCCGCCTTTGTGCAAAGGCCCTGTCCCCTTATTAAAGGGGTAAAACTTAAAGACAAGACTGCTAACCCCAGCAGTCTCATCTGAGGTAGCTCACTTCCGAGGACGCAAGGGCTCATCACTTGTCGTGAGCTAACTAGGATTCACCAAGGGGTCTGACACACACACATACACACACATCTATCCGCATACCCATTCTCACGTGTATATATATTTGGGTTCCTCGTGTGTAATTCTAACTCTTAACTAAACACCTCAGTGAACCAATATTTCGTTCCTCAATTGTAATTCTCATATTTGGTTCCTCATTTGTAATTCTCATACTTGGTTCCTCATTTGTAATTTTAACTCTAACTAAGCACTTCAGTGAACCAAACCACTTACTCTCGTCATTGTAGCATTGTTCTCTTCTGATGTCAAGTAACTATGTTTTATTAGGTTAAGTATTAATAATTAAAATCACCATTTACTTTCAATTTACCTTACAATTACCTATGTTATGTCACAGTTAGCTCTTTTCAACACAACTCAACCCCTACACGTCAGTTAACTGTATTCATAACACAAGGCACTGCAAACCTTGGGTCTTTGGGTTTTAATCGATGAATGCCACTTTTTGACAACATATATATTGAGCCACAATGATAGTACATCCCTTAGAATGGACAGAGCATTGCAGTTTGTCGAGTCCATTAGGGTATGAGCACCACTTCGTACACCATTCCAGATGATACTCGTATCAAAGGAAAAAGCTGCAGCTTTACGCTGAGTAAACTGAGCTGATATATGAAAATTAAAGCTTGTTAGAATTATAATTAGTAGTAATTCAAAATTTTGAATATATTGCATTTTTATACAGCAGCTCAGTTATTTATGAGCATTCATTGGAATGAGGCGTACAGATTGGCGAACATAACCTGTTTTAAGGATTCAATAGCTGCTTAGATATGTGCAGTGGTGCAGGAATGTCATTGTTACTATAATAATTTACAGTTCATCCAAGTAAAACTTATGATAGTTCCATTAAAAAGGTAGAAAAAAATCACTTGCCTGAGTAATTCGCAGTTGTCCTCAAGAAACGAACAAAGTCCCTTTAGAAAAATAAAACTTAATTATACTAATGGAAAAATCGCCTATAGTGGGAAAGAGGTGAAAGGCGAAGCAGAGGCCATTACGCTGTCAAAGCCTCTTAGCTTTCAACACCTGGAAAGTTTTATCCCTGCTTTGTATTCTCTTATCTTTTTAGCCTCTTTCCCTTCCATGTAAACATAGCTTATGTTATCCATTGGTCAATCGCAACCATATTTGTCGGACATCCAAGGCGGGTGTGAACATTACCTTCCTTCCACCTTGATACGTGAGTTCTTGTGACGTCAGGGAACAATATTTTTTATCTTGAGTATAGTGTCCTAATGATTAGAAGAAAAAGCCCCAGAAAACTATGACTAGGCATAGGTAATGGTAAAAATGCATCATTACTATTGACCCAAGATATTTATCGGCGGCTACACGTTGTCATTCTATAGTTTCCTTGAGAAGCAATGTGTTGCGAGATTATGTGAGCCCAAGGGCAAGGGTCCATTTTCACCATTTTCAGACACCTTCGGCTCTCACAACAACTCTTTCCAAAGGCCAGGCCCACTACGGAGATCAGTCGGGTTCTCATGAGTGTTTTTTCACGTTTATGGTATAGAAGCCGTGTCAAACTATTAATAGGTTAAAACAAACTACTCGTGGTAAAACCTACAACGTCTACGAAGGCTTTATTGAAAGTGGGTGTGTTAGGGCCGTATTATTAAACATTTCGGCGCCCATGCAAGCACACATATTTGACAAGGCTTTTGCTGGAGTTTTGGGCATTTCCAGGGGTAGTTTTATGATCCTTCTGGTAGTTTGATAATTCTATTGTGCCATGAACCTACTAAAACACTAATTATAACGTGATTGATCTCCTCTTCTGCCTTTGGAAATAGTTGGTGTGAGGGGTGGAAGCGTCTGACAATCCCGAACTTAGCCTCGAAAAGATTGAGAATATGGGCTCTGGATGGCTAGACGGCTATTATATAATGGTGCTGCGGCGCATTTACGCAATCCGGGGCGTTTGTTGGTAAAAATAGCTCACGGGTTGTAGTACCAATGATCAGTTTGCATCGAAAAGAACAGGAAAACGTCTAATCATATCCGCTGCGTGGTGGAGACGGTGGCCAAGGAAAAAGGAAAAGTTAGTTATAAAGGTTAAAAAATGAGGGTATACGATATAGCTTGGCGTGGCCTCGGTGCTCATCTCCGTCGCTGTGGCTGAGTTTTCATTCCTTTGTGCTTGACAGTGGCGAGGGCAATATTAGAGGAAAGAAAACGGAAAGTGGAGCCAAGGAACAAGATGAAATATTGACAAAAAGGAGAAAAAATAAGTCACCCATCTTTACTTCGACAACACAGCATTTCCACTATTTTCCTCTATTTTTTTTCTTCCATCGGATACGAGTACGGACTGGAGCGGTGCGTACGTACAAGTTGGCGAACGAACATCCTCCACCCCCCACCACCCCCATTCTCGTAATATCGCGGAGTGGCGGCGGTGGCTCGACAAAAACATATTGGCAGGAGATATTGAGTGATGATGATAAACTGTCGCCATGAGTTTAGCTGATCCTTGCCTTGATGGATTGGGAGTGGGTGATAATGTGCTGGGAGGGAGGGAGGATGGGAGTGAGTGAGTGAGGGAGGGAGAAGAGAAAAAGAAACGATTAGACAGCCAAGGAGTAAGAAAAATGGAAGTAGGGAAGGAAGAATGGTAGGGAGTGGAAACATTGTAAGGAGGGAGGGAGGGAAGGAAGGAAAAGACGATAAGGCAGGCTGTGAAAGGAAAAAAGGAAGGAGGAGAGAAAGGAAAGGGACGATTAAGGTAGTGAGTGGGATAAATGGAGTGGTAGGAAGTGAAATACGAAAAAAAAGAAGAGAAGGGAGGAAGGGAGAGAGGAAATGCAGGAACAGTGAGAAAAAAGGAAAAAAGGGAGGAAGGGAAGGAAGAAAATATACGACTGGGTAGACAGGAAAAAGAAAAAAAAAAGGAGGGAAGAAGAGATGATGAGTGTCGGAAGAAAGTGGGAAGATGAGAGGGAGAAAAGGATGATTAGGCAGGCGGAGAAAGGGAAGGGAAAGAGGGAAGGGAGAAAAAGAGACAGTTAAACAGACATGGAGTGGAATAAAGGGAGGAAGGAAAGAAAGGGGTCGATTAGACAGGCTGCTGTACGTACACTTCCTTAAAGACGAAGTGTCGTAACTGAGCTGCATTTATACGTAGTGCTGTTGTAGATAGAACTGTCCCTTTCGAGTGCAGTTTTTGTTATTATTATTATTATTATTATTATTATTATTCTTTTGAGGTAAGATCAACGGGTGTTTTTCGATTTTAATTTTGCATTATTAGCGTTTTACATGCACATTAATCTCGTTTTAGTAAGGGCGTTGTTACTTCTAGTTCTGCCAACACTTTTTTCCGTGTGTGTGTGTGTGTGTGTGTGTGTGTGTGTGTGTGTGTGTGTGTGTGTGTGTGTTGCTCCTCTGTCTCCTTCTTCAGCATTTTCTTGCCTCCCTGCTTCCCCGTTTTATATGAGCTGTACACCCGTCTGTAATTATACAAGTAGCGGAGATGTCTACAGGAAAGCTAACAACTCACTAAGGTTCTGACACAAATATGATTTCCTGTCTTCTTCTAAGCAATAAAATAGTCCTCGCAATTAAGTAGATTCATCAGCCGCCTCGAGGAAGGCGATAAGATTCTCGTCGTCCGTCCGCCTGTTGTTTGTCTGTCTGCCTGTCTGTCTGTCTTTCTGTTCGTCTTTTACTAAGATATCCCAAATAATGGATTGATTGGTGTTACCAAATTCATGATAATTAGGAGGATATTTCGAATTGATTACATTTTGAGGATATTCGAAAAAAATAACTGACTGATCGAATATATATATATATATATATATATATATATATATATATATATATATATATATATATATATATATATATATATATATATATATATATATATATATATATATATATATATATATATATATATATATATATATATATATATATATATATATATATATATATATATATATAAAGCCTCCTCCGGTTTGCCCACATACCACAGGCAAGCTTTTCAGTATGCCCGCCCTAAATCATTCAGTTTTTACCGTATATATATATATTCGATCAGTCAGTTATTTTTTTCGAATATCCTCAAAATGTAATCAATTTGAAATATCCTCCTAATTATCATGGCGATACTTAGTCTTTAGAACATGCTGTTTTATTTTCACCATGTAGTCCTTCGGTTCTTGGGGTTACTTTTGCCCTGTAGCGTTTCTCTCTCCACAAGGCAGCTATTGACTAGAGTCTGTCGTGACGCTGGACGATAACATTTTTTTACGTTTCTGTAGTAATGTCTGGTTGCCACAGGAAAAAAAACCCTTTCTACTCGCATATTGAAAGCCATGAAACGCAGCCACCACATTAATCAACACTTTTTTTAGGAGCCGTTTCAAAGGGGCAGAATGAAATACTTACACCTCAAATGAAATGCCATGTAATGGAGGCATCCCGCCCTGGCTAAATGACAGAGGTTGGGAGCGAGTCTATATATATATATATATATATATATATATATATATATATATATATATATATATATATATATATATATATATATATATATATATATATATATATATATATATATATATATATATATATATATATATATATATATATATATATATATATATATATATATATATATATATATATATATATATATATATATATATATATATATATATATATATATATATATATATATATATATATACACATATACATATATATATATATATATATATATATATATATATATATATATATATATATATATCTCTATATATATATATCCATCCATCCATCTATCCATCCATCTATCCATCCATCCATCCATCTATCCATCTATCCATCCATCTATCTATCCATCTATCTATCTATATATATATACATATATATATATATATATATATATATATATATATATATATATATATATATATATATGTATATATATATATCTATATATATCTATATTCTATCTATATCTATCTATCTATTCATCTATCTATCTATCTATATCTATCTATCTATCTATCTATTCATATCTATTCATCTATCTATCTATCTATCTATTCATCTATCTATCTATCTATCTATCTATATATATATATATATATATATATATATATATATATATATATATATATATATATATATATAGCTATATATATCTGTCTGTCTGTCGTTTAGCTCGTTTTTCTTTCCACTAGTTCTATTTTTCAGGTATAAGTATCTACTGATTAGAATGGTGTCCACAGACTGGTGAACATATCCTTCGCGAAATACTACAGCCCCTGGAATGCTGCCTTAAGCCACACGCTTCACTTTCTCCTGAAAGCGACAGCGAATCCCTGAGACTGAGGTGGAGGGAGGGGGGGCTGGGGGGAGGAGAAGTCCGCCGGTTCATTCTCAAGGGAGCCGAGGGACCCCTCCCGGCCTGAGAACCAGATCTAATTAAGAGCGTTATCGGAAACTTATAAAGCCCATTACCGAGAGCCATCACCCCGAGACACTCACAAAAGATCCACGGAGCAGAGCGGACCTAACCGCTTTAAAACATTATTAAAGTAATGCCAAAGAATGTGCACAGGGAAATGCTGAGAAAATGACGAGTTTAATAAAGAAAGGCAAACCAACGAGCATTATGAATTAGATATCATACCGTACAGAGGTTAAACGTATTTCGACGACGATTAGGCGCACGAAACGGACGTGAGCAGGCCACACCAGGCATAAAACTGATAGCAGGTTGACAGTTACCTACTTACCATTTTTATATATTTCGTGTAGTAATGAACGTGCTACTTCTGTGCTCCCGATATACAGATGCACACAAAAAAATACACGATTTCTTCTTTTATGAAATGTTTAGACTTTGTTTCCTTTGGGTAGCTACTTATAAGCGCTGGAAGTAACCCTATATGCATGTATGTATGTAATAATCTATCTATCTATCTATCTATCTATCTATCTATCTATCTATCTATCTATCTATCTATGTCTTTTTCTATGCATCTATCCATCTTTCTATTTATCTATTTATCTATCTATCTATCTTTTTCTGTCTATCTATCTATCTATCTATCTATCTATCTATCTATCTATCTATCTGTCTCTGTGTATGTCTATTCAATTTTCAATATACCAGTCTATCAACATATCTATTTAAATACATCAATTTCCTATCTGTATCTATTTATTTATTTATCCCTTTAATTAATTATTTATTTATTGATTTATTATTTGTTAATTTGTTTATTTATACAGCAGTCTAGCTCGTAGAGATCTTGAAGCACACTGAAACTGGCTATCATTACATTTAGGTTTTAGTGTTGAGCCCTGCAGGCGCACATTGGAAAGCCTGGAGCCTGGAGCTTACTGAGCGATGCTGCAAGGGAGTGCTCGTGGTCCTAACCCAGAAATATGCCCTGTAAAAATAAACACCTGGGGCCCCATCACGCTCGTTCGATAGCACGCATGGGAGGGTGCACGGTGGAGGAGGAGGAGGCGGCGGCGTTGTTCCAGCATTGGCGCACTGAATATTCCTCATCCAGGTAATGAAGCGGAATGTTTTACTGTGCTGTGGGTGAAATGAGCCGCAACGCACCACGGTCGTTTTGTTGTTTTACAGTAAAGGAGACAGCACAGAGGAAAAACAGTCGAGCAATACAAAAGAACCTCTATGCCACTGATAGATGGTCCGTTAGTGGTTGTAGTGAGCTGTGATTTGGCCTCTTTTTAGTTGCAGTGCTCAGCAGGTCCCTCGTTCCTGCTTTCAAGATCCTGTGGTTTGTTTATATGTATACTCACGAGATGAAAAGCCTAATCCATATGGCTTACTCATTTATGGAGAGTTTATAGACACGTGCATACTGCATACCATATTGCAACAACTTTTTTCTATGGTAAAAGAGACAAACCATGAGTTAAAATAGCCCGCGACACGCTACTCCCGTAAAAAAGACCGAAAAATATGCAATGAAAATACATGAAGGACCGAATTTGTTTCAGAGCTCCTACACGACATATCCTCCAGAAAATTGACAAGTCCTTCTCTTACGCTACTTATACTTACACATATTGACAGTGCGCGTGGATGTACTTTTGAATTCAAGTCCACAACTCATATCCATCACGTTCACTTATCTGTCCACCCGTCCAATGTAGTCCCCCACCCCCCCCACACACACACTCACATCCATCCACTCATACAAATATTGAAACACACACACACACACACACACACACACACACACACACACACACACACACACACACACACAAATACACACACACACACACACATCAAAGGCAGCGATTGGGGCAGCAGGAGGAACACACGGAACGAGGCATCAGTGGGCCGTCTGCTGTGTGGGCATTGGAAATAGATTGGGTCATTTTGGCGGCCGCATCTGTCCGGGCTGTAGTTTAAATTAAAATGCACTCGTTCGTATGAAACTTTCAATCCGCTGACATAGGACCGTAATCTGCTCTCTCTCTCTCTCTCTCTCTCTCTCTCTCTCTCTCTCTCTCTCTCTCTCTCTCTCTCTCACATACACACACACACACACACACACACACACACCGACAACAGAAGCGAAAGGACGTGGACAGACGAGGCGGAGATCAACAATCCAAAAATGTTTTATAAATTCGTAAACGGGAAGTTAAAAAGAAATGAAGGAGTGGTGGAAAGGCTAAAGGAAAAAAATGTAATCTACGAAAAGGACAAAGATATTGCAGAAATATTACATAAAAAAATTCATAAAGTGTTTACGGAGGAAACCGACTTTGACTGGGGTCTCGAAAATTGCAATAAGGGGAAACTGAATCATGTAAAGGTTGATGAAGGAGAACTGATACAGCTGATGAAAACCTAATTAGATGGAAGGAAAGCTATGGGACCGGATGGAAGCTCGGGGCAAGTGCTGAAAGATTGTAGAAATGAATTATTGGAGCCACTTTTGACACAATAACATGCTCTATAAATACAGGAAAAGTGCCCTTAGAATGGAAGAGAGCGAACATTGTACCAATTTATGAAAGCGGAGATAAAACTGAACCACTAAATTATAGACCAGTTTCTTTGACAAGTGTAATGTGCAAGATTTGTGAAAGTATAATAAAAAAAAACAATGGGTCGAACATTTTGAAAAGGAAAACCATGATAAATGAAGGACAGTTTGGATTTAGAAAAGGGAAATCGTGTGTCACTAACTTACTCTGTTTTTACTCAAGAGCAATAGACGTGGTGCAAGAGAGAGAAGAGTGGGCTGATTATGTAATCTGATTTGAAAAATGCTTTTGACAAAGTTTCGCACAAAATGTTAATCTGGAAACTACAGCAGCGGAATGGGCGGAAAGGTTATCGAGTGGATGAAGGATTACTAAACGGGAAGAGAAATGAGGACAGTGATTAGAGAGGAGAAATTAAATTGGATGAGAGCAGAGAGTGGAGTTCCCCAAGGATCAGTTCTGGCACCAATAATGTTCATAATATATATAAATGATATGCCAAAGGGTATAAAAAAGTTATATGAGCCTTTTTGAAGATGATGCAAAGTTAATAAGTGAGGACAGAGGAAGATTGTGAGGAGCTGCAAAAAGACTTGGCCAGAGCATATAGATGGAGCCAGTTATGGGAATTGTAATTTAATGCAAACAAGTGCCATGTTATGGAAATGGGGAAAAGTAAAAAACAGACCAAGGAAAACATACAAGATGGGAGAAGAAAACTTAAAGGTGGTACGTGAAGAAAAAGATTTGGGAGTAACGATGCAAGACACTCTCCCTAGAAAAGCACAGAAACTAGCTGTTTGGAGAAACCTACAGGATGATGCAAAATATAAGGGTATTATTCCATTTTACGGACAAAGAAATGATGAAGAAAATAATAACAATAATGATATGACCAAAGCTTGAATATGCTGCAGTTGTGTGGTCGCCTCACAAAAAGAAGGATATCAGAAAGTTGGAAAGGCTATAGAGAATTGCAACTAAAATTGTCCCAGAACTCTCGAATATGACATGAAGACAGATTGAAGGAGATGGACTTGACGACACTGGAACAAAGAAGGGAGAGAGGAGATACGATCACTCTGTTGTATAAGTTGGTAAATAAGTTTGATGAGATGGATAGTGATGATCTCTTAACTTCGAGAACGCAGGGGCTGAGAGGAAAGAGGAAGAAACTTAATAAATGAACCTGTTTGAGTGACTTAAAAAAATGTATAGTTTCCGCATTGAAGTGTTAACACATGGAAAAGCTTGCGAGAAGAGGTGGTGGAGGCGAACAGTGTGCAACAAATGAAGGAAAGGCTGTATAAATGTAGATATGGAGACGGGACTATTAGAGCTTAGCTCAGGCCCGGTAGACTACAAATTGGTAAATACAAATAGGTAAATACACACACACACACACACACACACACAGACGTTATTCTGGAAAGTAACTCCACAAAATCGTGCTGCTTCTTTGCCTTTACTGCCAGCCCCGGCAATAGCTGGACACTCGGGCCGAGTTACAGCTTCTGCCAGCCTCCTCCTCCTCCTCACCCTCTTTCTTCTTCTTTTTCTTCTCCTCCACCTCCTTCTCCTCCTCTCCCCTTTCGAACCGTCTGTTCCCGTGTGAGCCTTGATGAAGAATGCTGATCAGGGGATCTTCGAGGTCAGCTTTAGAACATACACGTGACTGGCTTCCTACGTGATGGACGGGCACAGGCAGCGAGCCTCGGCCAAACCCAGCCTGGACTTGCCGAGACCCATTATTGGGGCTCTCAATCACACTGGCTTCAGGAGTGGGAACCGTTGTAGTTTTTCTCATTCTTTTAGGGTGAAATTTTGTACTAAAGTTAATATGTGCTCATGTGTCATGTGTGTTGAAGTGGCATATTGCTATTGTCACGCCTTTTTTTTTTTTTTTTGCCTGGTGAATAGTTTGCTTGCTTGCTTGAGATCGCGTAAGAAGCGGGAGCTTCAAAGTCGTGTTTCTCTGGTGTTGTTGGAGAGGTCATGCACAACTGGATCAGCTAACTGTATAAATTTATTTTTTCTCTTGACAACCATGACAGACAGGCACTAGACGCGTCATACAAACGCTTACCAATCAGCAGTAAATCTGAAAAAAAGTGAAGTACTTAACTCCAGCAGCCATCATTATTCCCAGTTAAGCCTACTGTATTTTCTCGGCGTGTTTCTGGCACAGTCTTGCTATCTTTTTGCACTTCTCCTCTTCCATACGCGACTGTGAGGTAGGTGAAAAATTAAGTAGTTGCGGTCACCACTTAATTCGTTTCAGTATCAGAACTGATCACGAGCCTACTGAAAACATTCAAAATACTGGACTATATAAAAGCCAGTTTCAGTCTTGCACGTGAACCACTACCCCATGCAACTTAGGATCAATTTTATTCATAAAGACAATACGTGGAATGTCTTTAATGATAAACCCTTAGAGGTGGAGAGGATGACATTTATTATGAAAATTATGAGAGTAAATGGTGTCGCGAATCCACCATGGATGACCACCGAAGTCAAAGGGACAATAAATTTAAAGAAAGAAAATTATAACTTGTTGAATGAAAACAACAATGGTGAAGCACGTGACCACAGCTTCATAACTTGTAGAACCCTCATCCGCAAAAGCAAACGTGGCTGAGAAGCGAACAGCACGCGAAGAATGTTTTCATACATATACAAACTAAAAGAAAGGTTGACAGCAAGGTTAGGAGGTTAAAAGATGAAAGCGGCGTGTTAACACAGGAAAGTAGACACATGGTCTAAGTTCTCTGGAAAGAAACTTCGTGTCTGTGTAAGACTGTGTTCATGGTTGAGAACGCTGAGTCTGTCTCCGAGAACCCTAGAATTGGCACAATTTACGAACAAGTGGTGCAAAAGTACTTAGTCAAACTAGACACAAATAAGTCAACTGAACCGACAACATATTATCACCTAGGCTCTCCCTCCTCCTCCTCCTCCTCCTCCTCCTCCTCCTCCTTATCCTCTTCCTTATCCTCCTCCACAGGCTTCCACAGAAAGGCGTCAAACATCAACAACAGATTGAAGCACCTCTGTCAGGACGAGGAAGTTTCGTTCGCAAATGTGTGGGATCATTTCTATGATAACTCCGACCTTTTCCGTCCTGACGGTCTTCACCTCGATGCGATTGGCTCAGCACGGCTTGGTAGGTTGCTGAACGAGGAGGTACTTTTGTACTAAAAAAACTTCGAGCGCGGGAAAGGCACTATAGTACCGTAAACAACCAACCAGTAGAGACCGCCCATCATACACCAAGGCCACCAACAGAAAACACACGCAGACACCAGACTACTGTGCCTCGAAGCGTTGAAGTCAAGAAGGACATTTCTGTCCTATAAACCAACGCGTGGAGCTCAATACCCAAACGGGATGAGTTACTTGCCTATGTTGACGTAGAAAGACCGGACGTGATTGCCATCACCGAAACGTGGGCCACCTCTGACCACCTAATGACCGAATTCTCAATTCCGGGATACGAGAGCTTCTACAAAAACAGACTTCACAAGAAAGGAGGAGGTGTTATATGTTACGTCAAGAACAAATACCCTGCCGTGAAAATATCCAAAGAGGACTCAGAGAAATATGACACTGTATATGTTGAACTGACGACTAGCAAGCACAACAAAATAACGATTGGAACCGTTTACAGACCTCCAAAGCAACAAGCAGCGGACGACGAAGCGCTGTACGAGGAAATTCACACCGTAACACAAAACAAACAATCAGTCATTATCGGGGACTTTAACTGTGCCAACATTGACTGGACCACGATGATTGGAGATCGGGAGGGTAACAGATTGCTCGAAATGTTAGAGGACACTTTTCTAACTCAGATTGTTACCCAACCGACAAGGGAAAATAACTTATTAGACCTAGTACTCGTGAGTGATTCCGATCTCACACGTGAATGTCAAGTCGGCGAAAAACTGGATGGTTGCGACCATCACCTAATTCGCCTAAAGGTCAGAACAGACCATGAACTCACCGAAAACACGTCCGAGATTCCAGACTACAAAAGAGCCAATTTTAATTTCGCTCGTGAGCTGCTAACCCAGACAACTTGGGAGCCCATGAACTTCACTCCTGTGGACGGCGCGTGGAATGGCTTCAAGAACAAACTCCTGGAGGTAGAGAGAACAACTGTTCCCATGAAGACAAGGAGAACAAATAATGCCACAAGCCCACCATGGATGACTACCCAAGTTCGACGGGAGATTAACTTAAAGAAGAGAAAATACAACTTGCTAAAGGAAAACAGCACTGACGAGGCACGCGAACAGTACCATCAAAGCCTCAGAGCTTGCAGAGCTCTCATTCGCCAGCGTAAACGCGACTATGAAAAGCAAATTGCACGCGAAGCTAAGTCCAACCCGAAAAAGTTCTTCACGTATATAAGAACCAAAAAGAAGGCAAAAAGCAATATCGGTCCTCTAAAAGATGAAAGTGACGTACTAACACAGGACATTAGACAAATGGTCGAAATCCTAAACAGAAACTTCGTGTCTGTGTTCACAGTCGAGAATACCCAGTCCGTACCCGAGAGCCCTACCCCACCGATGGGAATCACTCCCCTAGAAATTGGCCCAATCGACGAACGGGATGTGAAAAAGTACCTAAACAAACTCGAGACAAACAAGTCCACCGGACCCGACGACTTGTCACCCAGGCTGCTCAAGGAACTCAAGCAGCAAATCCTCAAGCCACTCACCGCCATCTACAATCTGTCACTACAACAAAACAAAGTCCCAACAGACTGGAAACAAGCGAATGTAACACCGATCTACAAAAAGGGAGACAAAAGCGTGGCCCTAAACTACAGACCAATCAGCTTGACCTCAGTGGCGGGAAGAATCCTCGAGAAGATCGTCAGAGACAAACTCGTTAGGTTCCTTGAAGACAACAACATCATTTCCGATGTTCAGCACGGTTTCAGGAACAAGCGCTCATGCTTAACCAATTTATTGGACTTCTTCCAAGGTATCTATGAAAACTGGGATAATCATATCCCCAGTGATGTTATATATCTAGACTTTCAGAAAGCCTTTGACAAAGTGCCGCACGAAAGACTCCTCAAGAAACTTAAGTCGGCGGGATTAGGCGACAATCTGACAGCGTGGATCAAAGACTGGCTCACTGGAAGAAAACAACGAGTTGTACTCAACGGACAGGCCTCCGAGTGGCTCCCGGTCACAAGTGGAGTGCCACAGGGGTCAGTGTTGGGACCCATACTTTTCATCATATATATCAACGACCTAAAACTAGGATTAAAATCCAATCTTTCAAAATTTGCCGACGACACAAAGGTGGGTGAGAAGGCCCTCACGACGGCAGACTGCGAAATTATCCAGAGACCTGGACCAGATCACTCGGTGGTCAGAAAAATGGCAGATGTCCTTCAACACTACCAAATGTAAAGTAATGCATATCGGATCCAGAAACAGCAACCACACATACCACATGGGTGGAGAACCACTACATATAGTGCAAGAAGAAAGAGACCTCGGGGTCACCATCAGCAGTGACTTGAAACAAACAAAACACTGCAAGTCCGCCTGTAAGAAAGCCAATACAATGCTTGGGTTCATATCGAGGAACTTCGAATACAAGACGCCGGGAGTTATGTTATCCTTGTATAATTCGCTGGTAAGGCCCCACCTGGAATACGCCGTGCAATTCTGGTCTCCTAATTACAGGAAAGACATTGAATTACTTGAGAGAGTACAGCGCCGCGCCACGAAGATGATACCATCACTGAGGACGAAGCCCTATGAAGAGCGACTCGAGCGACTCAACCTCTTTACGTTGGAAAAGAGACGCTTGCGGGGAGACATGATACAAGTCTTTAAGTACCTGAACAAGCTCAGCAACATTGATCACTCCAAACTCTTCACGCTACAAACTAACCTGAGAACAAGAAACAACGGAAAAACAATTCAAGCAAAGCGATGCAATACCGACATCGGCAGGAGTTATTTCTCGAATAGAGTTGTTCGCCACTGGAACAGCCTTCCTGCAGAAGTGGTTAGCGCAGAGTCCATCAACTCCTTCAAGAAACGCATTGATCGCCATGTTTCCTCCTCCTTTTCCTCCTCCTCCTCCTCCTCCTCCTCCTCCTCCTCCTCCTTCTCCTTCTCATCTTCCTCCTCCTCCTTCTCTTTCTCCTTCTCCTCCCCCTCCTCCTCCTCCTCCTCCTCCTCCTCCTCCTTCTCCTTCTCCTTCTCCTTCTCCTCCTCCTCCTCCTCCTCCTCGTTCTCCTCCTACTCCTCGTCCTCCTCCTCCTCCTCCTCCTCCTCCTTCTCCTTCTCCTCCTCCTCCTCCTTCTCCTCCTCCTCCTCCTCCTCCTCCTCCTCCTCTTCCTCCCCCTCCTCCTCCTCCTCCTCTTCCTCCTCCTCCTCACCATCATCATCATCACTGTTTTCCATACCAAGCAAAGTGTTGGACTAGTATCAATAAATCAGTCATATATAGGGAAGGAAAGACGTTTTCTGGAATGGTTCACAAAAGCTCTTGGACTCCTCTTGAGATGTAATGTTCCCTTTTTACTTTTTCCATCATTTCTGTGGTCAGCACGGCGAAAGGGTTAACTTTGTGTGTAAAAGATGAATCACACTTCGTCTTCTCAATAAAGGTAATGAAGGATTTTACCTTGAACTTTGGTATTCAGTAATTTGCGTTTCATCTTTCTGTATTTTTTTCGTTCTTTGTACTTTTTCGCGGGACTCATTCCGTTTTCAAAACAACTCAGGTCTTTTAGAAACATTTAAAGCGTGTTTCAGTGGAGACAGTGAAGCATTCGGCCCTTTCTCATGGTGTTTGTTTATTTAACTTTTATCGTTTATTTTCACCTCAAAATCTTGTAAATATACATGACGAATCACCCATTATTCAGTGTTAGTTTTTAATGTGATGAAAATTTATCCGCTGCGCTGTCTAGTAGTCTTTCTTTACTCTAATTCACACACACCCAATATTTCTTTCCACTGTTTCCATAGACTGTTCAGCTGTTATCCTCCCTTAGACTTTCTCCATCTCTTCCCGCCTCCTTTCACCGTTCCTCCCTACCACTGTGCATCATCATAACACAGCAGGTCCTTCTCTACACGTGTGCATTCCTTTCCGTCACACGTTCTCCTCGGAGCTCCTATATGCGGTTCCTCCTTGCAACTGAAGATTGAATTTTGAGTTGTCACTTGGTTCAGTTGACGAGGTTTTGCTAGAAGAGTGTTGAGGTGAGAGGTGATCCGCGTGAGTGTTGTCGAGGCGTGGTGCTTCCTGGAGCGAGCCGGGATGATGGAGGGATTGGGAGCAGCTGTCGCGAGGCACGTCTGATTCACCGCGACCCGGATTGCTTCTGAGTGCTTGTTGTTAACCTTGATTCTCCTTTCCCGAAGAAGAATAAAACGAAGGAAAAAAAATGGAACATAAAAGAATAAAAGCGAAGTATACAGAGGGAAAACAAATTATACTATGGCTTGATGGTAATTACTTAGGACCTTCTTGCTAACGTAATTTATCCCTTACGGAAAAAAGAAAATTCGTAAGAAGATAAAGAAAACGAGAACGATGCGGTATGCGAATGAAAAAAAAGACCACAGTGAACATAATTTCGCTTCCTTTAACACCACCTCTCAATCTTAATTCCCATGTAGTGTTTTATTACCCCTCATAAACAGACATCACAGAGGGTGACACACACAAAAAAAAAAAAGAAGAAAAAGTGAAGTGTATGGAATAAAAAAGACTACACTAAGACACGGATTTAAGTCTTTGCTGTTTGTTAACCTTAATATAAAATGAAGAAAAAAAAGAAGCAAAGGGAAAAGGAAAATAATTAAGCACCTCACAAAGAAACACAAAGGAAGAACAAACAACAGCAGACCTGCTGGTCCTTACGAGGTTGTTTGTGACAAGCTACACTAACTATCTAATCAAAGGTGAAAGATGAAGGACAGCAAAGGCGAAGGCTCCTCCCCACTCCCCCATCCCTCCAACCAAAGCTGGCAGGAAAGGAAAAAGAACCATGCAGCATGGAAAAACTGCATGGAATTTATGCAGGAAAGAGGAAAGAACATTACTGCTACCACTAACCAATTAGGGCGATAAAAGCGGACAAGGACACCAGTATTCGAAAGAACTTAACGTTATTACGACAATGAGTAATATCTTAGTTGCTGGTTGGATTTGTAGTGACCCATTAACGCACACCATTTTCTTTCTCGTTCTCTTTCTTTTCTCTCACTCTCAACACACACTATTCTATTTCATCAAATACACATATCCATCACACATTAATCTCTTTTGTTACGAGTCACTACATATAAATAAAAATAATCACAATCATTCAATTAATTATATGTTTATATATATCATCTTAAGCCATTGTAAATAATATTATATATTGTAAATATTGTATTATATTCAAATATTCATTCATCATATATAAAAATACTTGTATATACTCTAAAATAAACTGCTTCAATGGTTATTAGTTGTTGGTTATTTAGGCGTCTTTTTAACCTTAAAACCAGCTACAATAGGATACCGGCGCGTTGTACCAACTACTGCAAACACACAATGCAAAAAACAACATAACATAAATACATAAATATTTGCGCTTACGCTGGCCCAGATTCAAACCACTTGTCTAATCTATTCTTGAAGGCCGTAACTGTTGTATTATCAACGACATCACAAGGTAGAGAGTTCCAAACATTAACAACTCGATTGAAGAAGAAGTGCTTAGCTTCGTGCGACGAGAATCTTTTACCACTTATTTTCAAATTGTGATTTCTTCTTGTTCTATTTGATCGATCAATTGTAAAGTAATCTTCCGCATTAATATCACTGAATCCTTTAAACATTTTAAACACTTCTATTAGATCGCCTCGCATTCTTCGTTTTGATTGGCTAAATAAATTTACTTCTTTAAGCCTTTGTTCATATGAGAAATTTCTCAACCTAGGAATCATCTTTGTTACTCTTTGTTGGACCCGTTCTAACTTTTCTATGTCTTTTCTGTAGTAGGGAGACCAAAACTGTACACAGTACTCTAGACGGGGTCGAACCAACGAATTATACAGTTTTAATATTACTTTTTCCGATTTATTATTAAAGACTCGTCCGATGATGCCAACCTGACCTAAACTCTTGCGTGTCGGCCTTTGCGAGGAGGAATGACGCTTGGCTCGCCCTGCCTGCTGAGCTGCACCGTAATCCAATTTCCCATGATCCAATTTCTCGATGGTCCGAAGCAGGGAGCGTCCGTAGAGCTCTCCCCCTTCTCCCTCCATCACTCTCCTCCCTTCTGCATGCTTTCCCTCCATCCCTCCCTCCCTCTATCACTCTTACAAAGGATTAATGCTCCCCTCCATTCACATTGTAATATTTCGAGTGCCGGCAACCTTCTCGACTTTTCCCTTTTCTCCTCTTTTTGGTGGTTAGCGTGTGTGTGTGTGTGTGTGTGTGTGTGTGTGTGTGTGTGTGTGTGTCTCCGTGCGCCTACCCTTCCTTTCGTCGCTTCATCCCTTTATTCTGTATTTGGCGCACTGTCAATATAGTTTCCATTTTCACGCTGCACGCCACTATTTTCTGTCGTGGCTTTGTTTCGGTAGCTTTTACCTCGTCGTTATGATCGTTATGTTCGTTCCTCTCGTACTGTTATAAACAACACACACACACACATGACGTTATAAGTATTTCGAAAGGAAAAGAAGATTCTTCTTAGTTCATACTACAAAAGTTTCAGCTCTGGTGATCTGCATATGCTTACCACCAGGAGTTGATTTTAAGAAGACTGTGATTAATGATACGCAAAAAGCGGGAATGTGTTCTTACCCATCACAGACTCAAGGGTCAGTGCGACGGAGATGAGCACCGCGACCACGCGCGGCTATAGCGTACCGGTATGGCCCCAACGTTACCTTACCTATAAAAGCGGGGGTCGTAAATCCTTTGTCTAAGATTTCTTTTTATTAAAGGTGAACTGCCATGTTTAGATTTTTATTACATTCCTGAGAATAAAAGTTCATTTATTTAATTGGTTTACATGAAAAATATTACATTTGATTTATTTTGCATGAAAATTGTTGCAATATTTTTTTGTCTTGTGAACTGTACGGGCAGGGTAGTGTGGGGGCAGCGGACACACCCGACTGTGGTGCGTGAGGGTGGCCGCGACATCCACTACTTCACCACGTCCGGCTGGCTCGGCCTGCGGGAGGGGGTGGTGGTGGCTCGTGGAGTGCCCCTCGCCCTCACCTGTGACTTCCGGGACAAGGTTCGTCGCAAGGTGGGACCAGACGGCGTGATGCGTTCCGAGGTGGTCACCAACACCACCTCCGTCAACATCACCTACCCGTCGGGCGCTGGGCAGGAAGTACGACTCATCTCGCCTCACGTCAACTTGTTCAAGGCGTGGCGTTCTTATCATCCCGAGGTCACCGTCTTTTTCCCCGCGGTCACAAACTATACGCTGGTACAGTGCCGGGCTGAATATCTAGAGGCTGGCAAAACTCATGTTTCTATAATTGAAATTCCCGTCACTCCAATTGATGGCGTATCTGTGTGGAAGCGTTCCGAGAACATGAAGGACGTCTCTGAGGTGGAGTGTAAGGCCTATGACTCGTTGGTGTCACGCGTGACCAACTACTCTCGGGAGATGTACGATGTGGTGAGTCTCATGATGGCTGACGAAACGGTGCTCACCACCATCCCTCGCACCGCCGTGTTGCTTCCCTTCAACGGCTCTGCTCTCTTACGCACCGGGGCACTGAACAGGACCAAGGAGCGTCTGAGCACGGTGCCTGATGCAGCGAAGCGCAACATCACGTGCGTTGTGTACCACGTGCATCACCCTGTGTGGGGGGTGTTTGTGACGGAGTACGTGCAGCGGCGCCGTGTGTCGTGGTGGATCGTGGTGCTGATCGTTGGGCTCCTTGCCGTGCTCCTCGCCATTCTGCTGAGAAAGCGAATCACTGTTACTGGGAGCATTCCTATGCAGAAACACTCCGCGATTCGCTTGTATGGCCAGCTGTAATTTTCCTGTCATAAAAGTATCGGACACTCATGAGATCAATGGAATGGAGAATGAGCGGCGACCATAAACAGCGCACGCCTATATATACACACGTGGGAATGGTCCACGTGTTCGCAGGGCGATTGACATTGTTACGTTCTTTATGTTAGATTATTTCATGAGTGACTATACATATGCCCTCAAAATCACTGGTCACCTTGTATGAACAATAGAAGAGAGATTGAGCAAAAGTTAACTTATTAATATTTTGTTTTTATTGATTACATTTTTGTTCACTACGCTCCTAGTTATGTTTCGATGCCCAGGATTATTCTTTCATATAACAGGAAATAAACAGTTGCTATAATTGCTCTCCCGCGTGGCTGATGAAAGTATTATCTCATGTGCGGGAATCATGTGGTTGTAGGCCATACACCTTTTTATTTGTTAAACATCGACAAGCGAATATGGGATACAAAGTTGTGTCGGCAGACTGGATCCCACAATCTGCCGTGGTGTATTTTGATACTATTGGAAATTGAAATAGTGGAAGTTGTTGACGAGACTGGAGATGCGGAGTGAACCTCAAGAAGGATGAGGTCATATTCAGAAATGTCACAGGTGTCGGAAGGCTCCATGGATTATGGTGCTGTCACCCTGGGCCACATTATGGAGGCGCCCTTTGAGCCCAGCCGACGAAAGTGTTCTAGAGAGTCGTGTGCCTTGCTTGACGCGTCGGCCGGAGTGTGATGGCGCGGCACCACCGGCATTCATTGCCGGGAGTCGCCGCGGCTACAGGAGGCGCGAGGGAAATAACCACGAGTGATCGCGCCCCTCACCGTGGGTAAGACGCAGCTTGTGTGTGTGTTGTGGCTCATGGGACTCAGGATGAAGGAGGGAAGGTTTAACGTGTTGCCGGAGATCTTTTGAAATCGTCCCGCTTTCTCTTGAATGGTGAGCCGTGGCGGAGCACTGGCCACCTGGTGGTGCGAATTATATTCCTATGTCAGTAATTTCTACCCAACAGAAAATTGATCCAAGCGATATTTACCACGCCCCGCTGATAATAGTACCAGTCTAGTGAGGCAGCCCGGCTTCGCCCCCTCCATCAAACAAGGTAATACGACCAAGTGTTACAGAACAAGTAGTAAACCAAAAAGCTACTGGACCTTGTTCCGCCAACCAGAGATTGGAGTGTTGTGCGTCGCTGGAAACCCTGAGATAGAAAAAGTTTTGCTCGAGAACTATTGTTGGATTTTATAATATTTTCGATTAGTGATCGCTTTCCAGAATTAGATAATGTTCCCTTAAGCATTCATTCTACTCTCTCTCTCTCTCTCTCTCTCTCTCTCTCTCTCTCTCTCTCTCTCTCTCTCTCTCTCTCTCTCTCTCTCTCGGTTTGTTTGTTTGTATTGTTTGTCTGACTGTGTCCCTGTCTGTATTTGTCTGTCTGCTTGTTTGTCTGTTTGTTCTTTTCTTTGTCTGTCTCTTTGTCTGTCAGTCTACCTCTCCTCTTTTTATCCGTACACACACACACACACACACACACACACACACACACACACACACACACACACACACACACACACATTAAGGAAAGGTAAAGGTGTGGCTGTTTGTCATCATGAGCCACGTTATGGAGGTGCCCTTTGAGACCACTCGACGAAGGTGTCACAGAGAGCCGTGTGCCTCGCTGCGTCGGCCGGAGTGTGATGCCGCGGCATCTCTGTCTATCAATACTGGGAGTCACCGCGGCTGCAGGAGGCGCCGGGGAAATAACCACGAGTGATCGCGCCTCGCACCGTGCGCAGGACGCAACTTTGGGTCTCCGTCATTCGTTTGTTGATTCTCGGGATCATATGTTTTGGTGACAAGTGAACAATCGTTGATAAATGTTCTATCACTGGTAAAGTTTACCCGTAAAACGAGGGGAAAGAGAAAGAGTAGGAGGAGGAGAAGGAGGAGCAGGAGGAGGAGGAGGAGGAGGAAACATGGAAACATGGAAACATGGACTAGCAGGCAGCAGAAAGCCTGTTGGCTCATTACTAGGCTGCCTGCGTTCAGTGATTTAATCAATCCGTTTGCCATAGGAGTGGCTTGCAGGGAAGGATTGAAGCACTTGTGTATCTACTCTTGGGAACGTTCAGTTCACTCCCGATGCAGCAAAGTGGCGATCAATGCGTTTCTTGAAGGAGTTGATGGTCTCTGCGCTAACCACTTCTGCAGGAAGGCTGTTCCAGTGGCGAACAACTCTATTCGAGAAATAACTCCTGCCGATGTCGGTATTGCATCGCTTTGCTTGAATTGTTTTTCCGTTGTTTCTTGTTCTCAGGTTGGTTTGTAGCGTGAAGAGTTTGGAGTGATCAACGTTGCTGAGCTTGTTCAGGTACTTAAAGACTTGTATCATGTCTCCCCGCAAGCGTCTCTTTTCCAACGTGAAGAGGTTGAGTCGCTCGAGTCGCTCTTCATAGGGCTTCGTCCTCAGTGATGGTATCATCTTCGTGGCGCGGCGCTGTACTCTCTCAAGTAATTCAATGTCTTTCCTGTAATTAGGAGACCAGAATTGCACGGCGTATTCCAGGTGGGGCCTTACCAACGAATTGTACAAGGATAACATAACTCCCGGCGTCTTGTATTCGAAGTTCCTCGATATGAACCCAAGCATTGTATTGGCTTTCTTACAGGTGGACTTGCAGTGTTTTATTTGTTTCAAGTCACTGCTGATGGTGACCCCGAGGTCTCTTTCCTCTTGCACAATATGTAGTGGTTCGCCACCCATGTGGTATGTGTGGTTGCTGTTTCTGGATCCGATATGCATTACTTTACATTTGGTAGTGTTGAAGGACATCTGCCATTTTTCTGACCACCGAGTGATCTGGTCCAGGTCTCTCTGGATAATTTCGCAGTCTGCCGTCGTGAGGGCCTTCTCACCCACCTTTGTGTCGTCGGCAAATTTTGAAAGATTGGATTTCAATCCTAGTTCTAGGTCGTTGATATATATGATGAAAAGTAGGAGTAGGAGGAGGAAGAGGAGGAGTTGTAGGAGGAGGAGGAGGAGGAGGAGGAGGAGTTGTAGTAGGAGGAGGAGGAGGAGAAGGAGGAGAAGTGACAGCGAATTTACTTATGGTATGCATTCACTTACTAAAGTTATAAAAAGCTGCATTCCAGAATTCTGTTAAACCTTCTCCAGCGAACTTGTCTTAACGTCGACGTCTGCATAACGGAGCACTGCCGTGTATGGGTGTGTACAGGTGTTGTTGTTTGATGAGTGGTCTCCTCTGCTGCGTGCATGGCTGTTATATCAACTGTGTGATGCATCCTGGCCTGGGTGTGGGCCCGGACTCACCTTCATTATGATGCTTGCATCACCACACACACACACACACACACACACACACACACACACACACACACACACACACACACACACACACACAGACACACAAGAATCAGTCAAATGTATGGAGAATTTTACGTTACTTCATTCTCATCAAAGATTTACATTCTGTTGGTGTATCGGAAAGGGTTCATTACCGACGATTTGATAAAGGCAAGGAATAAAGGTGTAGCTTTGAGCCCCTCGGTGTGCCTGGGGGATGCTCATCAGCCGCCCGCCGTGGCCGGGAACTAACGAAGGGATTGGATGTTTCTCTCCGGTGCGCCTGGCCTTGCTTTGTATTCCCAACACGTCCATCCTGACTGTGCGGCGCTGGAGTGCTGGACACCGGGCTGGGGGGCACAGACCCGGCAAAGAGCAAGGCGTTCCGGCGTCCCACAAAGTTCAAGGAAAAGCGAAATCGAAACTGAAAGAAACGTTACGTCGTAAAATTCAGTTAAAGTTGAGATTCAAAATCTACAAGAGCATTCCTTAGACTGTGTGGTGTGAGATCCAGTGAGATATATATATATATATATATATATATATATATATATATATATATATATATATATATATATATATATATATATATATATATATATATATATATATATATATATATATATATATATATATATATATATATATATATATATATATATATATATATATATATATATATATATATATATACATATATACTTATACTATACATACATACATACATACATACATACATACATACATGCATGCATCCATCCATCCATCCATACATTCATACATATATCCATCCATACATACATTTATTCATCCATCCATCCATACATACATACATGAATACACGATATTTTACATGCACTACGGTATTTTGTGGAGCAGGAGGAGGAGGAGGAGGAAGAAGAGACACTTCATGTCAGTGTGGACAGCGTACACCCGCCTTACTGTTCTGAAAATAGGATGCGATAATAGACGTGATTTTGCTTAGTGGCAAAGGTTAGACTTGATAGGCGCGCATCATTACAGGTGAGACTGCACTAGTTATAGCCGCCTGTGGCCGGCTTAATGTTACTTTCTCTCTCTCTCTCTCTCTCTCTCTCTCTCTCTCTCTCTCTCTCTCTCTCTCTCTCTCTAACACCACACTATTACAACATTTTGAAAATCCGTTGATTCCATTAAAGTGAACCTTTTCTCTGGAAAGAACAAAGGTTTCGATCCTTATCAAAAGTGTTAGTGGTTGTTAGCAGCGTGCCGCCTGATGTTGTTGGTTAAAAAAAAAAAAAAAAAAAAAGTTTATACAGCACACACCCGGATCATTGTGTTGACGAGGCCTTAGAAGGACCGTAACTGTTAGGGTTCGTGAACTGCATAGTGTGCTTGGTGTGTCTTTTTACTGTATTTAAACATTTATTACTTTTTACCCGTAAGGTGTATTTGGTATAAGAAAACACATGTACATAGAAGTATAAAGATAGATGCTGTATATAGATAGATACATACAGATACAATAATAGACGGATGAGTAAATAGAAAAGTCTAAATAGATATAGAAATAAATAGATAGATAACCTTTCAGGCAGAGAGACGGATGAATAGAGAGATAGACAGATATACAAATTAATATGCAGGCAGCTAAATCGGCACACAGATTTACAGATAGGCGTACATACTTCCATGCATTCATACATACATACATACATACATGCAAACAGACACGAAGACATACATATAGACAAAGAGATAGATAGGTAATTAGATAAACAGATAAGTGAACTACATAAATACAGACAGACGGACAGACAAACGGCTAGATAAACTGGTAGATAAAGGGATAAATAGATATAAAGACTAAAAGGTTTCTTCAGTATATTATAATCGGTAAGGGAAAGGCTTTGGGATGTGCGGCATCGGGGAAATGAGTTTTCTTCGCGTTTGTTTCTCTGAGGCTGGAAAGTCCGTCTGACCTGCACCATTAAGTATTTACGCGCCTCAGGGCAGCACCAGCAGAAACAGTCGACCGTCTGCCACGAGTTTCTGCTCACCGATGATTGATTCTCTGCTGTTCCATTAGACTACGAAGTTATACCATTATTCTGCAACGCGAATTTTTTTTTATCCTTAAGCTATACCGGTAATCGCTGTTTCTGGTATTCCATTACACCACAAAGTTCTTTTTCTTATCGTCAAGCTATACCTGCAAACACTTTTCTGTTATTCCATTAGACCACAAAGCTATACCATGGGTCTGCAAAGCGCTTTTTTTTCAAACTATACCTGCAAACACTTTTCTGTATTCCATTAGACCACAAAGCTATACCATTGTTCTGCAAAGCGCATCTTTTTATCGTATGTAAAAGCTATACCTGCAATCACTTTTCTGCTATTCCATTAGACCACAAAGTATTACCATTATTCTGCAAAGCGCATTTTTTTATCGTATGTTCAAGCTACACCGTCCATCACTTTTCCTCTTTCCCGTCAGGCTACAGAGATACATCACTATTCTGCAAAGTGTATTTCTCGCATGTTAGAGCTACACCAGCATTCCCTTTTCTGGTATTCCGTCAGACTACAAAGCTGCACCATTTTTCTTCAAAGCGTATTTTTTCGTACTTAATACTTCATCATGTTAGAGCTTTTCTGGCAATTACTTCTCCGTTGTACCATTATCCTGCAAAGCGCATTTTTTTTATCGTATGTTAAAGCTATACCGGCAGTCACTTGTATGCTATTCAATTATACTGCAAAGCTCTACAGCTATTCGACAAAACTCGTTCTTTATCGCATTTAGTGTTATGTTTGAGCTCTACCGGTGATCATTTCTCTGCTAAACCATTAATACGCTTTTTAGCATACTTAATATATCATTATGACTTACGTTTGAATGATTCGCCCAGTTGCTCTATTTTTAAGCCTCAGACAGATTCAGATGTACTCAGTAGATATCAATGAATTAATGTACTTAGATAGATAGGTAAGTTTAAAATATTTAGATATGCATTAATAGACAGATAGCCAGTTTATTAATATTAGTGTTGGGTAAGTCAGACTCGTGCGTGGCTCTCAGCATCTGTAGCGAGGTGCAGAGGGACAGAAACAGACAGAGGTCAAGGGTTAGTTCCCAGTAAAGATGACAAGAAGTGCTGCCGACCCACAGCGTGAACCCCCGACATGACCTTTGATGCAGGAGGGGGAATGGCAAATGTATGATATCTATATCTTTAACAACCTTACAAATTGTCAAACAACAATTATATAAAAAATAAATATTTGAAGGGTGCGCTCATTTACTCATTAGGCCGCAGTTACAAGTTCTAAGCTAATAATAAAATCTGTATAGGTATGTTCATATATTCATGGAGAGCAAGAAGAAAAGAAAGACAAAGAAAAACAAACATAAAGGCATATACTACCTCAAATTATGCATGTACTGAAATTGACCCCCTTGGCAGCGAATAATAACAGAAGCTTGACATAGATATACATTTATAGGCAGATGGATAGATAATACAGACACTTAAGAACATGTGCACGAAACTACATGGTATTAAGCATGTGCTGACTAAATGATCCCTGTCAGCGAGTCTTCACGGGAGTCCATGAGCTCCGGAATAGCCGTCCGTGTACTAGAATTTCCTATGACTTAAAAGCACTGAAGAAGGTCGTTTGAACACATCTCTGGAGCAAAAGTTCTTCACTCTTTAGCGTCTTTTGTATTTTGAGAAGCAGTATGTTGGGGTTTTTCTAATATATTTTGCTTCATTCCAAATCTGTCTTCTTTTATGTATGAAAAAAAAGTAATCATATAGCTACTTGGGTTGAGCTGGCAGTCTACCCAAAGCAGGTGTGAAGAAAACGGGTGACGTGTGGGGGCAGCAGTAGGGTGATGAGCCTGAGGGTGTCTGCTGGAGAAGTTGCGTCAGGCTGGCCAGGCTCAGGCTGGGTCAGTCAGGCCCAGAGCAGCGCCATTAGCCGATGTTGACAGTGGCTTCAACTTCTGTATTTCATGTGTTGTTGCTGAATTTCCAGTTTCGAATTTTTAGTTTTGTGTTATCATGTTTTATTACAGGAGTAAACTGTGCTGCCGGTGTGGTCAATTAACTAACTAACTGATTAACAAACTAACAAACTAACTAACTTTCTCATGGTTCATTTAGGTTGACAGGACAGAGCACACACGCACACACCCACACACCCACCTACCCACCCACCAACACACACACACACACACACACACACACACACACACACACACACACACACACACACACACACACATACATGTGGCCCCCGAGATTGCTACTGCTCATCCTTTCCTCCCAGTCTCTCCACTCCCACGAGGTCTGAAGGAGAAGTCACGAAGGATAAGAGAGGCTAATGCAGAGTTATGAGGCTCTCTTATATACCCTTCCCGTGCTCCTGTGTGTGTGTGTGTGTGTGTGTGTGTGTGTGTGTAATTCACCACGGCCTGATCACGAGCTGGACTCGATCTCTGGGTACTGCCTAGACTTCACACACCACACACCCCATCCCTCATGCTCAAAGAGGGGCAGTAACCCCTCCGTGTCAGCGAAAAATTCCCGGCCTGAGCGGGGCTCGAACCTCAGCCTGCCAGGCGGAGCCTGACAGGGCAGAACATCATCCACTGAGCTTTCGGAGAGGTATGTGCGTGTGTGTGTGTGTGTGTGTGTGTGTGTGTGTGTGTGTGTGTGTGTGTGTGTGTGTGTGTGTGTGTGTGTGTGTGTGTGTGTGTGTGTGTGTGCGTGCGTGTGCGTGTGCGTGTGCATGTGTGTGTGTGTGTGTGTGTGTGTGTGTGTGGCCAGGAAAGAGGTAGTTTCAATTTCACACGAGGAGAAACCTGTTATGTCATGGCTGGGTGGGGAAGCGAAGGCGGAGGGCAGGCGGGAAGGAAGGGTCGAGGGGAGAATTACCGAAGGGATGAAGCGAGGGGAGGCGGCTCGGAGGGTGCTGCTGCTGCTGCTGCTGCTTGACCGACGGGCGGGGGAGAGGGATGAGAGTACGGATGGGAGAGGGACAGACGGATGAGGTCGGATGGATTGACGGAAAGAGGGATGGAGGACAACGAGCCAGAAACATATGACAAGCTACTTCTTCAGTGTTTCAGCCGCACCTCAGCTTTCGTATTAATAAAGCATGTCATCGATTTCTCTCTATATACGGTTTCTTTTATTCTAACTTTACGTTTTTACCAACCTTTCTTCTCATCCGTTTTCTTCCTTGCTCTGCCTTTTTACCACCGTTTCCTCTAAACCTTTTTTCTTATTCGCTTCTTCGTACATTTTGAGTGGTATTAAGCTTTCTTCGTACCTCCTCCAGTGGCATAGCAGGGGTTGTGGCCTTTACATGAGAAAAAAAAAGGGTTGATGGGCGGGTGGGTGTTGGCCTCGAGAGTAAAGTTTGTGGAATTTTTTATAAAGAAACTCTCCTCCCGAGGCGCGTGTTCGGGCTAGTTTGTAATGGGTATTCGATTTCCGTTATCTTGCTACGATCTGTTTGTGTGAGCAGCGTTAAGGACATAATAATGTGGTCGTATCAATTAAATGATGCGGTTGTGTCTATAACGTCAAGCTTGCTCAGGTATTCCACAGTGGTCATGAGGCACAAATTATAACGGAATAAAAATAATAATGATAAAGCGGTCAACAGGGAGCTGAAAGTGAGAATGTATTGGTGACCAGTGGCCGCCGATGGCAACAGAATATCGAAAATTTTCTTTATATTTTATATAGAAATATTTTAGTCAGGGCGCCAACCCAGTGAGTGCCTGCGTAATCTCGGTCGTCCGGAGGCTCCGCGCTGCGTGCAGAGCCAAAGGAAACGCGGCAATTTTTCTTGTCCGTTGTTATATGAAATGTAGGATGAATAAACGATGCACGGAGAACTGAGACGTAAATATTTCCTTACGCTACAAGTCAAAGCATAATACTATTGCAGGAGGACACGTTCATAGGTTGCCATAGTTACCGCGTCTTTGAGCTCCCTGCCAGGCGTAAGAAAGAACTTAACATTTTACCAAACACTTTTTAAATCCCCTCAGTCCTGACTAGCTAGTAATCAGGGGCATATACGTCATGTGCATGCCAGTCCTCGCAAGCACACATGCGTCGGCCATCATGTTTCCCAGCAGCACAAACGAGCTACCTAAAGTGTCGTACATGACAGGTGGCAGTCGTGAACGAGCGACCGTGGAGTGAGGCAGGAGCCACGAGCCGCTGATCCCTGGCCGCTAGTGGAGGCATGCTCGTGTTGGGCCGGTGTGCGTGTGTTAGGCGGCAGCTGTAACAAGGCAGACACACCCAAGGGCAAGGAAGATGTGGAGTGGGCGGTGAGTGTGGGGCGAGTGTGCCGCGTGAGAAGTTTGCCGAGCCGTTGGTGGGGAGCAACAAGTGTCGCGGCAGCAGAGGAACACGCTGGGCCTCCACGGGCGACGGCATGACGCCCCCGCCCGCCCTCTCCGCCGCCCTCAGACTCCTGCTGCGGCTTCTCTTCATCCAAGGTAAGGCGGAAGGCGAGGTGGCGGATGTGGGAGGATGATAATGGAGGCTTGTTTGGGATGCCTTATTTGTCATCTCTTCTCTCACCCTCTTTCCTTCCCCCCGCCCCGCCCACGGCCGCCCCTCACGTGTGTCCTCCCTCCTTCCTGTCCTCGCGTCCTCGTAGTGTCAACAGTGATTGATGCTAGACTCTCTCCCACCTGCCTTCCCCTCTTAACTTCGGCGGACGCAAGTGGAATGTCAAAGCGTATTTTGTACTTGTTTCCTTTTGATAATTGTGGACGGCGTGTACTTTCGTGTGTTTAATTAAGGAAGAGCAATGGTGATAGGCGAGTCATACACATTAATTGACATGGCGATTTTTTTCGTGAAACGACAGCTGAGAGGGTTTAAAATCTGCGGCAGGAATTGCGATTGCGCACTGACATAATTGATAGTTCGCTCGTTGGGTGGTTTGGTGCGTCCATGGTCCTCTGTTTGCATTTATTATTATGACGCGGCTTCAATAGCATCTTGAGCCTTATGTTAATGAACAATATAATGGAAGATTACATCACGGAGCCGTTTTCAGCTACACTGATGACTCGTTGTAGCAGCTTGGCAGTTACATTGCTTGCTTCATAGGTTTACTTGTTTGGCTTACTGCACCACCACCCAGCGCACACGCGAGGCGAGTTGGTGGTGTTGCTTGTAAGGCATGCGTGGTGGTATCCTCGTGGCCCAGGGAAACTCCTCAAGTTCATGAGGAATGTAAATGAGGCTGAGATTCAGGGCCACTCGACTTAACTAACAATTTCCTTTTTTCCTCGTTCCTGTCCATCAAAACTGAACCATGTGTGAAGGCCCGCGGGTCTTCCGCTCCATTTAGTCCTTTCCTGAGCCGTTGAGCGTTTGGTGGTTGTGCTGAGTGTATGTATGGCGTGTTACAGCTGTGGTAATTGGCGAGTCAAATGTGTATGAGTCAGCGTGAGTGCTAGGCAGGGCCAGCTTTATGGAGAGGGAGTGGCTGGCGAGTGGTGGGCGTGTTGCCGGGGCGGGGAAGGGGATGGCCTGGGTGGTGGTGCGGCACCGCGTGACTGGCATGTTGTAGCTGTTGCTCTCACTTATCCTCGTGTGGGCTGCAGGGTTTTGCTTCGAAGCTCTGATAGGTGGTAAAAATTTAGAGTGACATGGTATAACGTAACGCGGGGGGAACCTACGGGGATGGACTGGAACTGTGGGCGGTTTGAGGGTGGCGGGCCTGCAGTGTCTCCTTCCAAAATTCTGATATGTGATAAAAGTATACCGTAACATTATATAACGCAGTTTTGGAGGTATTTACCGGAACGTACTAGGGACTTTGGGAGGTTGGTTGGGTGGCAGGGCTGAGCCAGGTGCGATACTGTGTCGAACACTGGAGAGGGGGAGCAGCAGGTGTTATCAAAGACGCCGGCGACACATGCCACTTCCCAAGCCACCCGTAACGCTATCTCCCTCCCGATGACAGTACGCTGGCAGGGCGGGGACTAAGGACGAAGTGCTGCTGTGTTACTGTCTCTGTGCCGGATGTCATCGATATTCAATTGCGTCAGCTTTTGCTCGCCCTGAAGTTTTGGAGGAAGAGGGAACCAGATTTTGGGCGGAGTGAAATTATGTTCGGTGGGAGCGAGGGAAGGGACATGAGGTTTTTGCACTCTAAATATTTGCTGTGAATAACCCAAATTGTAGGAGGAAGTGATGCAGCGATTTGAGATTTGTTGGGAGAGGAGAGGAAGAGGCAACATGGAGGAGGAGGAGGAGTGGTAGAGTGTTGAATGGGAGTGAGGAGGCGCGGGAGAGAAGGAGGGTGGGATGCTGGGAGGAGGTGACGGAGAGAGGGAAAGGAATGGGGTGTTGTGAGTGAGGGAAGATAATAATAATGATGGAGGGTCAGAGAATGAGATACTGGAAGGGAAGGAAGGGGGGAAGACACGAGGGAGACAGTGAGTGAGCGAGTGAGAGAGGGAGGAAAGGAAGGAGGGAGGGGTGTAGGACGGAAGTAAAGGAAGTCATGAGGGAGGGAGAAAAGAAAGGGTGTAGGAAGGAAGTGAAAGAAGACATGAGGGAGACCGTGAGTGAGTGAGGGAGGGAGGAAAGGACGGAGGCAAGGAACTGACTGTGTTTATGACCTTCATCGTCCAGTGAGAGCGGTAATGTCCCTCTCCCGTCCCTAGTGTTCATTCCCCCATCCGCTCCTCTCACGGCGGCCTCCTCCTCCAGATATTCTAGTCCTCAACGCAGTCACCCCCCACCTCAGCCATCCCCCCAGTTCTTGCTTCCTCCCTCTTCCTCAATTTCTGCTCCTCCTCAATATCACTTTTCTCGTCCTCTTTTCTCCTCTCCTCTCCTCTCTTTTCTTTTACTCTCTTCCTCCTCTTCTTCTTCCTCCTCCTCTTCTTCCTCCTCCTCGTCCTTCTCCTCTTCTCTCCTCCACTGCCTCCTCGTTCCTCGTCATCCTCAGCCTTCATCGTATATAAAAATCTTTAATATTCTTTCTGCCTCATATTTTTTCTTCTCTTCCTCCAGTTCCCGCGTCATGCTTCATCATTTCTCTTATTTTTACTTCATTTACTGTATTTTCTTTTTCGATGCTTGTGTGCGTTGTGAACTTCAGATTTCCTGCCTTTTTCTTTCTTCTTACCCCTCTTTCCTTTTCCTCCTCTTCTTCCTAGTTCAATGCACCACACGGCTCCTCTTACCCTCATTTATCCTTGCTCTTTTTCCTCTTCCCTTACGTTCCCTTTTCTTCCGTTTTCCTTCATTACCTTTCTCATTTTTCCTTCCTCATATTTGAAAACCATCCAGGTTCCCTCAAGGTGACTCTTCTTAGTCTTCCTTACTTTTTTTTTTCGTTTTCAGTCCTCTTAACCTTCCCGTTTTCTGTTTATTCTTCCTTCCTCCTTCCTCTTCCTTTGCCACACAGAAGCTGGTCTCCTGACTCTTCTAACTCCTACTCTCACTTTTTTTTCTTTTGCCTTGCTGCTCCTCTTCCTCTCCCACTCACCCAGCAAACAGCTAACCCTCTCCCACCTCACACGTCTCTCTATCCTCCACCCCCCCCCCCCCCGTTCCTTCTTCCTCCTATCGCAGCCCCCAACACACACGCACACTTCCATCCAGCCAAGGCAATAGGTGATCGATATGAAGTGCTATCAATAAACCCGTGTGTGTGTGTGTGTGTGTGTGTGTGTGTGTGTGTGTGTGTGTGTGTGTGTGTGTGTGTGTGTGTTAGTTTGTACGCACCATGCCAGTTTGCACTCATCGTAGAAGAAAAAAGATACTGAGGTATAAAAAATGGAAGCATTGTCAAGATAAATGTTCATTACTAATTTTTAGCCCAAACATTTTCTCCTCCTCCTCCTCCTCCTCCTCCTCCACCACCTCCACCTCCTCCTCCTCCTCCTCCTCCTCGTCTTCATCACCCTGCATCGTGTCACAAATTTCTTCAATATCTTTTCTATTTTTTTTTTAAATTTATCCTCCCTTCTCCTCCTCCTCCTCTTCCTCCTCCCCTTCCCACGACCCATTTCATAATATTTTCCTTCTTAATTATTCTCTTTTTCCTACTATATATAAACTACATCCCGTAGCTCTTTTCAATATTTCAGAGGAGTTTTCATTACCGAAACATGAACGCTGATGATTTGACTGACGTCCGCGAAATGTCAAACAAGCGTTCCTTCTGTTTGCGGGAGCGTGTTATAGCGGTCTTTTTTTTCTGTTATACCCTTGATCTGCTTTCTTTGCCGTAAAAATAGAAATAGTAATAGACGACGGATGACTTTGGGTTGGTGTTAGTGAGAGGGCAGAGGATGGTATCGACGGTGCGTGTCTGTCTATCGGTAAAGGAGAATCGACCTGTTCTTGGTTTGAATATTGTTTGTTGATCCTGTCTGAAGGCTTATTCTCTATAACATCGCGGGCAAGACTGTGTGGTACTCAGTATGCAGTGTGGGAGCGAGTGCTGTCTCGTGTGGGCTGCCTGGCTGGTTGTGTGTGTGTGTGTGTGTGTGTACCTTGACATTTGGAATAGATTTTCTGAAGGAATATTGCGTCGACATTATTATTATTATTATTATTATTATTATTATTATTATTATTATTATTATTATTATTATTATTATTATTATTCGTTCCTTTCTTCTTTTTCTTCTTCTTCGTGTTCTTGTTCTTCTTGTCGTTCTGCTTCTTCTTCCTCCTCTTCTTCTTTTCTTTTCTTTTTGCTACTACTACTACTACTACTACTACTACTACTACTACCACTACTACTACTACTACTACTACTACTACTACTACTACTACTACTACTACTACTACTACCACTACTACTACTACTACTACTACTACTACCACTACTACTACTACTACTACTACTACTACTACTACTACTACTACTACTACTATTTTCTGCTGGTACTGATATGAATGTTTTATTGTAGCAAATTTATTACCCACCAAAAGGTAATATCAGTGAATATTGACGTACTGTTAGTAGGTTTTGGTGCACGGAACATAACACTTCTGGGGGGAAGGGAATATTTGGTGGTGGTGGTGGTGATGATGATGATGATGATGATGATGATATTAGTGGAAAAGGGTGTAATAGGTATGCTCTTAATGACTGTTGTGATGGTGATGGGGACATTATAGTGGAAGGGGATGTAATGGAGGACGGACTTTGTTCTGCTAGTGGTGATGCTCAATGTTCTTGATGTTGGTGGGTGTTGTGTTATGGCTGTGGTGGTGATGGTGGTGGCGGTGGTGAATGTTACTGATGCTTGTAGGTGTTGTGTTTTAGTGATTTGGTGGTGGCGAATGTTTTTGATGTTGGTAGGGGTGGTGGTGATGGTGGTGGTAGGTGTTGTGTTATGGTGGTGGTGGTAATGGTAGTGGTGGTGTTGATGGTGAATGTTGTTGATGATGGTAGGTGTTTTGTTATGGTGATAGTGGTGGTGGTGGTAATGGTAGTGGTGGTGTTGATGGTGAATGTTGTTGATGATGGTAGGTGTTTTGTTATGGTGATAGTGGTGGTGGTGGTTGTGGTGGTGGTGGTGGTGGTGAATGTTGTTGATGATGGTAGGTGTTTTGTTATGGTGATAGTGGTGGTGGTGGTTGTGGTGGTGGTGGTGGTGGTGAATGTTGTTGATGATGGTAGGTGTTTTGTTATGGTGATAGTGGTGGTGGTGGTGGTGGTGGTGGTGAATGTTGATGATGGTAGGTGTTTTGTTATGGTGGTGGTGGTAATGGTAGTGGTGCTGTTGATGGTGAATGTTGTTGATGATGCTAGGTGTTGTGTTATGGTGATAGTGGTAGTGGTGGTGGTGGTGGTGATGGTGGTGGTGATGGTGGTGGTGGTGGTCTCGTCATCAGGGCAGTGCGGCGTGAGAATGTGCCAGCCATAATATGTGCAGTCATTGGTATGCATTATTCTGTCTCTCTGGTGTGCGATTCTTTTTATTGGACGCCAAGCACCCGCCTGTAAGCCACTTTTTTCAACATCTTATTCATTATTTTTGACAAGAGTATTTTTTCATCACTCTGCTAATTATACAAGGCGAATGGTGAGCCGCACGATTACTTTTTTCAATTAGGGGGCGTAGGGGTGGAGGAGGGCAGGGAATCGGGTTGTTAACACTCTCTCTCTCTCTCTCTCTCTCTCTCTCTCTCTCCCATTTTCCTGTTACCGTTAGTGGAATTATTTGGTTTTGGTCTATCAACATTAGTGGTAGAAGATGTAGTAGTAGTAATAGTAGTAGTAGTAGTAGTAGTAGCAGCAGTAGTAGTAGTAGTAGCAGCAGTAGTAGTAGTAGTAGTAGTAGTAGTAGTAGTAGTAGTAGAAGTGGTGGTGATGGTGGTAGTAGTAGCAGTAGTATGTTTTGCCTTAGAGTCGGAGGGTCCGTCTGACAGTTTTTGTTTGCGAACTGCGAGGATATTTCTAGTGAATTTTTTTGTTAGAGACGAGGCCTGTCTGGTGAACTCCCTGACGCGTCTCCACTGCCTTCATTCAGCCTGTGGCGAAGGCTGACAAAAGCAAGTCCTCTTCCCCCTTCGGGGCGGATCACCAACAAAGAAGAAAATTTAGTTTACACAAGTGGAGGTTAATTAAAACTGGATAAATACGAGTACATCAATAGACGCTCATTGATGCCGCTCCACTGAGAAGGATCAAAGGGAGTCAATTGCTGGTGCGTGGGTGGGTGAGAGCCAAGGCTACTGAGTTCATCGGGGAAGCGGCAAGATTCCCTGCAGCCTGCCTTATCACAGGATGAAGGTGGCTCGTCTGACTGAAGTAATTGTCGCGGTGTTGCAGGCCGGGGCTCATGCGACGCTGTAAACAGGTGCATGGCACCGGTGGCTCTAGGGCGAAATTGCGGCAGATTGGCGTGCGCCCTTCCTGCTTCCCTTTCTACAGTGCTCACCAGCCAGCACCGTCGCTGTGTGCTGGGGGATCCTTCTACCTGAATTTCTTAATTACGCACTAGATTGAGGCTAACGGCTGGCTAGAGTGAGCGGCTAGAGTGGCCAGTGGGTTTGTCAGGGTCACAGCTGGGCCGGCTGACAGTATCATCATCTGGAGGACACAACTGGTGACGGACGCCACCTGCAGCTGGAGCTCCTCGGGCGGCAGCCAATGGCAGCTGGGGTCAATGGGGACGCTGCTGCAGACAGACATTCACGTACTGAGTTTGATCGCTTTACGAATAGAAGTCACATCTTGATCAGACAAAAGCCTTGCAGCAGATTACCCCATGCATATGAGAAGCAAACTATTTCTGAGAACGACAAAGTTTTATCAGTTGCATACGTGGTTAGTTGAGTAAATTAATTAAATATCAAGTCTTGATCCAGTGTCGTATTTATAGCGTCAACTGCTGGGCTGTACTTGCTCTTTTGTGCTGCAGGGCGTGCAGTGCTATCATACAGTAACTGGAGAATAGAAGAGCAAGAGTATATATATATATATATATATATATATATATATATATATATATATATATATATATATATATATATATATATATATATATATATATATATATATATATATATATATATATATATATATATATATATATATATATATATATATATATATATATATATATATAAACCATGACACTGTGTATAATAACACTAATGTGTACAAGGGACGACAGGAATAATTTTGCAGCGGCATCATACAGGATGACAGTTTTATGTATGAAATGTCTTTACTATGTCGCAGCGAGAGCAGTTCATACTGATAGTCATACCGTTGGAGCTGCAGCAGTGCATAAGAGCGACACGACCACGTAGGCGTGACAGCTGTGTATTGGAACGACAGCAATATACTCTATGGAAATGACAGCAGTTCTGCATGGCAGTGACACCAGGAAGAGCAATACGTGCGTGTTAGCGAGCTCTGGTCAGGTGATAGGCAATGGTTATGTACAGGCGAAGGGAATACAGGCGAGTAACAATGTAGTGCGTAACAGCAGCGGTAGTCAGGATGAAAGGGTCTCCGGCCACTTACATCGTCACTAAAGTTATGCTCTCGTCTTATAATCGTGTTTGGTTCTTTTATTACAGACAACGCGTGCGAACCGAGCACGAATTTACCCCCTTCCCCTAAGGAAATCTTTCCTCGCTGTATTAATGCCAACTCCGCCGACCTGTAATATTTTCATTCATGCGAAAGTCTGCACCTAAGCCAGACAGGGAAGTCAGGTGTTCGTGATAATGCGATGGTGTAGTGCAGTCATGAAGCTTAACCTTGTACAACCTGGTTGTCGTCCTATCAATCCTGCCCTGTCAATCATGTATGGACCTACATTGGCAAGGGAAGTTTGTACAAGTGTTCGTGATGGGTTAATGGTAGCATAGCCTTGAAACCTGAGCTCTTTCATCCTGTCGGTCCTGTCAATTATGTCTGTACTAAGACCAGCCACCTTATGCATCCTCGGGTAAGCCAGACCCCTTTCATCCCGTTAATCGACTGACTTTCAGTTACTGGCGACAAATATCCGGCCATTAACTTTACTGTTTTACTCCGAATTCTTTGCCACGGCAGGCCGTATGGCACACTCGTGGCGGAGAGGCGAAAGGTCAGAGGGGCAACGCGGAAGTTCATCAGGTCATGTGAGGCATAGCAAGCTGAAGGTTAACGAGAGGCAGTGCTGGACATTGTGCCTGCAGGGGTGTCAGGGGAAGAAAGGAAGGAAGGGGGGGAGGTGTGCTCTTGTCGAGGCCTGGCCGTGTGGGTGGACGTGTCGGTAGAGTAGAAAGGAAATTCCTCAGGTCATGTGAAGCATAACAAGTCGAAGATCAATGAGCAGTGTGCAATGTTGTTGTGTGGAAGGGAATGTCAGGAAGAAAGAAGGTGGGTGAGTTAGCAGAGTTAACGTTAATTCTATACGTGAATGTGAATTAATTGCGCCTTAAAGGTAATAGTTAGGTCAGATGAAGCATAGCAAGTCGAAGGTCAACGAGAGCAGCGTGGACTGTCGTGTGTGGGAGGACACGTCGGGATGAAGAAAGGTGGGTGAGTTAACAGAGTTTAACTGTAATTATATACGTGAAGGTGAAATAGTTGTGTTTTAAAGGTAATAGTTTGGTCAGTTGATGCATAGCGAGTCGAAGGTTAACGAGAGGTATTGGTGAATGGTGGATCTTGTGGGGGACGTAATGGGAAGGAAGGTGCATTGCAGAATTTAAAATTAATCATGTGCGGTTGACATTCACATGGCTCGGACGGCCGCGTCGTGAATATCCCAGCCTTGTGGTGGTGGCATTTAACCAGTTTTCGCGAGGAGTGTGTTCAGAGCGCCGCCAGCCACTCCGCCTCGAGCACCCACTTGACGCTGAAACACCCGTCACGACGCACCGCTCTCATCTACAAGAACGTTGACCTTTTTGCGCTCACAAATGAACGGAGAACTCATGGACAGGCACTGCGTCGCCCTTGGTACTGTGCGTGACCCTTTGAATAAACTAAGAACTGAGCTGGAATGATCAAACAGCGAGGAGCATTAAACTCTGTGTAAATGACCACTTGATAAGGTTATTGGCTCTACAACGAGGCTCCTTGTTCTCGTAATGGCATTTCAAGTGTGGCACATGTAGTATTACGACACGCGTAGTGCTCAGTTGAACAGGTGCTTTGTTAGACAGGTAAGGAACTAGTGAGCGTGTGGAAGTTTGCAAGTAAAGCAAAACATGTTACGAATCGATGAGGTTGAACAGAATGTCAGTGTTTGTACAGTTTCGCTTAAGAGTAGCTAAACGATTTCATCCACATCCTGCTTTTTCATCATTTGTTTAGTTCTTAGAGTAAGCAAATCGATCAGCGTGGCGGCAGTGTTTCGTGTACCGGGATGGTTCTTAGGGAGTCGTGCTGAGGTGAGTGTTAGAGACTGGAGAGTTTGGAGACTTGTAATTCTCCCGAAGCGGAAGTACAGAATAATTTACAATAAACTTTGCAACTTCGACTGGTGTACATATCCCTCAACAGTATATAGAAAACACACACACTAAGAATAAGTTTAAACTGAATAGTGAAAACCTACACTAATTTACGTTACAGGAGGCAGACCGAATAGTGAATAAATACATAACGAAAATAAGGCCAACAAAAATGCTCCTTACGCTAAGAGAAATCAAGATACCGAAAGAGTTCATCAAGGTTTATTATAGAGGTGCATGATTCGCCTCTCTTACGACGTTCAACAAAGGAGGAAATTCCAACAAGGCATTGCTAACATGTTCCCAAACTCCTGAGTATTTAAAAGCGATATTTGCAGGACGCGGAAGCACCAACTCTTCTTGTCCTTACTCGGTGGAAAAGTTGGTCTTGTTTGCGATAAATTGTGTGTTATTGAGTGTGGCGTGGAGGGTGGCTGTGTTGAAGTGGAGAGGCCAGGCAACGGAGGAAAACACTTGTAGCGGCCTGATTCAGTTTTAGGTGTCCGGGAAGGTGTTTGCAGACATTCCTGGGTCACTTGAGGTCACTGGGGGGCGCGTTAGGAAGACAGAGCGTTTGTCCGGGAAGAGGCAGGGTAGGGCAAGGCAGTGGGTAGGTGGATGCTTAGATGGGTGACTGGGTGCCTGGCTGAGTTAAGGAGTAGATAGAGGCCTGGGTGAGTGGCTGGCTGGGTGTATGTCACTGGGTGGGTGGTTGGGTGGATGGGTGACTGACTGGCTGACTAGCTTACTTTAACTCAACACACCTCACCTCAACTCACCTTACCTTACCTCACCTCACCTTACTTCACCTTACCTTACCTTACCTTACCTTACCTTACCTTACTTCACCTTACCTTACCTAACCTTACCTTACCTTAAATTACCTTACCTAATACCTCACGATATCACACTACCCATGCATAAAAAGACAGATAAATAGACAGATAGATAAGTATATAGATTTACACACACACACACACACACACAGAGAGAGAGAGAGAGAGAGAGAGAGAGAGAGAGAGAGAGAGAGAGAGAGAGAGAGAGAGAGAGAGAGAGAGAGAGAGAGAAGAGAAGAGAAGAGAAGAGAAGAGAAGAGAAGAGAAGAGAAGAGAAGATTGATTGATTGATTGATTGCAGAACAGATTTTACCCTCCATTGTTGCCGCCCCACGCGCGTCTTCGAGTCTGTCCTCTCCTCCATTTGTTACTTGCTTGCGTTGTGTCCTGCCCCGCGCCTTCGATTTATTCCTCCTCTTTTCTTGCATCAAAGACTCTCCGCACTGTTCAGGGTGTATTGATGCATGCACTCGTGACTGTGTCTGTATCGCTGGCCAAAGTTTTACACACATACCGAGCTACGCGTTCATAGTATCAGCCAGTTTCTTCTTCCCTTCAAAACTTGTCTGAAGCTTTGTATGTTTCGTGTAATTGCATTATGGCTTATTGTATCGCGTTTATATTTAATTGTTTCTTCCTTTCAAATCTATCGCATTCATGTTGATGTTTTTTTTATATTTATGTAAGTATGGAGTGAAGTATGATCGAGTTTCATCCTTTCAAAACTAGTCCGTAGCTGCCACTGTTATCGTATGCTCCTCGGCTCACATTACTACTATTTTTTTTTTCTGAATATCGAGTGAATTTTGACAGTGCATTAATCCATCAGGTAGTAGGTTGTTGGGGGCTACCTTGTGTGGTGCCCGACGCTCAGATCAAGGGAGAGAGAGACTGAAAACCAGAGAACGAGGGACTGGGTGCAAGGGATTGACTGACTGACCGACTGGCTGAAGAGTAAGGCCCCGAGGGATGAGGGGCGGGGGAGCGTGGCACTGAGGGAAACGAACAGGAGTAAGGGAGAGGGCGAGGGAGAGGAAGGAGTGTAAGTACCGGTGGGGGAGAAGGGGAGAGTAACGGAGAGGGAGAGGGGACGTGGGAAAAGGCAGCGAGAGAAAGGAAGAACGAGGGAAAGGGATGAAAGAGACGAGCAAGGGTTTGGTCGGTGTGGAAGTTTGATGTCTCGTGAACCTGTTGGAGAGGTGACGAGAGTGAACTGTACGGTAGTTTTTGGCGTAAAGAGTACATCATGTTGGAAAGTGAACTGGTGGTGGTGATTTTTCGGTATCAAAGAAATGCGTATCATTTTACCGTCAATTCGATACATCAGTTTTTTTTTTTATATTATTTCTTTTATAGCGAAGGAAGCAGTTCAAGGGCATAAACAAAAAATGAAAAAATAAAAGCCCGCCTAGCGCTGCTCCCTCAAAAGAAAATAGAATGAGAGGCCAGAAGGGAAGGTCACTTTCGGAAGGAGAGGTGTCTTGATCTTTTTAGGTGATGGACCACTTTAAAAATCTGGTGAAAGCCACAGAGTCCTCCCTCGGATTCCCACCGACGAAAGTCTGTTTCAGAAGCGACAGCATGATGTTGATTGCACTGTAATAAATTATCTGAAAGTATGGTAGTATAGGTATCTTTAATACACTTTTAATTTTATTTTACAACAAGAAAGTAGGAGATTAGTTTATGCGCCAGTTTACCACAAGTCTTACAAGAGACATTGATTTGCATTAACCTTATATGATTTTCTTGGCATTGGGCGAGTGCTACTATAATCAGGAGCTCTCATATCTCGTTTAAGCTTGGCCTAAAAAGGAGCATTATCGTTCAGCAATTATAGACACTTGTAGCTACCTGTAAAACCGCTCACACAGAGAAGCCATTTTGCGACTACTTTTAATGTCAGTTTCGTCGGACGAGAGTGGCTTATCGGAACGGATGAGTCAGGCGCCGGGGTGGGAGGGAGATGATGGAGCCCAGCCGCCAGTGTGCAGCCATTTATCATTCTTTAGGGCGGGGGTGACTATACTCTGTCGCGCGGGATTATACTAAGCTCCTTAAGAGAGTGTCATAATACCGTGCTGAACTGTTTAGATTATTCAGGAGTAACTCGAGAGTCCTGTTTCACGGCAGCTTAAGACGCGGGACAGGCTAAGCGAGTGAGCACGCCAACGCCCCCTGATGTACCTCGGTCTCAGTCGGGGAGGTGCACGGCAGGAGTACGACGAGAGAAGAGGGAGTGCTGCGTGTTACCTAGCGGGATGTGGAGTTAACTATCCCTCCTCCTCCTCCCCCTCCTACTCCTTCTCCTCCTCCTCTCGTTGCTTGCTCCACCTTCTCTTTAATTGATTACCAACCTTTAACTGTCATCATGTTAAATGAGAATACAGCAAAGCCCCTTCATGTGCAGGCTTATACACTTCATTTTCCTCTCTTTGTCGGGGAGGAAGTACAGATAAAGGGAGTTCCGTGTGGTACGTAACTAACAGGCGCCGCGAGGATGGTTTACAGTTGCCATCAAAGGTCTCGGCCGCCACAGAAACGACTGAAGAGAGAATGAGCGAAAATAAAATATAATGGACGCTGCAAACTAAATGTCGTATGTTTTAGGCCGTTTGCATATTGCTTCATGTTCTAAGGTTGGATTTGGTCTCAAGGCTGACTGAATGAGTGTGTGAGGGGGTAAGGAATGGCCTTGTCCCCTCCCAAAAGTAGCATTTCTAGCCGGGCCGGACCGAAGTGTATGGGAAAGGGAGAGTGTAGGAGTGGTGATGGGCTGAGGGTGGAGGGTTGGATGTGCTGGGTTCTGTGGAGTATTCGAGGATCCTGTATGTTTGAATCCCTTTAACTCTCAGGCTGATTGGCTATTATTATTATTATTATTATTATTATTATTATTATTATTATTATTATTATTATTATTATTATTATTATTATTATTATTGCTACTACTACTACTACTACTACTACTACCACTACTACTACTACAACCGCTAATATTTCTACCACTCTTGCTTCTATGATATAAAAAAGAACAGTCGTATGTAGTTGCTCTCGGCTGGTAGAATCAGCAGTAGCGGCGGCTAGAAATTTATATCCATCAAGAAATTCTCAAAAAGGAAAGGTAGAAGGTCGCTTAACCCTAACTACTCACAGCAAACCGCTTTTGTACTCGCTTTGTCAGCAAGGGGCTCAGTGGAGACTCGGAGAAAGCACACACACACACACACACACACACACACACACACACACACACACACACACACACACACACACACACACACACACACACACACACATCAACAGGCGCCTCCACGCACGTGCCTGGTGAGTGACGCCGCGATGCACTCCGCGTCTCCCTGCGCCGGTAGTTGCGTGATTAGAAGCACTGCGCGATTTATAGGTAATAATTGGCGGGCCCGGTGTGGTCCTTGGGGTGAGTATGAAGAGTTGCGTGACTGGGAGGTGGGTAGGAGGTCAAGGGTCACGCGAGGGCCCCGGGTACAGGGTTCTGTATATCCTCGAGTACTACATAGAGGTCCTCTTCCTTTGGGCACCGAGGTTTGAGAGTTCAGCACACTGCACGACGAAACAAACGAGCAGACAGACAGACAGACAGACAGATTGAAAGACAGAAAGACAGACAGACAGACAGACAGACAGACAGACAGTCACAGACAGACAGACAGACACACACACACACACACACACACACACACACACACACACACACACACACACACACACACACACAGTTTATTGACCATAATTGTAGGTACAGTGTAGTAGTGCTAAATACAAGCCTAAAAGGGAGAAAAACGTGATGAAATTATTAAGAAAATGAAAAGTTACAGAACCGGTAATGTTTCCTCACACGTCCAAAAGAAAAAAAGAAAAAAAAAGCTTCGTGTTGTCTTGATGTATTAGTTTTGCAGGTAAATGTTCATAAAAGCGAGGTGATCATGCAATGGATTTTTTTCTAATGTGCGTGTTTGTGCGTGCATGTTTTTGCGTTTTTTTTTGTGTGTCGTATGCGTGTGCCAATTAACTTTTTTGTCACTGCGTTTCTCTATAATTTTCACAGCTTCGCTTCTTCCATGTGTCATTTCCGTGCGTTCGTGTTTTCTTTTTCCGTTTGACGTGTAATCGTGTTTGAGTGTTTCGTGTGTGCCTGTATATTTTGTCCATCTGCGTGTCTGTAAATCATCTTCCGCGGCACCTCTTCCTGGCTCACATTTTGGTCGTATTTTCCCTTCATGCATCATTCATAGTAATCCTGCTTCATCCTCTCGTGCTCGCCTGTCTTTTCGCTGCGAGCCATCCACCCACCCTTCTCCTCGATCTGTCCCGCCCCCTAAAGAGGAGAACACACAGTACTTCCACGCCAGACAACGCCGCCTCCCCCGCCTCACGACCCTCCGCAGCCCTGAGCCAGCCAATTTGTGTGTCAATGGCGACTCTGCCTTATCCAGCCGCCGGTTCACTTGCTGCAGCCAGGCGTAGAGTCAGTGGCGAGGTCGGGGGAAGGGAGAAGGGGCAGCACTACTAACGAGCTGCACTGGAACACAGAAGGCCAACATACGGTCTGTTGTGTTGTGTTGTGTTGTGTAGCCATGGAGGACTGGGTTAGGTTGAGATGGGACCGGGAGAGGAAGGAAGAGGGTAAGGGAAGGAAGAGGAAGGGTGTGGTGGGATCTCTCATGGTAGTGGTAGGGTGGGGATAGCTAGAACAGGGAAAATGGGCGTTGTCCCTCCCGCATACTGGATTGTACGTACAGAAGCCAGGAAGCCAGTCAGTCAGTTAGCCACTCAAACAGTCAGCCATTCAGAGCCATTCGTGAAGGTAATAGACACAGACAAATACTTATTCTTTCTCTTAATTTTTCCCGTTCAGAGTCTTTTATGCTCCGTAATTCCAATCAACGCCTGACTTTTCCTTTCAAATATATGTGTTCGCTTAGTGTGTTTTACCTTTACGTTGCATGCATACGTAAGTGAAGGACAATATGCAGCCGTCCCGTATCCTTGACGGCATCCGTTATGTGCCCGTCACCTGATATACAGTATATAATCAACACACACACACACACACACACACACACACACACACACACACACACACACACTTATTTCTGTCTCCCTCCCTTCCCTCGCACACCAACTTCGTCGTCTGTGACTATTTCATTTATTATTTACACTAGCTTTCTTCATTCCCTTGAGTGTGGAGTCGCCACGTATGCTGTTGGTGCCTTAGCTTTGTAACGCACACTAATGGCGTCACTAGTTGTGCACGTGACCACACTATTGTTTTGTTTTAACCATCCTGTGCATCTCACATACCTTTGCTTCGTTAGAGGGGCGTGATTATGTATGTACATGACATTCATTTTATGATGTAGCATGTTTGTATTTAGTTACTATTTTGTTGCCTTACGTAAACAATCGGAAACGAAATGTTGCAAAGCTTAATTTGTTACAAAATATACTAGTGTTAATTAATTGCCTTCAGAGTGCAATGCTTTATACGCACTAACTTTCCCTCTTAAAACTTTATCTCGAGTGCCGGCTCATCGTAATCTTCACCTCTGTGGCTTTGCAGTCAGTTTTGTGTCTGTCAGCCACGTGCATTAAGCTTCGACCTTTGTAGAAGCTAAGCTGGTGCAGCATTAGTGGCCGTCATTGACCTGAAGGCACGTAGTCACTGAGAGGTCATTTTTGTAATCATGGATTTTCTTCTTTTGTTTGTGTTGTGTTGCATGGCCGTGGAGTGCTTCGAGGCTGCTGACTGATAGGAGAGACTAAGAGATCCGGCCGGCTTTCAGCGATGCGACTTTGAGGATTTTTAGGTTGGCTGGGATGAGGAAGGTGACTGAAGAGTGAGTGGGAAGCGAGTAGATGGAGCTAATAGTGGACGGAGGGGGGCGGGAGAGGAATTGTGAGTATGAGATGATGATTGAAGATGCAAGTAAAGCAAGAAGATTAAATATTGGACGAAAATGGAAAGTAAGAATGATGGAAGGATACTACTAGTGTGGGATGAAGATGGAAGAATGGAAGAGGGGTGGTTGAGAAACCTAAGAATATTTAAGGGGGATGGAAAGTAAGAGGAAGAGGATGGGTTTGGAGGAAACTAAGAATATGGGATGGTTATGGAACTGTGGGGGCAGGACCAAGCGTAGGTGAAGAAAACAAAATAAATGAGGGGTAGAAATCTAACAGTGCAGGAAATCAGTGGTGGAAGTTAAAATATCTCGCCTGGCTGGTTGATACTGCGTAGGCCTGGGAAGGGGGATGACTTGAGGAATGAAAGGTTTCCAACTGAGACGGAGGAGGGAAGGTGACGTGAGGAAGGGAAGGCGGTTTCGTAACCTGTAAGTCGATTTATTGATGCACTATCGAGTGTGTCCATTGTGATCGCATATCGGGAAGAGATAAATATGTTGACTCAGGTTACCGGGTCGCCACCAAGCAATCACACGAGACTCCTTCGCGCGCCTGCTTCTGCTTCGTCTGCCCCGTCCTTGCGCCCTTGTGTTCTAGGTACCTTGTGAGCAGCGGCCGAGGAGTCAGAGGCAGGGAAATAAGAAGCGCCACGTCGCGGTTCATACATACATTGATCGCACGAAATTAAAAGTTAGACCCGAAATTGGGTATGAAGTGGATATGCAGGAACGAAAATACCTTCTGGCTGAATATTCAAATGAGTTGCCATATCATCAGGTGACAGTTTTTTTTTCCATTTTTACCTGTCAGTAAATACGAAGAGCAAATCTCACGGGAAATAAAACAAAGGTAAAAAGTACACCTGCCATTGGAGAGTGTAAAATTGTTTACTTAACACAAATACATTTTACTGCCACGGCCATCAAAACACTTGCCACTTGCAGGACTGATGCGCTGGGTTGTGGAATTATTCAGTGATTGCAGAGTGTAAGGAACAATGCATATGTATCCTGTATGTAAATGTATATGTTTGAGTGTATCTGCATATGGGTATGGGTATGTAATTACGTGCACTTAGGTACTGAATCACAAATCAGCCAGAGTACACCAGAGTTGCTGTAATGACAGGTGTTGGAGAAGGAAGAACAATGGACACGCGCCAGAGTGACATGCCAAGATGAGCGCAGAGACGCGGACTGAAGAGTAGGAAGAGGAAGAGGAGGAGGAGGAGGAAAAATGGATTACAAGGACATAATAGAAATAAATAATACAAGTCAGTGCGAGAAAAGCTAACCTTTAGAGTGTAGTTAGGAGGTAATGGAGAGCGTGCCATGAGGAGAGATGCGATAAAAAGACCTGTTGATGGGAGTGGTCTAGAGAAGAGGAAAGAATGGCAGGGACGAATGAGGAATATAAGGCAAAGAGAGGCAAGGAAAATAAATATATAGGGCGGTGGGATTTGGAGAAGGTGGGTGCAGCATGAGCAGGGATTTAATAATAATGATATACTGATGTGAAATGACGTCCATAAACAAACCATTACGGGAACACTAGAGGAACAAGGCAATGCAGGCAAGGAAAAGAACGTCAGGTGGTGGTTTGGGAAGGGTACTGAGTGCATGTGCGTGAAGAGGGATGTGTTGATGGGATGTGTTGATGGGCGCGGCGCCTTCTTACAGGTCATTACGGGAGTCTCGAGGCTCTTGTCAACACCTGCGCCAAACCAATCCACTTGATCCTTCAGGCTTGCATCCTCCCGCTGTAATGGGTCCTTGTTGCCCTCCTCGCCGCCTCCTGCCGCTTGTTGCCTGGCTGCCTGCTTGAATGTTGACTCTTCCAGGTGTGTGTGTGTGTGTGTGTGTGTGTGTGTGTGTGTGTGTGTGTGTGTGTGTGTGTGTGTGTGTGTGTGTGTGTGTGTGTGTGTATGTGTGTGGGTGGGTGTCCACTACTTGCCGCATTGTTGTTGTTGTCATAATTGTTTTTTTTATTGTTATGGTCATTCTTCTTCTTCTTCTTCTTATATTTATTATTATTATATTTATTATTATTATTATTATTATTATTATTATTATTATTATTATTATTATTATTATTATTATTATTATTATTATTATTATTATTATTATTATTATTATTATTATTATTATTATTATTATTATTATTATTGTCTCTCTCTCTCTCTTTTTCTCATGTTTATTTTTGTAGTCGACCCTCACTTCCCGATCTCGTTAATTTTGATTATTCCTACTTCAGTGTACATTATTGTTCTTTTATCTCAGTTACTCCTTCCCCACTCATGTTTCTTCATTCTCTTTCAATACTCGCCTTTCATCTCCTCCCTTCATTTAATTAACCTTTTCTTTCAAGTACTTTATATCCCTGTCTTTGTGATGTTCTTTTATGCCTTTCATTGCAGTCCATCTCCCTTAAGCGTTCATCTCATTTTTCAAGTTTTTTTTTGTCTCTTCACTCCATTTGCTTTATCTATTAGGTGTCTAGACGAATGGCTTGAGGGGGAAGGGTTGTGTAAAGGTACCAGTCTCCTGCTTGTTTATTCCACCTCAGTACGCACATACGCAGGTACACACACTGATACACACTCAAATGTTTCTCTCCTCACACACTATACATACAAATATACACTCGCTATACGTGTGTGGAGGAGATGGTATTGATCTGAGGACAGTTTTGATGATATGGAGTGTGTTGTGGTAAGAGGATTTGGTGTACTTTGTTCTTTTGTGTTGCTTTGCCCCATTTCTACTTGATGGGGAGGCGGTGAAGGACAGAGAAGGGCCATTGAGCCTTGTGCCATGTGTTGCTGGTGATGAATGTTGTTTTGGGTCAGTGTTGTCATAGCGTTCTGTGTTGCTTTGCGCTTCATGTACCTAAAGGGACGGTGGGTGACCTTCCACTATAAAGAGTTTTACGCAATTAATGAGTGCCCAGCGGCAGCGGTAAATGTTACCTTCAAAAATGTGTGCATGCAGATATTAAAAACACTGTTTATCTTAATTTTCAGGTGTCCAGTAATTATGACGGCGGTAAAACCCTCACAACAATGGTAGCGAGTTAAAAAAAGAGAGCCCCATGAAGTATGATGTTTGTCTAGTCATTTATCGGGCGGAGAGTTTTCAAGCTGTGCGTTGCCGGAGCCGCGACATCAAAGCCCGACAATTAGCACACGTTGCCGCCACGCACAGCAGCTTCAACTATCACCCTGTTCATGTAGTGCACGGAAACGCTTTTAAAAATAACTCGGAAATCAGGAGCTGCCTCATGTTATGACACACACACACACACACACACACACACACACACACACACTGCACTTAATATCTAAACAGGTAATCAGTTTTCGGATTTCGTTCAGCTCAGTCGTGCTAAATTCTTTGGTTAGGGGCTAAATATGTTTCCCGTTAGTGTGATGCACATATTTACCTTTCCAACCTTCAACTAATATTTTGACGCCCCTTCAACGCACACCAAGCTTATAACGAGGCGGCCTTTGTTGTGGGAGTGACTTGCTGAGAGCTGAGTATGTGTGTGTGTGTGTGTGTGTGTGTGTGAGAGAGGTTGCACGTTCACTTCGCCCGGCGCCCTCAGCCAGCCAGCTCGCCCGCCAGCCCTCACCCGCGCCTCTGCTCTTGACCCTCCCTGACACCTCTCAATGGCCCCACTGAGTCACGCCGCCCTCTCGTGCCCTACAAACCTTCCCCCTTCCCTGCCCCTCCCACCACCCATGACCCGCCTCCGTCCACTCCCCCACGATGCCAACACTGACTTCCGTAACCACTCCACGCGCCTTCTCCTCCACCAATTCCTCCTCCTCCTCCTCCTCCTCTTAACATTCACTGCTTATCCTGCCTTCACTGGTATTGCAAGGAGTAGGATTACACACACACGCGCACACACACACACACACACACACACACACACACACACACACACACACACACACACACACACACACGCACAGGAGTAGTAGTTGTGGTGGTGGTAATTGGTAGTTTTTGGTAGCGGTGGTAGTAGTAGTGGTAGCAATTAGTGGTAGTTTGTAGTGGTGGTAATGGTCTCAACGGCTACCATGGCGGCGGCGGTCTGCAACAAACAAGAATTAAGGACCGACCACTTAATGGGTCCCTTATTAAGTTTGTGGCCCTAAACTTGCACATGTCGCTACTGTAGTCTTGCCTTCCCATGTTTGTTTGTTTTGCTATCTCTCTTTGTGGCTGCTCCTCTGTCTGTCTATGTTTCGGTGTGTCTGCTTGTCTGTCTGCCTATGTTTGTTTTTGTTTTAATATGTCTGTGTCTGTCTTTCTTTGCATCTGCCCATTTTTTTGTCTATTTTTGTCTGTATTTGTATATGTTCGTCTATCTGTCTGTCTGTCTGTCTGTCTGCCTGTCTCTTTCTCTTTCTTTCTTCTTTTCTTTTCTTTTTTTCTTTTTTTTTTACGTTCTTTCTCTCTCTCTCTCTCTCTCTCTCTCTCTCTCTCTCTCTTTTCCACAACGTAATTTTCATTTTTTTTTTTAATTTCCAATCTTTCTCTTTTTCCGTCTTCCTTTCCTTTGAGCTGGACATTCATGAATTAAATGACGTACCAGATGGCTTTTACTTCTTTTAATTTATATCTCTATTTTTATATCTATACCTATCTCACTATCTATATCTATCCACCTGTTTATCTTTCTATATTGTTATTTTTTGTCCTTCATTCTTAGTTTATCAGCCTTTTAACTTTCTATTTTGTTATTTTTTGTCCTTCATTCTAAGTTTATCAGCCTTTTAACTTTCTATTTTGTTATTTTTTTGTCCTTCATTCTTAGTTTATCAGCCTTTTAACTTTCTATTTTGTTATTTTTTGTCCTTCATTCTTAGTTTATCAGCCTTTTAACTTTCTATTTTGTTATTTTTTGTCCTTCATTCTTAGTTTATCAGCCTTTTAGTATTTCCTCATCGTGCCATGATATTTTCCTTTTGTCTGTTTCCAGCGCAGCACCGACGTTCTCCCTTTAGTGTGTGCTCGTCCATGGAGGGGGCAGCACTTCTCTCGATGGTCTTTCTGGAGCCAGCGAGAGTTTTAGGGAGTGGTATTGATTAGTTGATTCTTTTTCTCCTCCATTCTGATTTCGTTATCTTTTATTTCTTTTTTTCTTCCGTCTTTTCTTTCCTTCTGCCTTTCTTTCTCTCTGTATTTCTTTCTTCCTTTCGGTCTGTTTTTGTTTTCGTTTCTAAAGGGACGTAACGCTGCAATCCGTCGCGTCTCCTATTCTCCTGCTTATTGATTATCTTTACCTCAAGTGCTATTCTTTACCAACATTACCTTTTCATCTCACCAGTACTCTTTTTTTCTCTCCTTTCATTAGTCTTCTTGTTTCCTTCCTTTCGTTTTTTTATTAATATCCGCCCTCCGTTCTGCTGTTTATTGCCGGTAGCCCTTCTAAGTACACTTCTTAGCATCACCACCTGTTGCTCATTTCCCTTCGGACATTTCCTCTCTTAATTACTTCCTCCTTGACTACTACACACCAAGGTCTTGTCAGCTAAGCACAAGCCTTCTTCGCTCTCCTTTCCTCTCCGTCTCCTCTCTGCCACGCCCACCTGACACCCTCTCATCGAGCCTTGCACCACCACCACCAACACCAACAACGATAACGCTACTTTTCATGTCTCGTATTGATGGCGTCACCGCACCGTTGCCACCCTCGTGCGAAACCTCCACTCGGCCACGCTCGGGAAGAGTCGTGGCGAGGCGAAACTTTATTATGCATGGTCTTATTGCTCCCTCCTTGTGCCGGGGCAATAACCGATCACACGCACACGCACACACATACACACACACACACATACACTATTATCATACTTAAGTTTATTTGTTTGAGTGTTTATTTTGTCTGTTATTTAATTTTTTTTTCTTTTTCTTTTTCTTTCTGTATCTTTCTCTACTTGGTTATCATTTTCCCCTTGAGGTGTGTCGAAGAGTGCGTTCTTCTCCCAGGTATTGGGCTGCTCCGCTCCTTGGTGTACCCGGGGCTGCAATATTAATGCCTATTGATGCGACCACTGTACAAGGCGGAAGCACAAAGCACAATATTTCTTTCTCCTGTGTGTGGATGTGTATGGGTGGAAGGTTAGGTCCGGTGGGTTATGCCAAGCAGAGCAAGGATTTATTGCTCTTTGTTTCGTGAAGTTTATTGTTGGTGTAAACTTCCACCAGAGACGTGGAAAGTGTCGTGCTCTGTTCTGAGAGGGGGCGTCATCCATTCACCGCCTGGTGTTAGTTTAATTCCCGCAGGTGTTGCTGGACACAAGGTATTAATCAACGAACACTGAGCTGAGGAACGTACTGATAGAGAGAGGTATGGAAGGTATTGTGCCTTATTTTGAGAAGCCAGCCCATTCACCACTTCGTATTGCCTTATATGACTCCTGCTATTGCTGGACACAAGGGATAAACGAACGCTGCGGTGAGGAATTTACTGATAGAGAGAGACATGAAGTGTCGTTCCTCGTTTCGAGAAGACAGCCCATCTACCACCTGGCACTGCTGGTCACAAGCATCAGCGACTTGTGTGGTAGCGGGATCACCCAACAAACTATTATTGTGCTGTAGTGATTGAACCGGGAACAATGAGGGCAGCGAACTCTGGGCTTAGCAGGTTCATATCGAGGCTTTTTTTAACAGTAAAGGTAGCAGCTTAGAGAAAAAAAACTACAAAGAAGCCTGCTAAGCGCTGCTCTTGTAAAAAGGAGGATATAGCTGGAGGTTGCCAGAAAAGGTCTTGATACTTCCCTCTTGAAAAAGTTCAAAGCGAAGGCAGGAGGAGATACAGACGAAGGAAGGATCTTCTACCATCGAAAGGAATGAAAAAATGAAAGTTTTTGTTAACTCTTGCATAAGGGATCCGGATAACATTGGAGTGAGCTAGAGTAGAAAGTCGTGTGCAGCTGGGCCGCGGCAGGGGTGGAGGCATACTATTGTTCAGTTAGAAGTGTAGTTATCGTAAAAATATCGATAGAAGATAGATAGAGGCAACATTGTTCAAGTAGCAGATCGTGAAGGTACTAACTATGCGGGGGTCAAGGCAGGTGGCTTAAATGGTAATCCTGGCAACAGGTGGACAATAATGAAATATAAAACGGCGTGTCTCTAATGGTACCTTGTGGCTTGCTCATGCATGCATACCATGGTCAACGCGCGAACAAATTAACTCAACTCTTTTTCCATTTAACTCGGTAAGAGGAGGCAGACCAGGGCTATATAGAAATATACAATGTTCCCAACATGCTGCTCGTGCAAACAGAAATGGAATCGGCAAAAATAAATAACAGGTTTAGGCCCAAAGTAATTTTGATATATTTCCCTTGAAAGAATTTATCATAGGAAGGAGAAAACGCAGTAGAAAAAAGGTTATTCCAATGTTTACCAGTGTATTATTTCGGCACAGTTTGTAAAGGTTACGAAATCAAACTTTTTTTGTTTCGCTCTTGATTTTGCAACTGTCGACTTGATCAATAAGCAGCAAGTAGATAGTCTTTTATTTTTTTTATTTCTCAATTCTTTCACGAAAACTCCCCATCCCTACATGCCTGTCTTGTTTTTCACACAATGTAGAATGTCTCCGGTTTTTAGTGTTCGATATCTCTTTCTTTTTCATTCATCAAACATTATTTTCATCATTCCTCTTTGAGTGGCTCTTTGGTTATAAGTTATAAGTTCTTCAAGAAAAATGTATTCAATCTAACGGTCTACTTACTACTGCATTCCTTCTTCCTACGATCTAAGTTAGTTGAAGAGAGGTGAGTGGACTTGTGGACCAAAAACTTATCGATCCTATTGGTGGTCATGAGAGCGGCATATTGCGGGATTTTTTTTAGCTTTGAATCTCTTTCCTTCACTATAAACGCTTCTTAGAGGGAATTATTGTAAGCTATGCAAGGTGTAAATTAACTTCGAAATAATAAGTAACCGGAGAACACCACGATCACAAGGCCTGTGTAGCGTGGTCTAGCGGTGGGTGTGTGTTCGTAGCGATCGAGTGGCATGCGGGAGAATGGTGAGCGGCTGACGTGTTGAGCAGCACATTGTTTGAAGGCGCTGTTTTCCTCTCCGTAGGGTGCAGGAGCGTCGGTAGCCTCGAGTGTGTGGGAGGGAGTAAGGGCAGGGAGCTGAGGTGACCTTAACGTTAGTGTTTATTTATTTTTTTGTTTATTTATGTATTTACTAATTTGATTAATTAACAAATATGTATTTTGTTTACACGAGCGCGTGTGTTGTGGGGGGGGGGGGGGGAGGAGAGAGAACCTAGGGGATGAGTGACAGAATTATGTTTGGTTAGACTTTTTTAGATTCATCTGTGAGAGTGTTTGTTCGATGTTAACGAAGGCCGAATTGAAGCGTGGCCGCATTAAAGGGCAGGGAGAGGGAAGGTTCATGGCTGAGGAGAGAGAGCGAGCCCCAAGCATAATACATCGCGGCATCAGGAGCGCCAGGCGGCAGCCGTCCCGCAGCGAAGGGCATCGATTATGGATCGTTCACTTGCTCATTCCATTTTCATGCAAGAAAAGAGTTCGTCTCAGTTTTTGTGACCTCCTCGAGCCAGTGAAACAAAGAAACCCTTTTTTCAGACACTTTTAGCATTTACTCTCCTTTTTCTGCTTTTTACTGGTGACGAAACGTGCCGAATAATTGAGCTTATTCGGGGTGTGAAAATGAGCCGCCATCGCCGGGGAGGCACGACAGGCTGGGGTGGAGGGTGCGGCCGGATGTGTGTGGGGAGGGAAAAGGTCGGACCACGCGGGGAGGGGAGGAGGAGGGTCGTGGGGGCTCTCCGCTGTGTTATTGCATGCGTTTGTGTTTCGATTGGTAGATGTGGGTAAAAAAAGTGTATGAATGTACAAAGCCGATATATTTTTGAGGCCATAAATTTGCCTTTGTTAGTCGTGAAGGAATTCGTGTTGTAGTGCGATTGTGTGTTTGGGTGTGCGGAAAAACACTGTGCCATTGCTTATTCACTTCAGGACGGGCAAAAAGCATGGTTTTGCTACTGTACTTCACCGAACGACTCTAAGGATACAGTTGTACGTTGTTAAATTTGAATGGACGTTTTCTTTAATGCTTGGACGTAGGTGCCTTTATAAGGAGTTGATAAATAATACACAATAGGACATCGAAAAGGAGATCGCGCGAAGAGAAAACATCACGACACTATCGGGAAGGAGGCGTCGCGAAATAAGAAACCGCAGGACACTGTAGCAAAGGAGGAATCGTGTAATTACAATCTATATCGAAGAAGAACACGCACGTGGGGAATTATTAGTTCTAGGAAATTGTATAGCAAAGGATGACATGGGATTACAACCACTTTAAACACTATATCGCGGAAGGAGACCCGCGAAATAGAAAATCGCGAAACCGGGAAAATAATGATAAACAAACCCTATAACACTGACAATTAGGCTCCAGCGGCGTCAAGAAGAGCATCAGTGAGAGGCCGAGGAAGAGGCCCTGACAGATCGTGGAAGCCGGCCGAGGGGGAGGTGGATTTAATTCGAAGCAGAAAGAGAACAAAGCTTTAGTGTCAGGATTGCTTTTACCTAGTTGTGTGATCTCGATCTGCACATGAAACGTTTTTTTATTTTTATGAGTGTTATGTGTTCAACCCGGGCGACACACTGTCTTTTTTGCGTATTTATTGACTTTTGCGTATATTTAGGTCAGAATCGCGTTCAAAACTCCGGTGTAATAGTGGCTAAACGTTTTCATTTTTTTTATTTTTTCGTGCGTGTGTGCGAGTGCGGTTTTTGTGTGTTTGTGTGTTATCTCTCTTTGTTTGTTTGTTTGTGTGTGTATATATGTGTTTGCTATCTTGCTTGTTAGTATGTTTGCGTGTGTGTGTGTGTGTGTGTGTGTGTGTGTGTGTGTGTGTGTGTGTGTGTGTGTGTGTGTCTGTCATTTTGTATTTGCTGTATTTACCATGGTATTTGATCATTGTTAACCATGACCAATTTACCTTGATTAAAATGAAATCATATTAATTGTACCGAAAACTGTGGCTATTTCGCTTTCAGATGTAAAGAGCTGCTGTGGGAACTGACGAGGTGAGAATGAATGATTGAAAGTGGTCCTGAACATGTCCACAATTGCTTGAATGAAAGACCAGGAAAATAGCTTTACTTTGATGGCAGACAATTGCGCCGGCGACAAAACACAGACGTTTGATGGGAATATCCGCCAAAGTGTATTGTCCCGAATTTTGTCGTTTTAAAATAATTCTTTTAAAAACCGTAAAATCGGAAAAGAAATCAACGCCGCCTTTCTAATCATTGATGAAATATTGTTCTTTCTCGGAAGTTTAAAAGAGTAGTAGAATTGCCTCAAAGAATACCCGATAACCACATGTACGGTAAAATAGACAGTGAAGGAAAACAATAGAGAGGACAGCAAATTACATTTTCTCAAACCATTTTTATATTGCTTCATGTTTTTGTTTAGGTTTTACTCTCTGCTGATTGTACTTACACGACCAGCGCTCGGGAGAGGGGGGAGAGATGAAACAGGGAGAGGGAAGGCGTGGAAATGGCGGAGGTTTGCTTTTTGATATCACCAAACGTGTGGCCATCAGTCTCCAGGGCAGCTAATCCTTACAGGTGCCACGAACGGGTGCCATCCTCGCAGCAATGGTGACGGTGGGCGTTGGTGGTAATGGAGGTTAAGGGAAGGCAAGAGGGCGTGGTGGTAGGTGCTGTGGTGGTGGGTGTTTAGGTGTCGTTGTAGGTGGAAAATGGTGGTATGGTTTTAACACGGCGAGCGGGGATATGGGTGTGCAGTGACGGGTTGAGGTAGTGGGTGTTAGGGCGTCCGTGCATATGGTGGACAACAAGGGATGCGGGGAGGGGGTGCGAGGGTGGGGAGGCGGGTGGAGGGAGGATGTTTGAGCGTGCGGCACAAGGGCGAAGAGGTGGACGTGCAGTGATTTGAGTGGGCGACGCGTGCATCCCGGGCGTTGTCTTGTCCTTTCATCACTGGGCTCCAAGCGCCGGCCCAGTGATAAAAGCTCCCCAACTTGTCTTTATTTTCTGCACGACCTTTGTTGTTTTCATGCATTCACATTTTCCGGCGCGCGACAGTGTTTCAAATGCTGTTCCTGTGAATTATTTTCCTTTACGTGGGAAAAAAATATATTCGCCATCGCCCCTCAACGTAAATGATCGCATGTGAAAAAATAGACCACGAAAATAATAAAGTGAAACGTGCCTCATATTCGGTATTTTTTCTCGTCAAAATACATTTTCTTTTCACATCACAATAAACTATTTGGAAATATCCGCAACATACGTCTGAACTCCAAAAAATGTTGTTCACGGCTGTTATTTCTATTGAAATTGTGTTTCGTGTTGGTTATGGATGAGGCCCGGCGGTGCATGGCTGTGCCGGTGCCCGTGTGAGGGCGGTGATGCGGCACGCGGACACCTGATGATCAATGGTAGATATCACAAATATATCGTACAAATAACTGCTGATACATGAAGATTTTTGTTCGAAATGAGAAAATGAAACATGACATGTGTCCTGGGTCTGTATATATTGTTCGTCAACGAAGGGAGCCAAACACAACTGTTAGGAGACACAGACATTTTTCTAACGCCCTATAGTTGCACTAATTCTGAGTTAGTCGCTCTGTTGGAATGTAATTATAAATAAGACTACAAGAGGTCAGTCGGTCTATGCACGTCAGCGTCTGAAAACCAGTCATCTTGTGCCCTCTCTATACAAAGGTTTGCTGAAACTCAGTGATATTTACATAACCAAACAACTGTTTTATTTTTTTATTCATTCTGTCCTGTCTAAACTCCTCATAACTCTTCGTCTTCGCTGCATTGTGTTCTTAAATGTAAATTCACGCTTAAACCACTCAATTTCTAAATGCTGAGGATGCTGATGGCGTTTGGCTGAGATGTATATCTTTTCTCCCGAAGGAAGTTTATTCCCCTGGTAACCAATTTTTCAGTTTTTTGTCAATGTAAGCCGGTGTGAGAGAAGAGTGCGTGCATGGGTGGCTGTATGGTGTCACAGATTTTGCTATTGACATCTAATGTGATTTTCGTCTTTCTTTACAGGTAAATGAGATTCATAACCTGTTTTCTCATTTCTCGTAGTCGACGACCGCAGCAGCTGGCAGTGACGAGGTAAGTAAAGATGGTGACAAGTAAGGTATTGATGAAAGGTTCATCTGCTGCAAGTCTCAGCCTTTTTTATCTCGGTGTTAGGTGTGATTAGTGGATGATTATTTGGAGCAGGTGCGTTTTGCATCGCACCTTGATGTTACTTTGTTGTGATGGTGCACCTTCTAGTGCTATAATTTCCTGTTGTATCGAGTTAGGAGAGAGTAGCGGATATTTTTTTTGAGCTTGCTTTTCACTGTGACTTTGCGTGACTTTGTTGCAGTGCTTCGGCTCCTTGTGATGACTACTCTATCTGTTTTTTTACCGTGACGTTACTTTGATGTGCTGGCGGGCCTTCTCGTGCTGCATACGCTTCTGTTCTTACTCACACGTTGATACTTGAAGCTGTCGACCAACGAATAGGATGATGGCTCGACGTATTATTTTTATTTATTTTACGTGCTGTGTTTTTGTCCGGCCTATAGCACCAGTACAGGCTTTCATGATGAGGTCTGTTGGTTGGCCCCAGGCCTTTAGTGGCCCACGGAAGCATTTTTATAGTGACACCATTCTTTTTTGGCTCATGCTGTCCCTCGGAGCTCCACTTGATCCTTTTGTGAGAGTTTCGCTTAAGCTCGGGCTGATATGCGCCCATCTGGACAGCATGTGCGTCGTTTTATGCCACTCGGCGATGACTGAAAACATCAGCTTGTAGCGGCGGGCGGGATTTGAACCCAGGTCTTCAGGACACCGCGCTCGCACGCTGACCACTCAGCTACCGTGTGTGTGTGTGTGTGTGTTTTGAGCAGATAGAGGCAAATATCGAATTTCATGGGGAGCACTGAAAGAAAAAGGATAAACTAACCTAAGGAATAGTATACAAGCCCCCAGCAGCTACACAGGATGCCACTTTCCCTTTACTTCCATGTGTGTGTGAGAGAGGTGGGGGCGTGCGTGTGTACATTAGCTCTTCACTCGCTGCCCCAGGTATACACAAGAGCCAGGCGAGCTGTGTTAGGCGGCACACGTCAAGGTGATCAAGGACGTTAAATATTCACGTGGTCGGAGTGGCACCCCCTGCTGACCTCAGACAAACAAACGTATTCCGCCCTGAGTTCAGTGTTCCTCGCATGGCTTCAGCTCACGAGAACCAACAAATTACTCACACCAACATTTAAATTCTTCAAGGTAAAACGGCGCTAATGACCGTGACACGCAAGCACCTCGGAATAAGTGGATCGTGCCTATTCATTTTTTAAACTTTCGCTCGTACTCTGGCAACGTGTCACCGTACGAGGTATGAGGGCGAGGAAGGATGTTTTTGCCCTTCTGTTTCTACTTACACATTTCGTTATACGATTTTTTATATTCATGTATGCTGTTTGCCATTCATTTGAGTACACCCAGCCTGTGATTATGTTTTCAGAAGGGGCTGTTTGTGTCCCTGAGTAATTTTCCTCTCAACATTTACTTTTAGGGTACAGAACACTAAGTCAGCTACCCATGGAAGAGGAAAGGGATCTGAAAAAGAAGTCGTTGCGAATTACTTCAACCAGTGAATAGGGTTACTAAAAGTGGCTGTTTGTGTCCATTAATATTCTTCCTATTCCACATGTAAGTCAGGGCAGAAAAAAAGGTCAGCACTCAAGAAGGGGACACAAGGAGAGAGGATATACAGTATTAGAGGTTGGCGGAAAAAAGAGACCCCACTGGTGTGACTGTCAGGGCAGAAAAAAAAAAAAAAACCGTCAGCACACAAGCAGGGGACGTAAGGATAGGTGCATGTTAAGTAGGCGGTGGCTGAGTGGTAGAGTGCTGGGCCCACATTCACCACGTGATGGACGACGCGAGTTCGAATCCCCACGCTACCACCTCGGATTTTTCAGTCACCGCCGAGTTGCTTAAGACTATCAAGTTCCGGGGGGCAGCATGAGCCAAGAGAATATGGCGCCACTATAAACACTTGTCTGCGCCATGACGGGCTGGGGCCGAACACCATCCAGGCCCCACAAGCAAGCCTACCGGCGCTATAGGCGTAGACGTAAAAAAAAAAAAAAGTAGAGTAGAGGTAAAGTTGGAGGCCTACGCTATAGCTGCGCGTGGCCGTGGTGATCATCCCCATCTCACTGGCCCGCGGAATCATAGATAAGCACGCTAACCACTACATCACGGGGGGGGAATACATGAATGGGGATTAGTGGAAAATTTACCCAGCGGTGAACATAATTTCCAGGAGTTAATTATTGTGTCCTTCATTCATCATAACTCGAGCAGCGTTAATGATTATGAAAAATAGCGGACCGCGTCACCTCATAATCGACGGAGACCAACCAGTAATTATAGTGTTTCCTGGTATGGCTGTTTGTGTTCCATCAATAACTATAATTGGAATGGAATTTTGTTTATAAATTATTAACGAGCATGGCGCCACTTATACCCCAGTGGTCGCTAGGCGTAGTCAAGACACACACGCTCGACAGCTTGCCCGAGGAAAGATGAGAAAGGAGTTTTAGGTTTTTAATTAAAGATGAACGACTTTTTCACACCTCGCACTCCAGTTGTCGTGGTTGCTAAGCGTAGTCAAGACGCATGCCTGATCGCTGGACGGAGGAAGGGGAGAGTGACGCAGTACGTGACGGGAACATGCCGAGGAGAGGAACTACGTGAAGGTCGGGACGGCTGGCAAGTACCGTGCAAAACTTTCAGAAATTGCAGCGGGAAGAGTCAAGGGAGTGGGAGTGCTGCATGGGAACTTGGCGGAGGAGGCGAGGAAGGGAGGGAGGGAACGGCTAACGAACAGCGCGCCGGAGTTTCAGGAAAAGCAGGATCAAGAGGCTAAATATTTAAACAATTTCGACGAAAAGCGTATGCATAAAGGAATGGGATACATACGAATATAGAGCGCCGGGGGTATTGAGTTATTTTATCGGAACCCATAATAGTAATGCGGTCCGCGGGGTCTTTTCACGGTAAGCATCCATCATCGGCTTCCTCCGTACGGCAGTTTTCAGCTTTTACCATTTTTCGATACATTCCCGTGGATGATCGGCTTTGGGGGGGATGGGGGGTGGGGAGGGGTTGGGGGTTCACGCACGCATTCCATTGCTTGCCTTGACCCACCTGAACTAATTTTTTGGTGCGGGCAGAGCTGCGTGCACGGCCGATATGAGTTGTATTATTAAGTGATTAGAAGCGAAGAAATGACCAACGAGTCTAAACTGGAACTCGTGTGTGTGTGTGTGTGTGTGTGTGTTGTGTTGTGTTGTGCTGTTTGTTTGTTTGCTTTTGTGTTTGTTTGTGTGTTGTGTTGTTTTGTTTAGGTTACCTTCATAAACGGGTGTTACTGTTCCTGCTGGAGACAAATGGTAGCTCATTAATGCTCTTTATTAATGCGTGACTTAATAAAAATGATATCGCACGCTAGTAGAACTGTGCACACCTAGCCTAACCTAACCTAGCCTAACTTAACCTAGCCTATTTTTTTTTTTTTTTTACGTCGCGGCCTATTGCGCCGGTAGGCTTCTTCCCGGTGGGTCCTGATGGTCGCCCGAAGGTTTCTTCCCGGTGGAGCCTGATGGTCGGCCCAGCCCGTTCTGGCGCAGGCGAGTGTTTATAGTTGCGCCATCTTGCATTGGCTCATGCTGCCCTCCCGGAGCTCATCTTTAATCCTAGAATCTATAGTCCGGGTTGATTGGTGGTCTTTTGGACAGCATGTGGGTAGTTTTAAGCCACTTGGCGGCGGCTGAAAAATCCCAGCTTGGTGGTACCGGGCGGGGATTGAACTCGCGTCCTCCTGAACGCGGCGCCGTCACTCTGTCGACTTAGCCACCGCCTCTCCTAACATAGCCTAACCTAACACCTAGCCTAACCTAACATAGCCTAACCTAACCTAGCCTAACCTAACCTAACCCAATCGAACTAACGCAATCCTAACTCAACTTCAGATGCGTGAGAATAAAATAGGAGTGAAGTTTTCAGGGCGACACTTAACACTAAAGGTCTTGAAACTAGCTAGCGTGAAAGGTTAATGCAATGCTCCTTGATGGTCACCCCTGTCACCACGAAACACATCAACGTCACTCGTCCCCGGTGCTGCCTCGGCGCCGGTTCATTAATCCTAAACAGTTTGACTCTGACGTGGAGAGGATTTGTGTTTGTTTTGCGTAGTGCCGCCTCAATCGTTGGAAGGAAGAAGATCGCATACTATAATATATTTTTTTCTTCTCTATTCTTTCGATCACTGGTACTGGTGCTGATGATACTGTAGGGTTTGATTCCTTATTTTTTAGTCTTTTTTTTCAAATCATCATCTTAATTTGTAGTGTCTCGCTTTGGAAGGAAGGGAAGGCATACTTTAATTCATGCGATTCTTCTCTGCTCGATTGTTTGCCACTACTGGTGCTGCTTCTGTTCCTTCTGCTGTTTCCTTTTCCCTCCTCACTGTTCAAGGAATATAGAAAAAACTTTATGGATATAGGTTGTTCAATATAGACCCTCAAAAGTTATTCTCAGTCTAGTGCATCCCCACAAGGAAAGGCTGGGAAGACTGTGTAGGACTGGAGCCTCCGTAATATAAGGAAGAGGAAAATGTTTTTTGTATATAATATTTTGATGTAGTTTTATGTTATACTCGCTTTACATTTCCGTTTCTCCTCCTCCTCCTCCTCCTCCTCCTCTACTACATTTTTATTCTCTCTCGTCCTGCTCTCTTCCTTCCTCTTATCTCTTTCCCGCTCCCTTCTCCGTAAGTTTTCTTTGTCGCTCCCTCCAGTATTTTTGCATTTCACGCCTTAGTTTTATTTCCATATTATGTTCACTCCTCCACCTGCTCGTCGCCCTTGCCCTCTGTAGCCATGTTGTGCTCCTCCTTTGCTCTTTGCCTATTCATTTCCCGAGGTGTGTCCGCGTGTGAGGCGATGCATGTGTTAGTTTTGTCTCTCCCGGGCCCCTCTCTGTCTGCCTTAGCGATAAGCAGCCCCCGTATGACAGATGTTCGCTTCCTTTGTGTTGTTCTGTTTTGGAGTGTGAGGAAGTTTCTGTCTCAGTCTCTTGGATGCTTGTGGTGCGTTTTTCTAGCTGTATAATGTTTAAGAGTCGCGTAAACGGGATGTTGTTTTCTTCTCATGATACTGACTGCGAGGCCAGGTGTGACGATTGAACGACTTTTTTACTGGACTTTAGCCATCAAAGCTGTATTGTTTATCTTTTTTGCTGCAGAAATTCATGTATATTGTTTTTTCCATCTCCGAAAAATTCGTATATTTTCATGAATGGAATAATCAACCAGCAGAACTAGCTGTAGCTAATGTAAATTCGACTTAAGTTGCGCTTAAAGCACTAAAAATACGAAATTGATGAACATTTTCTTTCCCTTCGATAATTACATCTTTTATTGAAGATATAATAAAGAACAACAACTGTGTATATCTGCAGAAGAAGTATGTATTGAGATGAATCGACTTTACCGACATGTTTTTTTAAAGTACAAGAAACACGAAACACAGAAGTGGGCAAGAGGGTCCTGAAGTGCCATTACTGCGGACGGTGAGACCAGCCGCTACGAGGGCCATAAACACGAGGCACCGAGCCATCCCTGTCACAGCCACGACCACGTTCATCCCACGAGCACCCGAGGGACGCGGTCACCCTACCTGCCCGGCCCCAGGGAACACTCAGTCCGCCGGGAGGAGGGACACTGGCTGGCCCCACTGCACGATTACCTGAGGAGCCACGCCACACCCACTCCGGGGACGTGCATCGGAGCTATACACTCCCACACCCACACGAACACTGCCCCTCTCCACCTTGGCCTGTGTTCCCCTCGCCCACAGCACGAAAAGGGTTCTCTTGCGTCAAAAAAGGAACATGTTACTCCCCCCGAGGCCGGCTATACAGTGACGCTCATCCAGTAATCCAGCGGGACAATCATACATGGCAGCAGCAGATTATTTTCTTCCCAGCCGTCACTTGGGTCGAGGGGTGTTGGGGTCAGCGGTGGATAAAAGGTTCATATACGTCAGAAGGGGACATGTTACTCCTCTAGTGGGCGGCGATACAGAGGCGTCCATCCATACGGCACAAACATAGGGGGCAGTAGCAGGTTATCTCCTCCCTGTGGCCTTCACTAGGGTCGAGGGGTATTGTTGGCGTGAGGGTGAACGCATGTATTAGTAGGCGTCGCTATAAAAGTGTGGCATCAAGCGAGCGGTGTCCCAGCGGAGTCCAAGCCGTAGCGATGTAGGATGAGGAGAGAGAGAGAGAGAGAGAGAGAGAGAGAGAGAGAGAGAGAGAGAGAGAGAGAGATGGGCGGGGGTCATTATAATGTAAGTGGACAGGAGATATACACCGCCCTGATGGGGGGACCGAGAGCCAGGTTGGTGCGGCCTATCAATGATGCGTGAGGGGCAGGGGGTCGTTCGTGAGGGGGGCAAGCGGGTAGGCAAGCTTGGGTAATATAATTATAGGGGTGTGTATGGGTGGTGGTGGTGAACGGCTTGGTGGTGAAAATCAGTTCAAGTCACGTCTCCCCTCCCCCTGGTCTCTCTCTCTCTCTCTCTCTCTAACACACACACACACACACACACACACACACACACACACACACATTATCATGAGCAATGATGGAATTCTTAAAAGTTAAGGCATTTCGAACAGCACTTAAACTTTTCCCCGGGGCAGTTATAGTTTAGATTTATGTGGTGTGTGTGTGTATATGTGTGTGTGTGTGTGTGTGTGTGTGTGTGTGTGTGTGTGTGTGTGTGTGTGTGTGTCGGTAGTTGCGGCGGGGGTTGCTGAATGAAATTTAAGAAAAGTCGAGGTAATGGAATTGTTATATTGATGATGGTGATAATGATGAGGACGATAATAATGGTAATAATAATAATAATAATAATAATAATAATAATAATAATAATAATAATAATAATAATAATAATAATAATAATAATAATAATAATAATAATAATAATAATAATAATAATAATAATAATAATAATAATAATAATTTTTGCTCCTCCGCTTTCTTGGAACGTTCAATTCTCTCCGTAGGCTAATAAGTAGCAGTCAGTGTTATTTCTACTGCTGATCGTTTTGCGTTTGTGCAGGAAGAATGCGTCAGCGTCGGATGACTCGGTACGAGAGAAAAAATGAATCCTGCCAATGTTCTGTTCGGCATCGCCTCGCTTGAGCGGTTTGACACTTTTTCTCTAGTTCTCGGGTTAATTTGGAACTCTACAAAGCTTCGAGTGATCGACATCAGTGAACTAGTTCAGGTATTTGAAGACCAGTATTAAATTCTCCGTTGTAGTCTTTTCCAGCGTAGAGAGGCTGAGTCACTGGAGCAATATGGAAAGCGGCAGGTCGCAATTTTGATCAGTCCTTGATTATGTTTTAATTTTCAGTATGAGATTATAATCAGTGTTAGAAAACATTAGTATATTAGTAATACAAAATTTAATTATATCATCCTTTTGTCACATAATGAGAGGGAGAAGGGGAAAGTAATTAGATATATGTACACTCAACAAAAAGTTCTCGAACACCTGGGCACGATGGAAGTGGAAATGAATCGATCGTGGCTAGTCGTCTCGGAATGGTTGGTACCCCTGATTGTGATGACGCATCTGAATCTATTACTGTAGAATCGTAGATGATAGATTTCGATCCTGTGTTGATTTGATGGTCGCAGTAAGTCATGCTCACGTTGGTCTCGGTGGAGACCTCACAAGACCGGCGCAAAGTCATTATTATCCTTCACATTGAAGGCCTCAGTTATCGCCGAACAGCACGGCGGATTGGTGTGTGACCGTGTGTCAATCTTTACCGTATCACTATGGGCCAGCAGATATGTAGAAACAGACACCACTAGTGACGCGCCTCGAAGCCTCGAAGCAGACTTAACAGTAGAATCGGCGCAGGCGGTGCATTCACTCATTATTAAATAAAGGCCTCCCATCCTCATATAACTTATACTTAACCAAGCTGTAGCAGTATGTGGTTTACGTATTTATTTTGGCATATATTTTAATTTTACATACTTTTATTGGCAATTATACGTCAGCCACAGCATTTAAACTGACTGATAGTCCTGAAGCAGAATGGGTTACAAAATAATTTTATTCACTCGGTGGTACCAAATTAGCACCAGAATGACGTAAATCTACAGACGAAAAAGCACCCTTGGGACGAGGAATTATCGCCGCAACTATTTATTATACTACAGTTACTTAACCGATCTATTAATTTCATCTAAATCAAGCGACAAAGCTTACCAGTGCGCATGTAATACTGAGCCATTGGCACCTCACTCCTTCACACAGAGCATGTTAGTGCAGGTCTGCCACCTGTTATACACAGGAAGAGGTATCTCAAAACTTTTCGTCCGTGTATCTCAGAATGCATAGTGCTTAAAGCGTTCGAGAACTTTTGTTGAGTGTGTACATTAGATTATTAGATCCATTATGATGTTATATTTTACACGGAACAAGTGGTAAAAGTAATGGATGTGATTATTCCATCAACAATGAAGCAACATTAATATTACACAAACGGCAACACGAAGGTCATCAGTAAAACACGAGTAACGATTCAAGTTTCAACGCGTGAGAACCAAGATGTAAATAAGGCATTAGAGAATATCAATATAACGCCGGTATGAACAGGAACACCACCGTCACCATACGTACTTCGCGGGGAAGGATCAGAGCACCGACACGGGATACGATTAAGCGGTCAGTGTGCAGCATTGATACGTAAAATGGATATTTAATTTTTAACCTCGAGGAAGAGATAACCAGTATTGAATGGGAAGAAAACAAGGATGACGATGAGGATGAAGAGAAGGAGGAGGAGGAAAAGGAGATGGAGGAGGAGGAGGGAAATGAGAGTGGGTGAGAGAAGGAGGGAACTGTCGACGCTTTTGTTGGAGATTGTGGCATTAGCTTTTATCGAGTTGTAACTTTACCTTGAAGGACATGGAGTTTGTGTGCTTGTGAGTTGTTTACTTGTGTTTTTCTTTTGTGTTTGTGTGTTTCAGGTGTTTGCCTCCTTTACTTCGTTTCCTTGTTATAATGGTTTGTGTTATGTTTTTATGATCCTTGCGGAATGACCAACCCAACATGGTCTCAGGAAGGGTAGGTCGTGTCATTCCAATCTCTTAGGCTTTTTACGTTGTGTTGTGTTCAGGCGCGTTGATGATCGGCCCCTAGTCTGTTTTTTCTTTATCTACCAACCCCTCGCAGCATGGTTTCAGGATGGGTAGGTCACGCCATTTCAATCTCTTATCCTCTTTGTTCTGTTATGTTCAGGCGCGTTGATGATCTGCCCCTAGTCTGTTTTTTTCTTTATCTACCAACCTCTTGCAGCATTGTTTGAGGAAGGGTAGGTTACGCTATTTCAATCTTTTATCCTCTTTGTTCTGTTAATTTCAGGAGCGTTGATGATCGGCCCCTAGTCTGTTTTTTTCTTTATCTACCCACCCCTCGCAGCATGGTTTCAGGAAGGGTAGTTCATGCCATTCTAATCTCTTCTCCTTCTGTTGTTATGTTTAGGAGCGTTGATGATCGGCTCCTGGGATGGTACGGTCTGATTTTTTTAAGTGATGTGTCTACATGCTCCCCTCCGTTCCGCTTGTCAGGGGTCGCTGCAAAAGTTAGCGTTGATTGACAGTGTTCTGGGGGATCGCCCCTCATGTGACAGCTTCATAAATAGTCAACTCTGAGAAACTTCATCGCGGGACTCAGCGTTGACTACTTGTATGTTCGACAATTCGTACTCTTTATACCAAATAGGGAGTATATGTGTTTTTTTGTATGTAAAGGTACTGTATATAATCTCAATCCTGTACCTTTGACGCTCAAGATCTAAAAAAACTATCCCTTCCAGAGCCATTTCCTCGACATCAGTTTCAACACTATCATCTCTCTGCGAGCCTTCCATTAAACACTTTCTTAGCATATGGAGCAGTTTAAATAGAAGGTGTCGCTTTCTTGACTTGGTGATAAATAGCTAACATCTCTTATTAAGGATTTTGGATTACGAACGTTAGCTTTCTCTTAGTCATGTATCTATTTTATTTACTTATATTCACTGATCCTGTCATATCTTTACTGCTATATCGGTTGTCATTTTACAGTTTTCATAGTAGACACATTTATGCTAGCTAATAATTTGTACTGCTCTCTATTCGTGTGTGTTTCTCATCTGAATTTATGCCTACTCTTGTTCTGTCTCGCTGAGCTCCATGTCTCATGTAATTATCGTCTATTTGTATGCAGAGACACTGCCTCTGTTGGTCTACTTGCTTACTGCTGACTTGTATATCTTCTTTTGTTCATCGGCCTGACTTCCTGCACTAATGTTTGCGCTCCCTCTGTCTTGTTGGGTTTATGTGAATGATGTCGTCATTGTGTTTGTAGACTCACTCGGCTTGCATGCACATTATGTCCGTAAGCCCTTTCGTGTCTCTCTCTCTCTCTCTCTCTCTCTCTCTCTCTCTCTCTCTCTCTCTCTCTCTCTCTCTCTCTCTCTCTCTCTCTCTCTCTCTCTCTCTCTCCTCGTACGTGTGTTTGCCCTGGTTTTGTCCCGTTGAGCCGTATTAATTGCACGGCTATGTTATTTATGCTTATGTAGTGCACGCTTCACACGAGGTCTGGCTGCTTTAGCGTGGAGGGAAAGAGAAGAAAAGTTTTGTAGTCCCGTATTCACATGGAGCTTATCATCGCGCGAGGAGACACACACGCACGTCTGCCCCACTAAGTCGAGGATGTGTATAGGAACTCAGCGGCGCCATGTGTCGCCCATGAATAAGAAACATTTGTCGTTGTAAAGATTTAATGTTCTCTTGAGCGCTATTATTTTTTTTCTCTTGTTTCTTTTTCCGTCATTTGAGGGTGCGTTTCCTTGTCCTTGGTGTGGGGATTGGATGTGTGTGTTTGGGGGGGGGGGGAAGGGGGTTGACGTTCGTTTGTGCATCTATTTATATCTATATCAAAGAGACAGACTTAGGACTGCCTGAAAAATGTCACTCCTATGAAGATGATATAAATGCCAAAATATATCAAATTTAGTTCCAGAGGTGCGTTTATGGTAGAACGAAGCCATTAGCTGCCACCTTTGCACCTAATGCATAATTATTCACCTTTTGAAAGTTTGTGTTCTCTCGACGCAAACCTCCATCACTTTACGGCATCCCTGCATTAGAAATGACGATGTTCTAAGTTTACAAAGTAGTGTCGCTGCAAACATTCACCTCTCGGTTTAGACATCCTTGTATTTAAAAGTATGATTTTCTTTTAATGTAGTTTAAGATAAACATTCAGTATTTTTCTTTTACTTCCCCTGAGTTTTAAAGAGTGAGAAGCTTTCTGGGTTACATTGTTGTACTTAGACAAATATTCAGGATTTGTCTTTTACCTTTCTTGGATTTAAAAAGCTGATGCTCTTCTTAGGTTACTTTATAGTAACCTTCCCTTTTACCTTTCTTGTGTGTGAAAGGATGATATTTTTTCCTGGGTACATTATAGTACTAAAACGAATATTAGGCACTTCTGTTAGACCTTCCCCACTTTTAATGATGATCTTTCAGAGTTACACTGTAGTGCCTAGGCAAACATTCAGCGCTTCGTTTAAACATTTCCTGTAATAATAACGAGGACGTTGTTCCAGGGTCACGGTGCAGTGCCCAGACAAACATTCAGCACGGGGCTCAGATATTTGGATTGTTTGGATATATTTGTGTTGATTGTTTTTATTTGTGCGGTGCCGTCCACAGCGCCGCCATTTTACGGGTCAGCAGCGAATTGAAGTGCTTTGCGATGTGGATTAATGAATTATTTTATGGCCATGCAGAAATACGTGTTATTAAATCACTGACCGAATTCCAGCCATATTGCCAACCGTGACATATTGTATGGCGCATAATGATATATCCATTACTCTAATGCTAATTTTTTTATACAAAGTTTCGTGAATCATGTAAAAACGTTAGACCGAGGGGCCGGGGGCTATTGGTGTTGGGCGGGAGGGAGGGGCGGCAGGAGGGTCAGGGCACGGGGATCGCGAAAAAAAGTAAGCGTAAAGGCAAAGTAGATAATCTCTTTTTTTTTAATACTTTTTCCAGTAATTTTTGCGAGTGAAACATTCAGGATTTTTGTAAGCGCTTGGTCTGCCTTCTTTACCGTTCAGGAAACTTTAAAAATAACACATTTGGCGAGGAAGAAAAAGTATCAAGCTTGAAATTACCGCAGTTCTTATCAGTTTACTGGATGATAAATAGCTGTATATATGTTACAACTGTCTATTCATTACCATACAAACACGTGCAAGGACTTTATCATTAAACATCAAAACATGGATTTGTTTTTTTGTGACATAATTGTTCCCAACTTCGATCCAGCCTTTGGGAACACTGCAGTGGCCAGCAAGTGGTCAGTTTATTTGAAACGATTTCTTGTGTTATACAATCTTGCCGCCCCGCGCGTAGGCGAGGGCGGTGTGTAGCGTGCCTGTCGTGCGTCGCGGCGTTCTTGCAATACAGGGCCGCCAGTTTTGTCCTGTTAATAGGTAATGCTTGGCTGGAAGTAAAACTGCAGGGTTTGTTTGACTTCCTCTTTGTGTTAATATGTAATGGCTGGTGTCGCTTGACACAAAACTCGGCAAGGTTCGTTTGACCTTTTTGTTTCTGGGAACTGAATATATTTTTCTTTCATTCAGTTGTCTGTGTTTCTGTTAAAGTCATGGATTACGTCTTTTATGTTTCCATCCTGTCCTTGATGGAAATGATGAAGCTTACATAAACTGTTCGTATTCAAGTGAAAATATAATGGAAAAAATGCACAGGTGGAACCCAATGGTTTGGTACAGTTTGTGACCCAGTTAAGTTTATATACGTGCCTACCTGGTAGGTATACCTGACGATATGTCGACAATAGGCTATCATTTTTTAAGTATCCATCGTCTGAGGAGTACTAATGCACTGATTGTTTTTTTTTATTATTGTGGTTACGTGTGACAGATATATTGTTCATTGTTCTTATTGCTTCATGCTTTTCATACGCAACTAGCATTATCTTGAAAGGTATTATTGGAGAGTATTGAAAAATCATTAGCTTGAAAAGTATGAAGAAGTTCCACTTTGAAAAATATCGCTATTAAATTATTAAAAAGTGCAGTGTTTAGGATTTCATCACCCACGTCTTTACAACACCCACGAGAAGAATGGCTGTGTTTTAGCCAGCGCCGCCCCGCCACCTGGACTGACTTTAGTGGTTAATCCTTTTCCCCAGCGCCAGTAATGGAATTCCGTAGCGCGTCCCTCCTACAGCTGATGCAACCAACCCTTCTCGCTGACCTCCTGATAATTGCATCACACGCACGCACGCACGCACGCGCGCACACACACACACACACACACACACACACACACACACACACACACACACACACCTCCCCCCCCCCCACACAAACACACGCACACACTGTTTCCCCGTAGGACCCCACAGGTGTCACATTAGCCATGCATGTTACATAGTTAGCTACCTGCAGGGGCTGGGTTCATCAATCTTACCAGCCACGCCTCCGGTATCTCTCACATTTACCGGAGCGCTACCAGAGCTGCGGCATCTTTCAAACACGGCATTCATCAGCGGTAAGGTAGCGCTCCGGTAACTCGCACCCTAGCAACGATTGGTTGGGCTGGATAGCCAATCACGTGCGATCTTTGATGGTGTATTTCAGCTTTCACGTGTCATTTGTTTACTAATACACAGACTTCAGAATCAAGACGTGTATTGTACAGGCGTAAATACTGCCTTAAAACAAATAATTAGCGTTGTAATCCCTCAATTAGATGCGCTTTATACGAATGAATGCACGTTACTTGTATATTTATCCTTGAAATAAAAATATACTCGCTTATGTAGCCTATATTCTGAACATTTTTGTATGTTACCTTCATAGTTTTCCGTCGCTAACGCCAGCAGCGTGCCTCGCTATCACAAGATTGGGTATTATTCTAGTGTTTGCCCATACTCACCCCTCGCAACCAAAATTGGCTAGGGGGCCATTGTCATCATGACTCACTGGTGCAACCAAGCAATGGGTGTGGGCGTGGGAAGCTGTGGCTGTTAAGGTGAATGGCGTGAGTGGCTTCGTGAGTAGTGTGGAGGAGGTTAGAGCAAAATTCTACGACGTTGAACTCCACAGCAAGAATATTGGAGACTTGAGACGGGAGGTGACTCTCACAGATGAGAACATTATTCCCTCTGCAGTGTTTTAACAAGCAGGGAAAAGTCATATGGGTGGACAGTTCCACAGACTTACATACTATAGAGTGCGGCCTGCAAGTGAAGCCGGCCTGAGGCCGTGCACGGGTGTGCCCAGTTCATCCCAAACCGACGACTTCACACACCTCACTCCCACCCCGTTTCCTGACCCCAACATTCATTTTTGAGAAAAATGGAGACCACCATCATCTTCCTGAGAAAATTCTGCATCACACTAGCATAAAATTGTAACAATAATGTGTAAATACACATACGAAAATCGGAGTTAAATGAAGAGGGAGTACACATTTTCTTGCACTTATTTCTCTTCAACTCCTTCGTACTCAGCTGGTTTTCGTCACATCGCTTCTATAAGCCCAGATCCTAAATCTGCATGCTTTTCTGCTTCTGATGGTGTAGGGCACGTCACGAGGTAAAAATATATATAGGCTCAAAATCACCTCCGAACATGAGCCGCGGCAGTGTCTACCCACTTACCACGCCTGCGGTAACTCTGTTACGGGTGCTCGGAGCCACGGTAACTTTAGGCCTTACTACGGGTCCGGTAAGTGGATGATGAACGCAGATTTACCGGGTGGGCGGAAATACCGCGAAACTTACCAGACAGAGGTCCGGTAAATGGTATGATGAATCCAGCCCCTGGACATGAGCAAGAGATGTGCCATAGTTTAGAAAAGAAAAAAAAATAACAAGGGTGGAAGCTTACTGTTGCTTGTTCTTTTGTCCTCTTTACCCCCTTACTTTACATTGTCATTTTTCTCTCTCTCTCTCTCTCTCTCTCTCTCTCTCTCTCTCTCTCTCTCTCTCTCTCTCTCTCTCTCTCTCTCTCTCTCTCTCTCTCTCTCTCTCTCTCTCTCTCTCTCTCTCTCTCTCTCTCTCTCTCTCTCGCCAAATCTTTTATTATTTTATGTTTAACTGCCTCGCTTGTGCACTTGCTTTCATTGTTTATTCTTTTTGCTCAGCACACGTCAGGTTCTCAAGGGGTCAAGGCTGTATATCAAAAGCAGTCTATACATTAGCGAAGTGGTTGATTTATTACTGCATTCGGCCCTCAGCGTTACTCAGTCGCCTACACTCATGCATAATGCTGTGATATGCTCAGTGGCCTGGCAATGGTGGGCTTTACATATATAATAAAACACCCGATCGACCCCACGCCCCTTGTTCCCTCGCCTCTGTCGTTCATAATTCAGGTTCAGGTGGTCGACATGTATACCTCCAGCAGCGCTCCCTCCCTAGGCGGCAAAAGGGATAGATTCGTTAATTTGGACGCTCTATTCCATTTGATTAACAGGATTAAATAAATGGCCCTGGATAATCTGAGCTGAAATGTAAAAAAATGATGTACTGTCCCAATATTCACGATTTACTTCACTTCTCAACCAAGTTTTCGAGGCATTTTTTTCTGGTTAACTGTATATATATTTTTTCACGAGGTGCCTATAGCGCCGGTAGTCTCTCTTGAAGGGTCTCTTTGATGACCCGTAAGTGGCGCAGGCGAAGTTTATTTGTTGTGGCTGCTGTGATGTATGACTCATGGGTATATCAAGTTACATTCAGTTCTTGAGTGTCAATAAAATTCCCTCATTGAGAACTCTTGATATGATGTGGATGAAGCCATGATTTTCTTTTTTTCCTTCTGCTTATCCACCAAAGTAAAGCTACGTAATCTATATCCATATGCGACCAGTTGCGCGCGATCGGTTTCAAGGAATTGGTTGCGTGGGTTTGCGAGCTGCTTAATGTTAAGAAGCTAAAGAATTCTCGCCTCATCGCCCTCCAGCGTCTGCCTCTTTAAATCGCGTAAGGATTGTGAGGTTGTAGTGGCATTAGTATAGGATGGGAAGCATTAGAGTGATAGGAAGCAACAGTTATGATTGTATTATTAAAAGGATGGAACATTGGCAGGGCAGAAAAAATAGCGTTTGATGCCATTCCGCTTTTCAGACGTGCAAAGATGGGAGTTGAATGAGCATTGTTAGTATGACAGCGAGTTAGATTTTTCTTTTTTAGGTTAGAGTGAGAAAGTATCGACAGCAAAGGAAGGAAAGTGTTTTTGAATTTTTTTTTTCTAGGACGTTTCATGGTTGAAGCTCAGAACATTATGGAGATATAAATGGTCAGCTTATTAAGATGGAAATTTACTCTTTAAGACACGAGAAAGTATTGGGAACAGGGGAATGGAAGTGTCAGGAATCCTTTTACTCTTTAAGACGTGTGTGACTGATGTTGAGAGGTCAGTCGGTGAGAGGATGGAAAAGGTCACGATAGATACCAATTTTCATTTCAAAGCGTGAGAAGATTAAGGTTGAGAGCAAGCCTGGAGGGTGGAAAATAACGTGTTAGATGCCATTTTACTCTTTAATTCCCCGCGTTTGAAGGTTGAGACTGAAAGAGCTCTGTCAGGATGGGAAAGGTCACGACAGATGGGTTTTTACATGTTGAGATTGTGATCAGAATGGATTGTAGAGATGGGAAAGGTAGCGATAGATTACTTTCTACTCTTCAAGACGTGTGAAGATGAAGGTTGTAGAAGCCTTTTGAGGATTAGTGAGGGCGTGGTTGAGAGTATTTTATTCTTTATAACATGTGAAGAGAAACATCGAGGGAGCGTTTACAGGCCAGCAAAAGACCTGTTTGACATCATTATTCCCTTTAAGGCGTGTTAAGATTAAGGCTGAGAGAACATTGTTTGGGTGAAAAAGGATGCGTTTGAAGTGTTGTATTTTTTAAAGCCTTGAAAAACTGACGTTGAAAGAGGAAGGAACATCAGAAAGCAGAATATCAAATTGAGTCGAGGGAGCACTGGCAAGACTGAGAGAACATTAGCAGGGTGAAAAAAGGATGTATTTATAAGCATTGGATTCTTTAAAGATTTGCAAAGACTGACGTTGAGAGAGAAAGGAATATCAGGATGCAGAATAGCAGATTGAGTCGAGGGAGCATTGGCAAGGTTGAGAGAACATTGACAGGATGGAAAAAGAGGGTGTTTGAAAGCATCGCTCTCCTTAAGACTTGCAAAGATTGACGTTGAAAGAGGAAGGGATAATAGAATGGCAAAGAGGCGAGATGGTTTCTTAACGTCAGTCTTTAGAACATTGGTAGGGTGGAAAGAGAATGAGTTTGAAAGTAATGTATTGTTTGAAACTTAAAAGGATGGACGTTGGAAGAGAAAGGAATATCAGAATGGCAAAGAGGAAGCGTGCTCTCTCTACAACGTCAGCTTTTTTAAAACATTGGCAGGATGAGAAAAAGGGCGAGTTTGAAAGCATTGTATTCTTTGAGACTTAAAAGGATGGACGTCGGAAGAGGAAGGAATATCAGAATGGAAAAGAGGTGGGATGCCTTTTCTACAATGTCAGCCTCTTTATGACTTCAAGATTGGGTCGAGGGAGCATTGACAAGATGGACAGGAGCGTGTTAGATAGCATTTCACACTCCCCTGTTCCCCCTTCGGAGCCTTCCTCTTCAAAACATGTCAAGATTATGGTTAAGAGAGCACAACGTCAGCACGGAAAAGGGACGCTCTGATGGCATTTTACATTTCTCTGTTTTCCCTCGTGTCGCGGCGCGTGCATGAACTTCAGAAACTCGACTACATAATCCATTTTAAAGTTTCTGTCGACGGAAAATTCTCGACGTGGCGGCAGCACGATTTATGGGCATAGTGGTCGTGACTTCCCTGGTGGTGGTGGCGGCGGACGTGGGGGTGGTGGAGGTGCTGGTGGTGGTCGTGGTGATGGGGCTGTCAGGTGCTTGGCATGGCGTATGGCGCAGAAAACTGATTAATGATAAAATTCTTGCGTGCTGTACGGTTTCGAAATGTTGGAGGCACAGCGAGGGGCGTGAACAAACAGAAAACACACACGCACACGCACAAAAAGAGCGCATGGCATGTTCTGTGTGTTCAGACTTTACGGAGCGGGTTTGTGTATACAGGATCCAGGTGTTCAGGATTGGTTTTAAGGTTTATTGAGAGTCATGAGGTAAGATCTAGCCATGACAACGAAGGGAGAGGCCCACAGACGGTTCATTAAAGTGAGGACAAAGAGTTCAGTGAAGCATTAAAAAAGATATAGCCCCTAGGAGTGTAATATAATCCTAAGTGCCCTTTTAAGTGGATGAAGAAAGACAATTCACTTACGAGGAAGGTACAGTAGATAACGGAAGATTTAATACGACAGAGTTCAGTGAGACATAAGCAAAACTTACTCATTTTAACCATATTTTAAATGTGATCGAGTCCTCAGTCCCTTGAGGTATTATCGGGGGAACTGTGGCGGCTGCGTGACTGTTGCGAAAGCGATGGCGATGGTGGTGGCGGTGTGGGTCGGGCAGGCTATTAAAGGGAGATGTGTGTGGGAGACTGCGAGGCGAGCGGAGAAAACTGCCGAGAGTGAGTGACAGGGGTCGGGGGGTGAAGAGGTGTTGTTGTCCTGGCGATGCTGTTGTTTGTCTTTTGCTTCGCGGTGACCTAATGATGGATGGGCAGCTGACAGCATACAGGGAAGACGCCAGAGGGAAGGGGGAGGTGAGGAAGAGGTAGTGTGTATGGGACGTATTCTCAGACAGATCGGCGCCCTAGAACACATATTTGACAAGGGTTTCGTAGGGTTTAGGGGCATTTCCAGAGTTACTTGCTTTCGTAGGGGGTTAGGGGCATTTCCAGAGTTACTTGCTTTCGTAGGGGGTTAGGGGCATTTCCAGAGTTACTTGCTTTCGTAGGGGTTAGGGCATTTCAAGTTACTTGCTTTCGTAGGGGGTTAGGGGCATTTCCAGAGTTACTTGCTTTCGTAGGGGGTTAGGGGCATTTCCAGAGTTACTTGCTTTCGTAGGGGGTTAGGGGCATTTCCAGAATTACTTGCTTTCGTAGGGGGTTAGGGGCATTTCCAGAGTTACTATTATGACCCTGCTGGTAGTCTGACCCTTCTTCTGTACTCTGAACCTAAAAAAACCCTCATGAGAACCAGATTAATTTCCTTTTTGACCTTTGGAAGTAGATGATGTGAGAGGTGGAAGCGTCTGAGAATACCGACCTATGTCTCCTCTTCATCTGTCTTCTTTCCTTGCATCCGTTTGTCTGTCGGTTTGTCTGCTCTTAGTTTCTTCTTTTTATCCATCTTCCTTCCTCATTGCGTTTGTCCACACTTCATCGTTTTGTCCCTCCACATCCTCCTTCTCATCTCAAAGTCATCTCCACCATTTTCATGCTCTCTATAACATCCACCAGCTTCCATTCTCTCTCTCTCTCTCTCTCTCTCTCTCTCTCTCTCTCTCTCTCTCTCTCTCTCTCTCTCTCTCTCTCTCTCTCTCTCTCTCTCTCTCTCTCTCTCTCTCTCTCTCTCTCTCTCTCTCTCTCTCTCTCTCTCTCTCTCTCTCTCTCTCTCTCTCTCTCTCTCTCTCTCTCTCTCTCTCTCTCTCTCTCTCTCTCTCTCTCTCTCTCTCTCTCTCTCTCTCTCTCTCTCTCTCTCTCTCTCTCTCTCTCTCTCTCTCTCTCTCTCTCTCTCTCTCAGAAAGGGACGTAGCGTAGAATAAAAATAAAAAAAAATCAAATAGAGCAAACGGGCGAAAGGGAGGAGAACGTAGGGAAACGGAACGGGGTGCAGCTTGGAAAGAAAAAAAAAGGAAGATGCGAGGAAATAGAGAAAGGTAAAAATAAGAGATGAGTGAGAAAAGGGGAAAGGAAGGAGAAAACGAGGAAACAAATTAGTACAGCTCACATAAGAAGGAAGGAGGAAGCGGGAAATGGAGGAACTGGAAAAGGGGGAGACAGGAAGGGTGGGAGAGGAGAAGACAGGGAATTAGAGAAAGGGGAAAGGAAAGGGATAGGAGCAAACCGAGAACGGCATGAAGTGGGGAGGGAGAAAAAAGAGAAGGAAATGGGAAATGGAAAAGGAAGAAGGGGAAGTAGAATAGGATGAAGAAAAATGGAAAGGTTGAATGAAATAACGAATGTCGCCGAGAGGGAAGGAGAGAGAAAAGGAAAGGAAGAAAGGGAGGGGAGAGGGATGAATTGCGCAGGCAGTTCCAGCGGAGGGAGGGGAAACGAGAAAAAAGGAATTGAACAAAGATGTGTAGCGTTGGAAAAGAGGTGGAGGAAGGATATGGAGAAAAAAGGAAAGGAGAATGCAGGAGGAAGTGGAGGAAGGGGGTAAGGAAGGAGATGGAAAGAGAAATAGAGTGAAGGGAGGAAGTGGAAAGGTAAATTGAGGAAAAGGGAAAAGAGAATGCAGGAGGAAGTCGAGGAAGGGGGTAAGGGAGGAGACAGGGAAAGAGAAATAGAGTGAAGGGAGGAAATGGAGGAAATGGAGGAAAAGGGAAAGGAGAATGCAGGAGGAAGTCGAGGAAGGGGGTAAGGGAGGAGACAGGGAAAGAGAAATAGAGTGAAGGGAGGAAATGGAGGAAATGGAGGAAAAGGGAAAGGAGAATGCAGGAGGAAGTGGAGGAAAGGGGAAAGGAGGGATAAAGGGAAAGGGAGCATCATGAGAGGAGGAAGTGGAGAGGTTAAATTGGTTAGCCAGTGAAGGGGAGGAAGGGAGCGTGATAAGAGAAACATATATTGGAGCGGAATGCATTAATCATGTTTTGTCTTCAAGTCCTCCCGAAATTGACCTCTCTTTCGGCCTCTTTTGATTCTTTTTTTTGTAGGAGCAGCGAGTAGCGGGCTTTTTTTTTATTATTGTTTCCTTTTTTTTGTGCCCTTGAGCTGTCTCCTTTGTTGTAAAAAAAAAAAAGTAGTAGACTGGAACGGTGACACACACGAAAATAGAGAGATAAAAAACGTGAAATGAAAGAAAGGAACGTTGCACTATGTATCCGCAGTGATATTTTGCACACTACACAACCTAATAATACTAAAAGTGGTGGATATTTGCGACTTCCTGTTAAGCATTTCAAAAAGATGGGAGAGAATAAAAAATTGGTCGACGCACTCCATGATTATAAATATTACATGAGAATAAAACAAGAATTAATTTTGCCTTTCCCAATTGCCGAGACATTCGTTGAACTACTTGGTTTGTTAAACTTTGCCTGTGGACTGGCTCTGCGTGCTCGACTGTTTGCTGGTTATGAAGTTGATGATTGTACAAGGTTATTAAAAAAGCGAGAATTTGATTTGAAGTTACGAGCTCCTCTGATTCTATGGTCATTCACTCCAAGCCCGCATCCTCCCTTTCACGGCCTAACTCCTTCCCCTTCATCTCTCTTCCCATTTCTTCTCCGTTCATTTTCTCCACCCTTCTTGATTTTTTACTTCATATCCTATTATAGCTCCTCTCTCATTTATCTCGTTTTTTTTTCTTTCCCCTATTCTTTTAATTTCTTCTTTCGATTCTTCTCCAATTCTTCTCTAATCTCTGCTTTGTTCTCCTTTTCTATCTCCTCTCCTTTCGTCTATAATTATCTACTCTTTATCTGGTCGGCTCTTGTTTCTACTGTGCTCTCATCTGCTCTGTCCTCTCCTCTTTCTCTTCTCTCCACTCTTCTCTTTACATCCCCATTTCGTTCTCTTCCATTTTCTCCTCGTTCTCCTCTTACTTCTCTTTTCGTCAGGTCCTCCACTCCTGTTTTTACCTTCCAGTTGAGGTGACACTTCGTTCCTTTCTTCGCCTTCCCACTTTTTTCTTTGTCTTTTCCACTCGGCACTTTCTTTCCTTTAATCTTTTTCTCCTTTCACTTCTTACTTCATTCTCCCGCACCTCCTCAACCCACTCCTCTCTCGCCGTCCCGTTCAGTCTATTTCTCCCCATTCCTCTGTCTCCCCTTTGTCTCTCTCTCGCTCTCTCTCCCTCTCCTGTGTACTCAGTCCTCGCCACCCAAAAAACAATAAAGAGATGGTAATGGTCCCGCTCACCCCAACACCCCTCAACACCCACCAACACCCCACCAACACCCCTGCAACACCCCTCCAACACCTCCCCTCAACACTCACCACTTCACGTCCTCTCGTTCCCTGACAAATATCCCTATTTAAGCCATAAAAGAAAATCTTTTCCACACTTAAATACTGCTCTGATTCATGGCTCCCAAATCCTTCTCGAAAATCCAACGAAAGCCATTATATGAACGACCTGCAGGAGGGAGGGGGGGGGGGGGGGGAAAGACTGCCATAAAGTATTGGTGTGTGTGTGTGTGTGTGTGTGTGTGTGTGTGTGTGTGTGTGTGTGTGTGTGTGTGTGTGTGTGTGTGTGTGTGCATATAGATAAAGATAGACAGATAGCTAGATAGATAGAGAGAAGAGAGCAGAGAAAGAGAAAAGAGAGCAGAGAGAGACAGGCTGTTCCTTAGTCTTTTCTCCTTTCTGACATGTCAATTACGTCGTCTCCACACAAGGGCGCTGGATTTTTTTTTCCTTTTCGTTCCTGTGTCTTTGCGCATAGTGACGTGAGGGTTAAGGACACGATGCACTCTTGTCACTCGTCTTTGTGCGGTGAGTGATAGATTGGGGGGTGGCGTCGGTGAAGGTGGTGGTGGTGTTGGTAATGGTGGTGGTTGAGGTGGTTGTGTTGGCAGAGGTGGTGATGGCAGAGGTGGTGGTGTTGGTCGTGGTGGTGATGGCAAAGGTGTTGGTGTTTGTCGTGGTGGTCATGGTAGAGGTGGTGGAGTTGGTAGTGGAGGTGGTTGATCTTTCTTTGTCTGCCTGGTACGCGACACAGAGACTCCGAATAAAAAGAAAAGTATGAAGATATTAAAAGAAAGTGACCAAATTTAGTTACTTTTTTTTTTTTTACATATATTCACACACACACACACACACACACACACACACACACACACACACACACACACACACACACACACACACACACACACACACACACACACACACACACACACACACACACAGAGCTGCTTCACTGTTTACGAGATTGGCTTAGTCCGGGGATTTTGAGGTCTATAGTCAGTCGTAGGGTCGATGAAAAGGGATAAGAATTGGAGGGAATGAGGGAGAGAAAAGGAGGGCTACTCTTGTCTGGGAGGGGAAGAGAGAGAGTTGGCTGGAGGACCTGAGGCACGAGGGAGGGGGGAAAGGGCATGTGGGTTAGAGATTGGAGGGGAAGAGGGAAAGGCTGAGAGATTGGAGAGTTGAAGTCTTGGCTGCTATTATAGTTATATTGGAAAAGACACGAATCACCGTATTTTGTATTATATCTACTTGTGTGCTATATTTTATTCTTATTTGTCCATTTGTCTAAAGGATATTTTCTTATTTCTACTTTTTTATATTTTTTCTACAGTCTTTTCTTTACGAAGGAAAGGCTGGGTAATATTAAAGCGATGGCGATGAGGGATGGTCATATTATATAGTCTGAGTATTGTGGGTGGAACAGGGAGGCAGGGGGGAGTCACGGGCGGCCTGCAGCGGCGGCTCGCTCCCCGTCACTGAGTGGTCATAAAAGTCAGATATCCCTTGATGCCAGTAATCCCCACTTCAGAGAAACCAGTCAGTCACTTATAAGTAGTAATGAAAAAAAAGTAATGTGGGGCAAGGGTTTTTCATACAGTCAAAGAGGCGTAAAAATCAGCAAGTTTTCTGGCCGCACATTGTAGGTGATCCATGATTACTGGAGACTCCCTTAGTGTCTGCTGGTGTATTGTCTCTCTAATAAGCTTGTGGACAGCGCCGGTACAGCATAATTTTATCGTCTCATTTTCACCGTCGCCGTGCACGGCATCTAGATCCTCACCGGGATGCAAAGCCGCTCAAAACGTGACGCCTCGCTGTCAGCAGGACATTGACCTGGGCACGACGTGTGTGCAGACACTCTTCAGGCCTTCTATGTTATATGTTAAAAATAAGGGAAGGATCTTATTAACCTATTACCACAAAGCTTTAGTGTCTGTCGTTTAATTATATAAAAAGCTAATACTTTACGTTGAATCAGTTTGTTAACTTGAACAAGCCTACACAGAGACGAAAGGCTGAAGATGTATTTGAAACCCGTGACTGTGTGTGTGTGTGTGTGTGTGTGTGTGTGTGTGTGTGTGTGTGTGTGTGTGTGTGTGTGTGTGTGTGTGTGTGTGTGTGTGTGTGTGTGTGTGTGTGTGTGTGTGTGTGTGTGTGTGTGTGTGTGTGTGTGTGTGTGCGTGTGTGTGTGTGTGTGTGTGGTATATCATGTGTACCTAATGTGAGTAGAATATAAGAATTCTCGTGCCTGACAGACTCAAAATGCCGTGTCATAATATTAGTATAGTGTATGTGTTCGCATAGTTTCTGAGGCTGGTCTGGCACCCCTGGTGTGGCAGCATGGTCACCTCACCGTTATGGTTGCACTGTAATCCTGCGACACCAGTCTACAGTCGCCTTCTAGGACTTTTATTGACTCCATCAGTGCCTCCGTAAACAAATCTTTGCCAAGATGAATCAATGTAGGAACATGTAAACGGGCGTTGAATAATTTGGCAATATTTAGGCTGCTCGATAAGGTTCGTCCGCTGGGGATATTGTTTTACTGGTGCGGTCTTCCTAGTGCTGCCACGTACTGCTTTGTCATGTTGACGTTCCACTCTTTGTTCTTGGTTTTGTCCTTATATATCTGCCACTACCATTGATATTTTTTTGTTCCTGTTCTCGTTTTTGCATTTTTTGTTCTTGTTCATCTTCTTGTTCTGGATCTTCTAGTTCTTGTTCTTATACTCTTATTCTTCTTTGCATCATCATCATCATTTTTTTCACCTTCTCCTCCTCACATGAAAATAATTTAGCGACGTAAGAGCTCTCTCTTGTAACTTAACTTTTTAGCATTACTCATCGTCATTTCTCAGTATTTTTAACCCTGATCAAACATTCAAGCACTCTCAGCCCGTGATCCCAGGCTGCGTGGGAAGGAGAGGTGACGGCGGCGCTGTTAAGAGAGGGGTGGAGGTGTTGGGGTGTGCGTTAGGCGAAGAGTGAGTGTCCCGATACCACCGATATCTCCGCGTGATGTACGACACGGGCTCGGATCCCCCTCTACCACCTGGGATTTTTCAGTCACCGCCGAGTGGCTTACGACTATCCACATGCTGTCCTAAAGACCACCCATCAACCCGGACGCTAGAGGAAACCGTCCAAGTGAATCAATAACGAGTTCCGGAGGGCAGCATGAACCAAGAAAAGATGGCGCCACTATAAAACACTTGCCTGCGCCATGACGGGCTGGGGCCGACTACCATCCACGCCCCTCAAGAAAGCCTACTGGCGCTATAGGCTGTCACGTAAAAAAAAAAAAAAAAAAGGAGCGTGACAAGTTGGGGGTTGAGAAGCCTTTGCCGGCCGTCTGGTTGTCTGGCTGAACGTCTCGCAGTCCATCAACGATACGAATCCCTTATCTTGTCGGTCGTCCTGCGCCATGATGCTCCCCGCTCACCAACCCACCAATCAGCTCACTTCACTGCCATGAGGGAAGTGTTGAGGGCTGGATGCGGGTTCACATTATGGGGTCATTAGGTGTTTACAGATGTAAGATGATTTCACTTTAAAGCAAATGTCTCCCATGTGTATCGTTCATATGGTGCGTTATCACTTTCGGTTAGGTTTGGTTAGTAGGTTGTGTTCAGCTAGGATGGGCTCGGTAGAAGGATAGGTTAGGTTAGGTTTTGATCAGGTTTGGGTCGGGCTAGATTAGGTTAGATTAACTGATATCTTGATTGGATGACTCTAGTTATTAGATTTCGTTCGGCTGGAATGGGCTAAGCAGTGGGATAGGTTGGATTTGGATTAGGTTTTGGTTAGTTGATATCTTAGTTTGATGACTTGATTACATTGTTTTATGAGTCTACAATTTAGTGTTTGTGTTGGTATAGCCAGAATGTTGGTTGACTGTCTGGTGGGCTGACTGGGTGAGATTATTATTATTAATGTGCCCAGTGTATGTACCGTCCACGTGGCTGTGTGTGTCGTTATTGTAGTGGTTTGTCATTGTCGATTCCGGGATTGGTTGGCGGGTCGGTTCAGTCCATTTCAACGTTGCGTCTTTGCGTTTAGGAAGTGGAGACCTTGAAGGAGGGAGAGTAGTAGTAATGGGACAATCATATTCCTCATTTGTCGCGTCCTTCTTCCGTTCCCATCATTCTCCTCTTTCTCGTCCTCCTCCCCGTCCCTCTATTATTTATTGATGTCCATTTTTACTCACCCTGCACCTCCCCCGACTTTTTCCATTGTTTCTGTAGTGTATGTTATCCCTCCTAGATTACCCCTTTTATTCATTCTCCCTAGTTTCAATATTCTTCTGATATTCTTTCCTCTTCCTCTAATGCACATGTTTCATCCCCTGTCCCTTCCCCCCTTAACTTTCATCTTCTATTCATTCTTCGTAGCTTCACCGTTCGTCTGACATCCTTTCATCTTCCTATAGTTTCATTATCCTCCCTCTGTCACGATTCCTCTGAGATCCATATGTCTTCCCTTGCATCACATACTACTCCTGTTTTAACATTCCTATTTCATCTTCTCTCTTCTGATGTTTCCGTCCTCTCTCTCTCTCTCTCTCTCTCTCTCTCTCTCTCTCTCTCTCTCTCTCTCTCTCTCTCTCTCTCTCTCTTGCAATGATTACGCGGATGCATTTATTTTTTGTCCCCCCTCCATTCTTTTGATTATCGTTGTCTTCATTGGCTCCTCATTTTCCCCACTGCCACCACTCCTATATGGTATCTTTTCCTCCACACTTTTTCTTCTCCCCAGGCAGCCATTTATCTGATATCCTTCTCTTCTTACCCCTTTCATTTCCTCTTCCTCCCTCTCAATAGGACGTCCTTTTTTTTTTTTCGTTTTTTTCCTCTCCCTCCTCCTCCTCATTCCTTGTCTTTTCATTTCTCTCCATGATATATTTTTTTTCATACTCCTTTTCTTTCTCCCTTTGACGCCATTTCCTTTGCAGTTTCGTTTCGTTCAGTGTCAGGCGTCATCATATATAATGAAAAATGGACTCACTCTTCAAGTAACAGCCAATCACTCCTAACGACCCAGCAGACACCTAAGAATGAGTAAGAAAAAACACCATGGTCTTAATTAATGTTTGCCTGTCAATGAATGTAAAGGACGCATGTATGGAGTGTATTACGTGGATGTATAAACAGAGACGTTGAAAAATATCACGGTCAATACACACACACACACACACACACACACACACACACATGCGCGCGCGCACACACACACATATGCGCGCGCACACACACACACACACACACATAGATCGACTATAAAGAGCACTTGCTCATGTCGGGAGGGTACCTGGGCCTGTTCCAAGAGTCGTGAAGGTCGAGCCGCGTACCTTCCCTTCGACATGTAATCACGGCCTCAGACCGTGCCTTCAACCCTTACCACAAGTCGCTCGGGAAGGTAAATGCGCATACGCACACTGCAACCTTCTTTTCACCTACCAGATCTGATGCACGCACACACATACAAACACACAGTGCTATTCATGGAGGTGTAATACCTCCATGGTGCTATTACAGCCATAATATTGTCCGTTTCATTCCGTCTGTCCACTCTTGAACGTTGATGTGGCATCTGCGCATTGTGAGTTTGTGATTGCGTGAAGATCATTTGAATGTTTGTGTATGCAGAAAATCTTCAAACCATCGTATACGAACCGTAAACAGAAGATTTGCATCGATAATATACCATACAAGGACACGAAGAAACAACTTGTATATCAAACAGTATAGTTTGATCATACTCGAACGATCCATAGCCTTTCAGATACTCATATTTCATCTCATTAAGGGATATAGAGTGACATAGGGCTCTGCAAGTGTCTATACATCAGAAATTTTGATGTTGCATGTATAAATAACATGGGTAGCCTAATATTCGAAATAGCCAAGCTAGCATCGCATTCAACATTTATTATTTCATGTTTTATCCATTATTAATCGTTATTTACATGCAGTAAATTATTAAGATACCCTTTGTTTGCACTTGCAGAGCCAGATGTCTTAACTGAAATGATAAAGAATTTGAAAAACCATAGATCGTTGGAGAATGTGAGCCACGAAGGTTCCCGCCTGCTGGCTGGTTCCTCTGTGCTTTGAAGGCGCGTGCTGTTGTTGTAAACAAGACAAACATATTCGCTGCAACTATAATATACGACTTACCAATTAGGGAAAATATTTTCTCAGGTTGTTTTAACTGAACCGCAACTATTTGCCACGCCAAATTTGGAAAATAAACATATTTTTCCTCGAAGGTCTGAGGGAAGACACGGGGTAGACCGTGCCTTCCTTTCGTCTCTCCCGCAGACCTTCGTTCCAAAAATGCTAGTGATTTTAGGTACACACCGTCCTTCCCTTCGATCTTCGTCGCTAAACCTTCACGACTCTTGGTACGGGCCCTGGTGGCGATTACGAGTCCAACGCGTGATCAGGCGTGGTGAATTACACATACACACACACACGGAGAGAGAGAGAGAGAGAGAGAGAGAGAGAAGAGCATTGCATACCTGCTGTGAGCCATACAGGTGTAGTGTCGGGCATTCATGCAGGTGAATGTTTGTTATTAACCCGAGCATAGTTTAGAGTCGTCCGTTAATAGTCCGTGATGAGGCGTCAAAGACCTCTCCGGTATTCTCGGTTACTCACGCATTCATGGTATTTTACGCCACCTTGAAAGCCGCTAATTCCCCTCCTTTTGTACGCCGGCGCTCTCCCGGCTGGGGTTAACAAAGCGGCCTCACACACTGGCTGGTGATGCGGTGCTTGCCTTTCTTTTTCTGCATATTTATATTTCCGTCCTTTCCTTTTTTTGTTGTTTTTTTTGCTTATCCCTCATCTTTACCTTTTATTTCTTGGAAGCTTTTAATTTTTCGAAGCTAATGTGCATTCTCTTTTGCTGTGATGCTGTCTTCTTTTTCTAGTTAATCACATGCCTATTCTTTTTCTTTACTTTCTTTTCTTTTTCCTTACTTTCTTTTCTTTTTCCTTACTTTCTATTGAAGACTTTTACGCATACGTCTTATACTCTTCCAAACCATAGTGTGGTCTTAATTTCTAGCTGCTTGTTTTCTTTTTTTTTTTTCATTCTATCTTTTCCTTTTTATTCTACCTTGTTTCCATCTCTTTACACTCCCTTTTACACCTGTTCATACCAATCAGTCTCACACTCTGGCAAGGGATATTGTTTTCTTAGTATGATGCCGCCTACCCTGTTGTTTTCTTTCCTTTCTTTTTCCTCTCGTTAGTTTCTTTACCAGTTGTTCCAGGGAGACGACATTCTATATATATTTGGTTGTCTTCATTTTATCTTTCCTTGCTTTTCCTCATATTATTCTCATCTGACATTCTTTTAACCCTTATTTGTTTTCACGTTCAGTTACATTCAGCATTCACTTTAAATCCACCTTTGAACCTCCTTACACTTGTTTTCTCATCATCTTTCCATCACTCACCTGTCTCCCTCCTCATAATCTCCCCTCTTACCTGGCTGCCGCTCTCGCTAAATATAATATCCTTTCCGTGTAAACTCACTTTCGCGCTTCCTCTCTCCGCCTCAACAACGTCCATGACTCCTTTCCTCTTCCTAGCCTGTTGTTTTGACCTTCATATTTTTTTGACTATTTGTTTTTTCATTTCTTTGCCAACCTTTTATTTTTGTCAGTCATTTAACAGTTAAGGCTTATGTGTGTACGTGTGTTTCTGTGTGTTTCTGTGTGTGTGTGTGTGTGTGTGTGTGTGTGTGAGTGAGTGAGTGAGTGTGTGTGTGTGTGTGTGTGTGTGTGTGTGTGTGTGTGTGTGTGTGTGTGTGTGCGTGCGTGCGTGCGTGCGTGTGTGTGTGTGTGTGTGTGTGTGTGTGTGTGTGTGTGTGTGTGTGTGTGTGTGTGTTGAATATTTCATTCGTGGCGAAACGTTGTTTTATTTCTGTCGTTTCCTCCACTGGACTGTTGTCTTAACATTTTTTTTTTTACTGTGAAACGTTTCTCTCTCTCTCTCTCTCTCTCTCTCTCTCTCTCTCTCTCTCTCTCTCTCTCTCTCTCTCTCTCTCTCTCTCTCTCTCTCTCTCTCTCTCTCTCTCTCTCTCTCTCTCTCTCTCACACACACACACACACACACACACACACACACACACACACACACACACACACACACACACACACACGTGTTAGCTGATCACCACCTTTACGTCGTGAATGCCGTCATTTATGCATCAGGAGGAGGTTCTTTCCGCCTTTGCGTGTCTCTGTAATCACGGACTCTCAGCGACGCACGTTTTCCTCCTCGCCACGCCTCCTGCGGGACTACCTTTATTAATCATTCACTGTAGCTGCTGCGCCTTGCTGTGTTGCACGCTGCGATCCCTGAACACTCTGTAGCCGTCTCATCAAGGACATTAATATTAATAGTTCTACTCACATCAAATTAAAACTGATTTCATTGGAAGGAATTTCTCGTGCCGTGCATGTGTTGTTTACGGAAGTTGGAAGCTAATTTTGTATAACTCATTAGCATCTGACGTCCTTATTTGGCCATGAACAGCCTGGTGCGCGTCTAAACAGAGGTGGTGACGTGCTTGTTGGTCACGCCCGTCACTTGACCTGCCTGAGGACGCTGAGGGCTGCCGGCGGGGCTGCGTGTCTGGGAGAGGTTCATGTTGTACCTGCTAACTCGCTGCTGATATATGGACCTCTGATATCCAGGGGTTTGTCGCTGCTGGAGGACTCTTAACATATGATTTCATAATAGACGAAGTGCCTTCTCATATAACAGCCAGAGGCGAAGCTGCCAACTCGCTGGTGATTCAGGACGGGTTGTGTGACTGCAGGATGATTGTAACACATAGTTTCGAAATAGACGAGGTGCTTTCTCGCATGACAGTAGTCAGGGACAAACAGAAAGGAGAGGAAATGTTCGTGTTGGGAAATATTTGAAAATGTGGGACTTCAGATTTTAGTCTCGCACATTTCCTCATAATTTATATTTGTCATGCTGCAGCAGCGAAGGAAAAATATGAAAAACAGAGGGCAGGAATGTAAAAAAAAAAATGCATTGAGGAAAATCTTACTTCGAAACAGACGTGAAGCCTTCTCGCAAGAAAAGTCAGAGGTCCGAAAAGCAGAAATGGTGAAAATACTCTTCTAGACAGAGATTGGAAAATTTAACCCCTGATTTCAGTCTCCGTCCATGCCTTTCAAAATATAAAGAATAAATAATTTAATTCCTTATCGATGAAGCGAAATAATAATGTAAAGAGTAGGAACGAGAATATGAATAAATACCAGAATTTTGTGACTGCAGGGGAGTCTCAACACATGGTTTCAGAATAGACGAGGGTTTTCAGAATAGACGAGCAGCTGTCTCGCGGGACAAAAAGCAGAAGGCAAACTGGAGGGAGGTAAATATTCGTTCTGGGAGACTTAGAAAATATGATTTCTGAAATTAGTCTCATGCGTTATCATAATTATAATATCATGCTGCAGCAATGGAATAAAAGACGAAAACAAAGAATCGGAACGAAAAAAAAAAATAGAACGAGAGGATGAATAAAGAAAGAATGAAAAGGAAAAAGGAGAGAAGAGGACTGAGGAACTGAATAAAAAGAAGAGAACCAAACAGGGAAGCGAGGAGAAAAGAGAGAACTGAGTGGAAATGATGAACTAGACAGATCGCTTGCCTTGACAGTAAACTTGGCATATCTTTGTCTATTCGGAATGTCTTAATTCATATATGCTAACATCAAAGCCATGTTTAATACTTGAGGCACAAAGGATAATTCAGTAATTACACTTAATTGACCACCACTAGAAAGAACGAGTCACAATATTCTTAGAACTAATAAAATGATGATGAACGGAGTGACAGTTTTGGAACAGAAAGTCGGCGGCGTGAAACTTAACAACTGATAGAGATGTGGAGCAAATTAGGAGACGTCTGTGTCTGGTAGTGGATAGGTAATCTAAAGTAAAGGCATCATATTTACATGCACTTTATTTTTTGCCATTGTTGGTTTTGTAGAGACGGTGAACACTAGCTGGCAGATGCATAACTGAGGCTATGGCGGTGGTTCATACGCCATGAAGTCTGGGAACAGGAAATAACAATTTGGAAATTTTCATCCTCGGTTCCCTCGTGTATTTCAACCATCACTGGCGAGTCACAAAAGGAGGCGCGGCGTTTTGTGATCACGTCTAATGTTTGCTTGTATCGCCGTCAAAGGGACTTGGCGAGCTGTAATCCGATTCACTTCCCCCTGTGTAGGCGGCATGAGAGCGCGCCTTTGGGAACCCGTCACGTGCGGCAAGACGTGTTCTGCTTCCCTGTATGCGGCACAACAGAACAGGACACCCTCATGTGTTTATTTGATTTTTGGTCCATCAGTTTGTCTAAATCCCTATACTTATTTAATAATCATTCAATCTTTTATGTTTTTTATATGGTAAGAGAAGGCAGATTTAATAGAAAAGAAAAATTCCCGCTATATATTGTTCCCATACAGAAAAAAATACAGAAGCTGCGTCCGCCCCTCATGGTGGAAGTTGCAAATTGTGACCTCGATTAAGTAGGTAATGTCTTGTTATGTAGTGACGGATCCTCGTGAAGGTCATAAGAGTATCACCTAGCCGGCTGGGAGGCCTTTCTTGCATTTTCATTTGTGTTGAGTAAGACGGCTCAGGCGTCCCCCTCCTCGACACACGAAGGGTCAGTGTGCGTAGCCTTGACTTGGAAGTTCTTTCGTTGTGTGATTCATGGCCCGTCCGTGCCGCACCGGAGGAAAGGCCGGGAAGGGTTCAGGGTGCCACGTGTTTCTTTGTACCTCGTCCCGCTGAGTGATGGGGCGCTTCGGCTGCATCCAAAAGCCATGAAAGAGGTTTGCCAACACAGCGTTTATTTACCACAAAAAGATACCCATTCACAGTCTACTGGAAACTGGCAAGTCACTGAGAGCTATGTGAGACGCAGCCAGACTGGATATCAGCCAAGCGACTGCCTTTGGTGCATGGAGGCTATGCGTCAGGGTTGCTGTCTGTGGGCGTCGCCTGACAGCACACCAGCCGCCACAGCTGCACAAAGTGAGTGGTGTTCAGGTAAGCACACCGGCAATGTGGAGTTGACATTCAGCAATCTTTCACATCAGACCCTTAAAAGCGGTCATCTAGATCCTATAGAGAATAAGCTTGTTCGTACTGAGGCGATTTAGTGGTCACAAAGGCTTGAACTGCAATTTCTACCAAGGGTTTGGGATTCATATTAACGTTCTTGGTGAACAGATATGTATCGGTTTTATCGTGTGTGGTTGTCTTTTCACAGAAACCTTGTAAAGACGTGTACAAGCACAGACTGAATAAAGTCTACTGAGGTAGTCGTTGTTGTGACTCATGGTAAAATTCTTTTGGCATTTATTGTGCTTTGCCATCCCAAGGTTTCATCAGGTAATCTTTTATAAACCAGCCTACAGATAAGGATGAACGGCTGGGTTAGTTGTGCCTCAATTGCCTCTGTCATTAATCAGTGGAAACTGCCTGTGCAGTAACGAGTCACCTATGTAAGGCCCATTACATAGTTTATTGCGTTGTTTAGAGCTCTCAGAACTGTCAGTCTTCATGAGAGATCTGAAGGCGGGTGAGCGTGGTGCTGCTGGCATGCGGGCAGCCGTGTTGGGGTGGATGCTGTTCACGTTTGTTTGGTGAATGGATAAATGATTAAAGAACGCAAAATAATGTTCTTGTCAACATTACATTCTGAGTGGAATAACTAATATATGTATTTTATCTCGTAAATTAAGGATAGTGACAAGTTCAGTCGCTCACCCCACTGACGCTGGGCCCCGCGACGCTAACAAGAGATTGCTTCTCTCTCTTCCTCCTCTCAGGCCATCGTGAGACTCAGGTAATCCCTCCTTCTCCCCGCCGACAGGCAAGTAGGGACGCCCTTCAGCGCCGCAAATGGTGCGTCAGAAACACGCGAGCCGCTAACCCAACAATTTATTCATGAACCTCCACCAGAGTTACGATTGACTCGATAAACGACCACAAGGAGCTCAGAACGGTTAACTTATTGTTCGTGACGTGCCCTCGAGCGAGCCGCGCCATTGCGGAGGCACTGAGGGTCACGTCAGCACGAGGAGCACCGCTAAGGGCCGGGGACAGAGACCTTGCACCTTATTTCTGTCCCTCAGCCAACCGCCGCCACCCTAACCAGCCACCTGCCTCAGACGCCTCCACCCTCCTCGCCGGCAGCCTCGGGTCCGCCCTGCCGTCCGCACTCGGGAAGGCTCGTGGCAGGGGCGGTGCGTTACCTTACCAACCGTTCGTTGATCGAAATGAGCTAACGGGAGATTCTGATGCCTAATAGTCCTTGCATTTACATGCTTACTTAATTATTAGTTTATATTTGGCCATCAATCTGGCGGCTCATTCATCTCTGTGTGTCTGTCTGTTTGCATGCTCCTCTCTCTATCTGTGGATCTCTCAGTATCCATCTGACTGCCTATCTATCTATTTATCCTTATCTGACTGCTTGTCTACCGTTATCTGCTTATCTGTACAATCAGCATACCCACCAGTCACATATTCGTCTGTATCTGTCAGTCTACCTACCTACCAATCTATCTATCTTTCTATCTATGTATGTTTACTTTCCTGTGTCTATCTATCCGTCAATCTATCTATCCAGCATGATCCGTTCATTTGCGTGTCTGTCGAAATGTAATTGCTATTTTTTTTTGCACGTGCATTACATGTAATTGTGCAGCACTTCTTTTTATCATTTTTTTGGATAATCCGTAAAATGGCCGAGCGTGAATTAATGTTGATGAATTTATTTAATGAATTTGAATATCGAAACTTTTACGAACTTACTTGCGAACATTAATTCGTCGCTTTGCATTCAGTGACATTTTTATTTGCCGTAATTAAGTCCCCAAGCTAAAGGATCTATAATATTCATTTGATGTATGTATATTAGCAAGTAATATATATACGTATTCAGCCTAGACTTCTAATTCACCATGGGCCGATCACGAGCTGGACTCGTCATCATCAGCAAGTACCCTTCCGATTAGAGCAAGCTTATTATAGTCAATTTCTGGGTACTACTGGGACCATCACACACCAAGCACCCCATTCCTTTTGCTCAAGGGGGGACAGTAACCACTCATTGTCAGCCGAAAAATCTTGGCATGAGCGAGGCTCGAACCTTATCCTGCCATGCTCGAGTGTGGCAGTGCATAGCCTTAGTTCACTGAGCTACCGGACCGTCATATGAGTATTTCACCACGACCTGATCACGAGTTGGACTCGCAATCTCTAGCAGGTACCCTCCCGATTAGAGCAAGGCTCATTAGTCGATCTCCGGGTACTGCCAGGACCTCGCACACCACATACCCCATCCCCCTTGCTCATGGAGGGACAGTAACCACTTCTTGTCAGCGGAAAAAACCCGGCCTGAGCGGGGCTCGAACCTCTGCCTGCCACGCCGCGAAGCCTGGCAGCGCAGCGCTTTAACCGACTGAGCTATCGGAGAGTTTTTTTTTTTTTTTTTTTTTTACAGCTAAGGAGACAGTTCAAGGGCGTAAAGAAAAATATATAAAAAAAGCCCGCTACTTACTGCTCCTGAATAGAGATCAAAGAAGTATCCAAAAAGAGAGGTCAATTTCGGGAGGAGAGGTGTCCTGATACCCTCCTCTTGACAGAGTTCAAGTCGTAGGCAGGAGGAAATACAGATGAAGGAAGATTGTTCCGGAGTTTACCAGCGTGAGGGATGAAAGAGTGAAGATGCTGGTTGACTCTTGCATAAGGGGTTTGGACAGTATAGGGATGAGCATGAGTAGAAAGACGTGTGCAGCGGGGCCGCGGGAGGGGGGGAGGCATGCAGTTAGCAAGTTCAGAAGAGCAGTGAGCATGAAAATATCGATAGAAGATAGAAAGAGAGGCAACATGGCGGCGGAATTTGAGAGGTAGATGACTATCAGTATGAGGAGGAAAGTTCATGAGACGAAGAGCCTTTGACTCCACTCTATCAAGGAGAGCTGTGTGAGTGGACCCCCCCACCCACACATGAGATGCATACTCCATACGAGGGCGGACAAGGCTCCTGTAAATGGATAACAACTGTGTGGGGGAGAAGAACTGGAGGAGACGGTACAGAACGCCCAGCCTAGAGGAAGCTGATTTAGTAAGAGATGAGGTATGAAGTTTTCAGTTGAGATTTTGAGTTAAGGATAGACCGAGAATGTTTAGTGTTGAAGAAGGTTATAGCTGAGTGTTGTCGCAGAATAGGGGATAGTTGTTTGGAAGATTGTGTCGAGTGGATAGGTGGATAAACTGTGTTTTTGAGGCGTTGAAGGACACCAGGTTCCTCTTGCCCCAGTCGGAAATAATAGTAATGTCTGAGGCTAAGCGTTCTGTTGCCTCCAGCCTTGAATCGTTAAGTTCCTGTGGAGTGGGTCTTCTATTAAAAGAAGTTGAGTAATGCAGAGTGGAGTCATCGGCGTAAGAATGGATAGGACAGTTCGTTTTGGAAAGAAGATCATCAATGAACAACAGAAAGAGTGGAGATAGGACAGAACCCTGTGGGACACCACTGTTAATAGGTTTAGGGGAAGAACAGTGACCGTCCACCACAGCAGAAATAGAACGGTCAGAAAGGAAACTGGAGATAAAGGTACAGAGAGAAGGATAGAAACCGTAGGAGGGTAGTTTGGAAAGCAAAGATTTGTGCCAGACCTTATCAAAACTTTTTGATATGTCCAGCGCAATAGCAAAGGTTTCACCGAAGCGGCTAAGAGAGGATGATCAAGAGTCATTTAGGAAGGCAAGGAGATCACCAGTAGAACGCCCCTTGCGGAACCCATATTGGCGATCAGATAGAAGGTTAGAAGTGGAAAGGTACTTTTGAATCTTCCGGTTAAGGATTGATTCAAAAGCTTTAGATAGACAAGAAAGTAAAGCTATAGGGCGGTAGTTTGAGGGATTGGAACGCTCACCCCTCTTAGGCACAGGCTGTACAAAGGCATATTCCAGCAGGAAGGAAAGGTAGATGTTGATAGGCAGAGACGAAAGAGTTTGACCAAGCAGGGTGTAAGCACGAGAGAGAGAGAGAGAGAGAGAGAGAGAGAGAGAGAGAGAGAGAGAGAGAGAGAGAGAGAGAGAGAGAGAGAGAGAGAGAGAGAGAGAGAGAGAGAGAGAGAGAGGAGTGGTGGTGGTGGTGGTGAGTGGTGGTGAGTGGTGGTGAGTGGTGGTGGTGGAGTGAGTGGTGAGTGAGTGAGTGTGTGTGTGTGTGTGTGTGTGTGTGTGTGTGTGTGTGTGTGTGTGTGTGTGTGTGTGGTGGTGGTGGTAGTAGTGGTCGTGGTGGTGGTGGTGGCAGAGGTGGTGGTGGTGGTGGTGGTGGTGGTGGAGGTGGTGGTGGTGGTGGTGGGAGTGGGGTGCGTGCGTGCGTGCGTGCGTGTGTGTATCATCAACAGTGTCTGTCAGAATAGGTATGTGTTGTCATGTTCAAATAGGTAACCTATACATTCAAACAGACACACGAATGGTCTGCTGCCAACATAACACAATTTCAGATCAGTATTCATTTCCATTTGCTGCTTAAGAAAAAAAATATTCTAATCCCCGAGTTAGTACTCAGGTCGGCGCAAAGGCAGGATGCTTTTCTGAATCAAACAAACTACGACGTCATATATCTGGACGTTTTTCGCTTGGTAGCAAGATTAATTATGTGTTTGTTAAATTGTTAAGGTGACGGAGAGGTACGAATGCTCTGTGAGGCGTCGAAGTCGTGTCCCTCTGGCCTTTACTCGGCGAATATCTACGAGAAGGAAGAGAAGAAAGAAACGTCGGGTGGTTGGGGGGGAGAATAAAGTCGTTTCTCGTAATGCATTTTTTTTCTCACTGCGAGCAGGCAGACCAACGGCTAAACAGACAAAGATAGTAATAAAATCACCAACCACATGCAACTCTTCAAAGAAAAAGGAGAATTCGTGTTTGCGGTAAGGGGAAGAAAACAAGACTCAGCAACATCAGCAACAACAAAAAAGAAAGCCGCTCACAAAGGTTTACGCTATAAAAGTCAGCGAAAAATGCCAAAGAATTGTTAAATGTTACTTGTTCTGAATTCATGCTCTGGGAATTAACCATGGCTTGGTGCTGCGCCAGGAGAGCCAGTCACTCAGTGGGCCGTATTACTAAACATTTCGTCGCCCAAGTACAAATATTTGACAAGGCTTTCGTTGGAGTTTTGGGCATTTCCAGGAGTAGTTTTATGACCCTGGTGGTAGTTTGGCCCTTCCTCTGTACCGTGAACCTAAGGGAACACTCATTAGAACCCGATTGATCCCCTCTTTAACCTTTAGAAATCCTGATGTGGGAAGCGAAAGTGTCTTACAATACCGACCCATAGACTTCACAATCTCTTGACGGGAAACGGGGCGCGGGGCCGATTCGCAGGGGGCCGATTTTCAAAAATTTAAAATTTAAATATTTTCAAAACCAAAGCAGCTAGCGACCTGAAACTAAAGCAGGCACCTCCCTTAGGCATATATGAGTCTCCATGAGCAGCGGTATCAAAAAATTCAAAGTCGTTCCCTAATAAAATCCCGATTAATTGTTTTTTATATAAGTATAACAAAACTTAAAAAGGCTATAAAATCCTCAGATTTTACGCTAGATGCACAAACATCACCAAATGCAGAGATAATCACTTATATTTTCAGAATCAATAGCAATATTTAGCATATCTTATAAGTTTTTGTTTTTTATTTAGTGCAATTTTTACGTAAGTTTTAACATCTAATAAATCACTTAATTTTCACATTAGAAACTTAATACTTGAGGAAAGCATGCAGAAACATCTTAATTTTACTCAACAAAAGCAAAATATTCATTTTCTATATACAATCACAACTTATTTTGGTTGAATTCCGATGTCACTATTGCCGCACGTCTTGCCGGCTATCTGGCCCTCGTCCCTGAACAATCACTTTAGCCTTTTGGCCTATGACTTGGGCCCCGGTCAGTTTCCTGGACTTGTACGTCCCTGTTCCTCGCCGTCTCCTTCCTGCCCTCCTCGATACTGCTCCTCTTCCTGCCGGTCGGCTGCTTCAAGGCCTTGTTCTTCCTCGCTTCTGAGGTCACGTCCTTGGAGAAATTAGCACCGAAACAGTTGAAGAGGGACCTGCTGATGTGCGGCAAGATGGTGTTGGCCAGGTTGTGCCCTCCTGGCACCTGTACCCCTGCAAGGTCGGGTCTGAGGCCGCCAGGAACTCCAGGAGGTGCCTGAACCCGTCCCTGTGGCGCATGGCAAGGAGAGGAACCTCAACCTGCGCTCCTTCTTGTCCTCCCTGCACATCAGGGAGTCCCAGGACGCCATGTGGGCCATTCAGGACCGCCCGGCCCGTCTCCAGCTCTCCCCTGCCGACCAGCTCGACCAGGGCGTCGAACATCACAGAGGGGTCGCCCCTCTCGAGCTCCACGGTAATCTTCATCTCCTCCTGCTGGGCAAGCTCCTGCTTGCAGCACTCGGCCACAGAGGAGTTGGCCTGGACCTTCCTGGCCAGGTAGCCGGCGTAGTTGCCGACCGCGGCGAGGAGCAACTCGTCCGTCGGCGGGTCCGGCTGGTCGTCGGCCAGCTCCCTGGCAAGCTGGGCCAAGATCACCTCGTCGTCCTCCTTCTCCTCTGCCTTGGCCCGGTCCAGGTCGGCCTGCACGTCCCCGGGGAAGAACCCGACGAGCTTCAGCAAATGCAGGCGCTGGGCCAACCTGTTGCTCACCATGAAGTTCTGCACGCTCGTTTGGCGCCGCACACGGTGCGGCGCTTGCCGAAGTGCTCAGTCCTGCACACAACACTGAGTCACTGCACTGATGGCGTAGTACGGCTCCTCCACAGTTTACTCCGTCACTTCCACTCGATCCACTGCCTTCTGTGTCTTCTTGTATCGTCCTCTGGATCCTTGCAGTTGTAGACGATGAATAAGTAAACAGAGGCAGGACAGCGATAATCCTTTACAGAGAAACTGTGGACTTCACTATCCTACAGTTATCATTCATTTTACGTAAAGATTTCAACCTAGAACGCAGAGTGTGTTTGAGTTGTCGCAGTGAAAGTCGCCACCGACCAGTAGTATCTCGTCACTCGTCCCTTTTTCACTGCGTCCTCCCATTTTGCCTCCGCTCCTATTATTTTCCCTCCCAAGCCTCGCACCCACATTCCCCTTCGCGAGAACCAACAAATTTTTGAGTCGTTGCACTCAGTCTTTCGTCCGTCTTATCTCTGTACAGTAGCAAACAGTACCCCTTCCGTTCCGCATTTACGAGTTAGTTTTCTACTCATCTCCTGCTCTTTTTCAAGCTCTGTTTCGACATTCTCTGTGGGTCAGAATAAATCTTTAAGCCGTTGCATCGTGTATCTGGCTCATCACTTCTCAGAGCATCACTAAATACGTGTTCACTGTCCCATCCTGAGCAGAACATTAATCTCCCAGCGTTCTTTGTCCCCTTTGTTCTACTTATAGTCTTCTCTACGTCAGTATAAACCCACTTACCGTTCTACGCCGCATCCCTTCTTTGTCTCTCTTACCTTCACTACTTTAACTTTCCCTGTCGATCATTTGAACGTGCGTAGACGAACAGTGAATAGAGTGTAGGTGTGTTGGGGGCAGTGGAGGCAGCTGTCATAGATTTCTCGTCCCTTTACACTTTGATGCAGAAGAGTTTTGTTTCATTTACCGCGGGATTTCTTTTATATTCCTGTTCTGAGGTGATGTTAGCCGCCGTGGTAAAGAAACAACACAGCAATATTGGTCGAGGGAGCTGAGTGATGAATAGCTGCAGGTTAAGTTTAGAAGACACCATTCATTGTGTTGTAAGAAGTCATGCATTGTGTTGGGCTGGTGAAGGGAATGGTGTGCAATAAGCCAGAGGAAAAGTAGTGATTCAGTTAGTTTATTGGCCTCAAAGACTGAACAATATACCTCACACTGTAACATAAGACTTTGAACCAACACAAAAGCGAATTTCAAACTATGAATTCATTGACAACATAAAAAATGCATGTTGAAATCACGGTCATGATTATACATTATTTGCATACGATTAATAGTACATGAAGCTGAATGTTAATATTAATGAAACGCAACGATTGTTCATTGTCTAAAATACCACTTACACTAGAGGAGAGTTTTAAAGTGTAGCGGCGTAACTGAAGGTAAGGTAGAACAGGCAGACGGGTAGGGAGTCAGGCGGCAGGTGAGAGCAACGGTCTGATGGAATCCCTCCTAGGTAAGGCCTCAGACGTGACCGTGCGGGGGTCGGTAGGTAAGCAGAAGGATGTGTCTCTGCTGAATTTTGCAATGTTCATATACTGACGAAACCAAACATTGCCCCTTGTCTGGCTGCGGGTAATGTGGTGGTGGTGACGGTGGTGACGGTGGTGATGGTGGTTACATATCTGCATAGTAGTGATGATGATGGTAGTACTGCTAGAAGTCATGACGTCATATTTCCAGTGGTGATGATGGTGGAGGTGGCTATTGGTGTGTATGGAAGCGATGTAAACGTAAACAATGATAAGGGGACATTGTAAAGCCAAACATTGATTTCAGCACTAATTTTTGCAGCAGTGTTAGGCACATCGCTTGTTATGTACGTTATGATGGTGGTGAAGGTGGTGGTGGTGGTAGTAGTGGTGGTGGTGATGATGATGGGGTTGTTGTTGTTGGTGGTGGCGGTGTTGGTGATGGCGGTAGTGTTAGTGTTTTTGTTGTTGGTGGTGATAAGGGTGAGGGGAACGACGTAAAAGCAAACAGGTAATGCTGTGGAATCAATACGGCTGTGATTTCACTAAATATGTTGTTAGGAGGCCTATCGTTTATCATGAAAGTTAAGGTAATGGTAGGGGCCAGGGCGGCAGGGAGGGTGGTGATGGGGTACACGTTTAATTAAGGGGACAATATAATCTACGTTACTGGTTCCACTGTTGTTGTATAATGCGCGTTGTACATTATGCAGGCTGCGGTAGTGGCGGTGGCTGTGAGGGAAGCGATGGATAAGGTAGCGACACCTATCGGTATGTGACGTTATAGCAATTTGCACATCGCTAATTTATGCATGGTAGTATTTGGTACATCGTACGTAATGCAGGTTATGGTAATGGTGATAGTGGTTAGGATGGTAGTGGTAGTGGGTGTGAACGAAGCGATGGAAAATGTTACGAGAATGTTCAAATGAGGCTAGACATTACACGGCGCTGATTTCACTATGGCTGCACATTTCAGCGTTATCCATGATATGTTTATAGTGGTGGGGGTGATGATGGTTGGTGTTATCTTTTTTTTTACATTTCACCTACGGGGCCTGGTGGTCAGCCCCGCCCCATTGTTGCGCAAGCAAGTGTTTATAATGGCGCCATCTTTGATTCTCGTTTAGAGAGAATCAAGAGTCTGGGTTGATAGGAGGTCTTCAGGACAGCATATGGGTAGTCTTAGGCCATTCGGCGATGACTTGAAACTTGCCAGCTTGTTTGTAGCGGCGGGTGGGCCGCGAACCTAGGTCCTCCTGGACGCCGCACCCACACGCTGACCACTCAGCCACCGCCCCCCAGGGTGTGGGTGAAACGCTAAGAGAAACGTAACGACAATGATCAGGTGACGATATATGCATCAATTTTACTGTAGTTGTATGACACATCGTAGCTTTGTGCAGTTCGTAGTTATAGTGATGGTTAGAGAGGTAGTGGTGGTGGTAGTGTTGCGTGGTGGTGGCGGTGGATACGTGTACACAGGAACTAAAAAAAAAAAAGAGGAATGGCGTGGAAGGACGATTATTTTAATAAACATGCTAACGAAATTCACGGCAACAAATTGAGTTAACCCGGACAAAAAAAAAAAAAAAAAAGACTAACAGTTTAGGAAATTCCGGGTAAAAAAGAAAAATGTTACGTGTGTGTGTGTGTGTGTGTGTGTGTGTGTGTGTGTGTGTGTGTGTGTGTGTGTGTGTGTGTGTGTGTGAAAAAAGTCAAACAAATCGGTATAAAACAGAAAATTGCAAACTGGATACAAAACTATTTCTCAGAAAGAACACAGTCAGTGGTCGTCCAAGGAACGCAATCAAGGAATTCTGAAGTTACAAGTGGAGTCATCCAGGGATCTGTTATCGGACCATTGTTATTTCTTATTTTTATTACGGATATAGACACCAAGCTAGAACACTGCAAGGCTACATCTTTCGCAGACGACACACGGATGATGGGAACAATAAGCACGAAAGAGGACCATAAACTAGTACAGAATGACCTGAACAAAATGTTTGCATGGACAAAAGATAACAATATGGAATTTAACCTATCAAAATTCGAACTAGTGAGTTACAGACATCCCAAAAGCAGCCACATCATAAACAATTATAGGACTCCAGATGGCGAAACTATTAAACAACAGAATAGTATACGGGACCTCGGCATCATTATTACTGATGATGCCACATTCACACAACACATAGTCAGTTCAACAGGAAAAGCAAGAAAACAGATGGGATGGATTCTGAGAACTTTCAAAACTAGGAATCCAGAAACAATGTTGACATTATATAAATCTCTGATAATACCACTCATTGAATACTGCTGTCAACTATGGTGCCCAACCAATATTGGCCAAATAAGAACAATAGAAGCAGTGCAGCGTACATTTACATCTAGAATAGACGGGCTAGAAAACACCAACTATTGGGAGAGATTACACCAGCTAAATCTGTACTCATTGGAAAGACGAAGAGAACGCTATATTATAATTTACATATGGAAAATCATCAACGGTTTGGTTCCCAATCTTGAGTCCAGTGAAGCAATAAAAACCTCCCATAACGCCAGACGTGGAGTATTATGTGCGATACCGCCTATTGCTGGCTCATGGAAAAAAAATCAAACATTGAAAGAAAGTTCCATTGCCGTGTACGGACCCAAACTATTCAATAGACTACCAAGACATATACGAGAACTTACAGGGATCCTGGAGTCATTCAAGAGTGAATTAGATAAGTCTCTGAGGACAGTCCCAGACCATCCAGTGCTTCCCCACTATTACGTAACTACGGAGGGGAACAGCTTGCTGCACCACCTCACCCGCACCACCTAGGGCGGCGCTCCGCGTGACCCTGGCTCAACAAGCGAGCCCAACTATATCTCAGGAAATCTCAGAAAAAAATCTCAGGTGTGTGTGTGTGTGTGTTCTCACTTGAATGTTATTGGTTTACTTTTTCTTGTGATCATATGTCGAGGCGGAAATGAAAATGGGAGAAAACTAGTGTTAGCTTCCTTTTACACACACACACACACACACACACACACACACACACACACACACACACACACACTCTCTCTCTCTCTCTCTCTCTCTCTCTCTCTCTCTCTCTCTCTCTCTCTCTCTCTCTCTCTCTCTCTCTCTCTCTCATAAATAATAACCCCGTGTTCTCATTTTTTTACAAGTCTTTCTCGCCTAGTGAGTGTTTATGTCGCTCTAAGTCAGTTCTCCTCTTCACTGATAACTTGATGCCAGAGTATAGTCGTTAATTATTCAGTTCTGTGTCGGATCCATCCTCTTTTTCTCACTCTTTGACGCCCCAAGAGAAAAGTAAGGTATTTATGTGACTGCGATATTCATGCGTCAATTCTCTTCTCTATGATAAAACAATAGTGTAATGGTTTTTTTTTCGTCCGGGCTTTTGTTCAACTGCCAAGAAGTAACTCTGACACTGACAACAAGCTAGTCGGGCATTATGTGCGCCTCGTAATAGAGAAAATCGGTGCAGTTTGTGTTTAATTCATGTACGTTCTCTGTGTTCGTTGTTATGGTCTTTGCCTTAGGAACATGGCGATTTGTGACAACACTTTCTTTGCTTTTTGTTTTGTCAATATATATATAAACTTGACTGTCTGAAGAGCGGTAACGTTTGCTGCATAACGTCTAAAGTTTCGTCGTGCATTTTTTTCTAAGCCGTTGTGTTGGTACCTGAGCAGTTTTAAGGCGTCGGATACACTGTCGATTCATTTTTAAAGGTGTTGAAATAATTATGAGACAGGAAGTATATTATATTTAAGCGTTCATGTTTATTGGCGAATACATGGGTTCTAGCTAGTCTTACCTTTCTTTTATTCATCATTTTTTTCTTTTATTTATTTATTAACTTTTTGACCTTCCAGCATGGCTACGCATTCGTTCTTGGTCACGTTGTCTGGTGGCTGGTCGTAATTCAACTATTCAGTTACCAATCTACCTATTTACATACCTACTTTGATATTTACTTCTTTAGATACTTATTTACTCGTCTACTTACAATTATCGGTACTGTTTTTCTCTGCTTAAGTTCACACGATTTATGCCAGGTCTTATCTGTACTATACTTATTTATTTATATATTTATTTATTAATTCATTTATTTATTTATTGGCCTTCCAATGTGGCGCACTGGTACTCGGCCTCGTGCTCAAGTAATTAGTCTCCCCACATTTGCACAGTAATCCCGAAGGAAGCGTTTCATCAAGCGATTCTTCGGGGTAGTCAAGATAAGTGTGCCGCAGGGCAATATTTTCGGTTCCGCCGCTTATTGGGCGCACTAGCAAAGGAATCGTAGACAATTTGTTGCTCCAAATAACATGGATTCCGGGAGCCACGCAGTTTGTCTGGCGTTGTGTTATCATTTAATGGCTTCTGACTCACTTTTCCGCGATGGATGTTGCAATAACTTTCATGAGTGGCGCCAAGACTAATTAGATGGCGGTGTGAAGCACGTGTTGATGCATGCAAAGTGGCGACATCTGGGCGAACACCTGGCACTAACGAGTCATCTGTCGTGCCCGGTGACGCTGAAGACTTCCGCGTATTCACTGAGGTGCGTGGATGCGATGATTGGATGCTGGTGGTGGTGGTGGTGGTGGTGGTAGTGTGCGGGGGATTGTGCTTGGGTGGTGGGATGGGTGTTATGGGATACTGTTGTCTTTTACTATGGTGGTGGAATTTGTTGGTTTGGGTGGTGAGGTGTACTGGTGGTGGCGGTGGATGTGATGAAATTGTGCAGTTCTCTGGTGGTGGTTGTGTCTGTTTATTGCTCGTGTGTGTGTGTGGGGGGGGGGGGAGGGGGGGGGGCTCGCGCTCTCCTGTCTTTAGTGGATTAGAGGGTTGTTAGTGTATTATGTTAGCTTATTATATTCTAATAATTAAGTTAAATTTAAATTGCGTACAACATTGATCGAAGTTTTTTCCTGCTTAAAATATAGAGAAATCCATCTGAGGAGCTAATGTTTTGGCACTAGAATTGTAAAGTAATTATATATCTGAAACACCACCGTTCATATGTTATCCACCGGTCATATGTTATACACGGTGAAGCATTCAGTATATATTGCATACGAGTTGTGATTTACTACAGTTCAACATGTGATTCAGACTGTAGAATGTTATAGTTCAATTTGTTTTTAGGTCCAAACTGATACACTCACGTTTTAGCTGTAATTTCTCTATGCAAATTTTTTCGCCCATCACCATACGCGTAAAGCAATTATGGGCGATCTCATTTTTACGTAGGGAGGCGTGTGGGCAAAGGCAGGGAGGCTGGGGGAAGGGGGAGGAGGAGCGAGGACTGCCTAAAAGTGTTAGGCAGGCAGATTTTCAAGGGAATGTATCCCTTGAGTATGTATCCGGGGAATGTTTCCATGATTGCGTGTTGGGTCATTATGGGTGTTTGCGGCTATCGAGTGTGAGTCTGTCTACTAGCTGTTTGCATCATAGCGCTGGTCTGATATAGCGTCGCCAGCCTGGCTGTATTGTCGCAGTGTTACAACGAAACAGGTCAATATAAAACAGTTCAGGAAGTGCTCCAAACCAATGTGTCGGCACTCCTGTCTGTCTACCCGGAGAAAAAGCTATCTGCTGGCTGTCCATTTATAATTTTGCCCACACTGGTATCGGAGGACAGGCGGGAAAAAAGTTCAAGAAGCGTGTTGTCAGTCCAGCGCGAGTCCCGGCGAGGTGCTGCCAACGCCCCGCAGCTGAAAAACCCTTCTATTTTTATATTTTTGGTTCGTGCTTGTTCCGCTTTGGCTCGAGTTGGTGGCTCACGGGGACAGCATACTCGATTACCTTCCTTCAGGACAACAACACGGGACTGGCAGGCTCCTGATGGGTGTGGCACTGATGGTATCCTTGCTGTGGGGCCCCTGGAAGGGCGTCCAGTGGGGTGTGGGTAAGGTAAAGTGACACAAGGGGGATTGTTACATTAAAGGGAACAGCTCTTTTTACGCTAAAACCAAGGCTGACCACAATATATATATATATATATATATATATATATATATATATATATATATATATATATATATATATATATATATATATATATATATATATATATATATTATCGTGCAACACCCTGCTCTTGCGAAGAAATAAAATAAAATAAATAAAGATGATCCCCAAAATATTATCAGCAGCATGACAAAGGTAATTCATAATCAGTTGGCAGACAACTAAGAAGATCGGGAACGAAACATTTAAGAGAGAAATACACTTATCTAGGGCAAACAGTTAATAAAAAGGTATCATGAAAACAAATAAGAAAAGAAAAAAGGAATATAATGGAATCTATCGGCAAACTTTGTAATGCCATGAAAAGCTAACTGCCACCGTTCCTGAAGAGAAAGATGCACCGTCAGGGTGTCCCGACAGTCACAACACGCGGCTCAAAAACTTGGCGCCTCAAAATATTTAGAGTGAAATCTAAGAAGTACACAAAGAGGAGTGGAGAGAAAAATGCTGGATATATCATGAAGGAAAAGGAAGCGAACATCATGAATTATTGAACAAACAAAGGTTGAAGATGCGTTACAAACTTTGATGAGCCTGAAACTAATACCAAATGGACAACCGATAACGGAGTGGCAACCTGGAAACTACAGAAGTCAGAGGAGACAGAAGACCAGGTGGAGAGATATTATTAGAACATATCCCGGAGCAGGTGCACAAAACTAACACTAGACAGAGGTAGAGAACGTGAGGAAAGGTCCTTGTCTTGTGGTGGAGTTCTAATGGCTGATAACAAGAATGCTATTTCTCCCCTGCAAATCAAAATTACTTCACGCTCACTACCACATAAACAAACACTTTGGAAGCATGTCTAAAGATTGTGAAGTTGCCCTTTAATCCGTAAAAGTTTTGTCTTAAAGAATAAATTTGTTAGGCAACTTCACTTAGCGTAACTCAGCCGCCGGGAAGCAGGCTGGCAGCGGGGACCGGCCGGCGAGGTGGCTGGCGTGACGGGGGAGCCAGGGCTACTTGCTTAAATTACCTTCCTTCTTATCTGCTTACTGACGTACCTACTTACTTATCTCCTTATCCAGCTACTTATCTACACATCTACATTTATTACCGGTATTGTTTTACTCCGGGTAGTTTAAACGATTCGACCTTTAAATTATATAAATGAGTCTTTTTGAAAAGTTAAGAACAACGTAGAATGCCATACTCTCATACGAACACACACACACACACACACACACACACACACGATGAGAGAGAGAGAGAGAGAGAGAGAGAGAGAGAGAGAGAGAGAGAGAGAGAGAGAGAGAGAGAGAGAGAGAGAGAGAGAGAGAGAGAGAGAGAGAGAGAGAGAGAGAGAGAGAGAGGAGAGAGAGAGAGAGAGAGAGAGAGAGAGAGAGAGAGAGAGAGAGAGAGAGAGAGAGAGAGAGGAGAGAGAGAGAGAGAGAGAGAGAGAGAGAGAGAGAGAGAGAGAGAGAGAGAGAGAGAGAGAGAGAGAGAGAGAGAGAGAGAGAGAGAGAGAGAGAGAGAGAGAGAGAGAGAGAGAGAGAGAGAGAGAGAGAGAGAGAGAGAGAGAGAGAGAGAGAGAGAGAGAGAGAGAGAGAGAGAGAGAGAGAGAGAGAGAGAGAGAGAGATCTGACGGCTCAAATATCGCGAGAGTTCGAAACAATTGTGTATTTTCAGGCAGGATATTGTTGGAAAACTAGATCGTGTACGTGTGTGTGTGTGTGTGTGTGTGTGTGTGTGTGTGTGTGTGTGTGTTTTAACCCTATCCTGTCACCATTCTATTTTGTTCCATCTTGTCGCCACTTCCCATTGTGTGTCAGCCTATCCCGTCCCTCCCCACGTTGTATCATCATCATCATCAGCCATTACTAGTCCACTTTACAAGACAAACGTTCTCCACCTCTTTGTCTAATGTAAGTTTTCTCGATCCTGCTCCGGCAATTTCTCTAATTTCATATCTTCACCTGGCCTTCTGTCTGCTCCGTGTTAATAAATACCGTGTTACCACTCTGTTATTCACTCCATACAGTGGATCGATGACTCTGCACTAATTAACGCTTGGTTGAGGATGATTGGTGATTATTTCAACCAATGCTGTTTTTTTTCTTTACGTGACACACTTTCAGGACGTCGATCCCGTATCTAGGGTTGTTTCTTACGAGACAACCCTGAGTGGAGACCAATGGCACGTCCACGTAACACATTGCTGGGGCGAGTTGATCGATTCTTCCATGAATGGCTTAGAATGGAAAGGGTGACTGCGTGGTGGCATGCTTGGAGGGACCATCGGTGGGTGGAGGCGGCTGGTGAGTGAAGCGACGCTCCCCCGGACGTATGCTCCCCTTTGACTATTTTACCTGCTCTCCCGCGGTGGTCCACGTATCTGAAACTCTGGTCAATATAGTGGTTAATCTAGTGTCTATGAGCAGTCTGGTTACTTTTTCATGTGCACGGGTGACAGTTTGTTACTATAGTTAGCTTTAGGTGGTGGACTGAAACGCGAATGTATTTTGCTTCCTACACTTGCAATGGCTTTTCACTCGACCTCCATATAATAAAACTAGCACCACCACGACTACCGCAGCATTTCACAACACCAAGTAACACCACCACACCCAACAGACAGCGCAACGCCAGCAGCATTATTTTTGAACTTTGCGAGCACGAAGAAAGAAGTGGAGGCGGAAGACGGAAGACAAGGCCAGTGTTGTTCCTCGGTGTAAGTTAAGTCCTCGAAGGCTCGCTTTCTCACATCGCCTCCTCGCCCAACATTCCTGGGAGACAGAAAGCAACACTGTGCCTGCCTGATCCCTCGACTGCAGCCGCCACATCGCCCGCGGATCAGTCTCACTTCGCACGTCAGGCTTAAGTTTTTACTCTCCCCGTGCAGACTATTTGTTGACATTTCTATTTGTTTACTTATTTACTATTTCTTTTTACTGAGTGCATGATGATGAGTTGGTTAGTTAGTAAGCAAGAGAACGTAGTGTGTGTGTGTGTGTGTGTGTGTGTGTGTGTGTGTGTGTGTGTGTGTGTGTGTGTGTGTGTGTGTGTGTGTGTGTGTGTGTGTGTGTGTGTGTGTTTATGGTCTATGAAACAGGCTACAGGGAAAAAAACGATTCTAAAAGACAGTGACGGATGTATGCATTTATTTATGTATGTATGTATGTATGTGTTTATTGTCTGTGTGTGTATCGTGTGCGTGTGTGTGCGTGTGTGTGTGTGGTGGTGGTGTTTGTTCTTCATGTTTTATTCGTGTTTCTGGTTGTATTGCCTCGTTCATCTTGCCTAATTGCCTACACTTCTGCTCCCTTCCCCTTAATTTTCCCCTCTTCCTTTATCCCTCTCTCCTCTTCCTCCTCCTCCGCTTTTATTTTTCTACTCCACTCTCTTCAGTCCTTAATCACGTTCTCATTAAGCTGCTGCCGCCTCCCCTTCCTGTCTGTTTACCTTCCGCGCTCTCCCTTTCCTCTCCTCGTCTCTTTTCGCTCACATATTTTTACTTTATTTTTTGTTTTGCTTCCGCCCCACACCCCGTCTCCGTTCCCATCTATTCACACCCTTCTGTCTCTTCGTTAATCATTTGTTCTCTTTTATTCGTTTCCTTGCTCTTTTATTTTCTTTATTTTCATCTATGTTTTGTCTCTTTCGCTTCCTTGTTTCTTCCATTGATCCTTCCGTCGTTCTTGTCATCCCCTTCTCCTGTTCTTTCTCTCATCCGTGTTCTCTTTTGTCTGCATTAATTTTCTTCCTTTTCACTTTTGCCTCCACTTCTTCTCAACCGTTTCTCTCTTTTTCCTCTTTTCTCGTGTCCACTTTTCTTATTTGCTCTCTTTTTTCCATTCTCTCTCGTCCCCTTTCCCACTCTAGCCTCTCGTTGTATTAATTTCTTTTTATCTTTTATCTTTCCTTTCCCCTTTTCCCCTCTTCGTCACCGTTTTCTTTTCTTTTGGTCTTTCTTTTCCTCCCTCTCTTTGTATAAATTCCTTTGTATAGTTTATCTTTTTGTTCCTCTTTTCCACTATTCGTCAAACCTTTCTTTTCTTTGGTTGTTTCGTTCCCTAGCTTCTCTTTTTATTTTCTTTGTATCTTTCATCATTCCTCTTTCCTTTCTTCGTGTCTCCTCTTTTGGTCTCCTTCCTCCCTAGCTTCGCCTTTTGTTAATTTCATTGTGTCTTTTGTCTCTCCTTTTCTCTTTTGCGCTCTTCGTCATCGCGTCCTTCACCTTTAGTCTTTCCCTCCTTTGCTTCTTTTTCTATTTTCTTTGTATCTTTTATCTTTCCTTTCACCTTTTCCACGCTTCGTCACTGCTTCCTTCTCTTTTGCTCTTCCTTCCTTCCCTCCTCTTCTCCGCCTCTTCCTTCCCTTCCTCCGTCCTCACGCCATCCGGGTTACGATCGCATCAGAAAGCATTATTATCACAGGAATGAAGGGAGGGGAATCCGGATACGCCGTCTCTCTTTCTTCTCGTCCGCGGCCGTAAAAAAGCCAAGTTATTCGCCACTTAAAACCGAATTTTCATACCTCAGCATTACTTTCCCTTCCCCTACCTTGCCCCCTCTTATCTCTCTCTTATTCTCTCTCTCTCTCTCTCTCTCTCTCTCTCTCTCTCTCTCTCTCTCTCTCTCTCTCTCTCTCTCTCTCTCTCTCTCTCTCTCTCTCTCTCTCTCTCTCTCTCTCTCTCTCTCTCTCTCTCTCTCTCTCTCTCTCTCTCTCTCTCTCTCGTAAAGGCAAAAAAGTCGACGGGTTACCTTACACATGCTTCACTAACGCATAATTGTCTTCTTCTTCTTCTTCTTCTTCTTCTTCTTCTTCGTCTTCTTCATCTTCATCTTCTTTTTTTTCTTCGTTAGTGTGTGTGCGTGTGCGTGTGTGTGTGTATGTGTGTGTGTGTGTGTGTGTGTGTGTGTGTGTGTGTGTGTGTGTGTGTGTGTGTGTGTGTGTGTGTGTGTGTTTGGGGAGGGAGCCTTCATAGGGACTTATTCGTAGATTTACATACTGATGCCTCGAGGCTCAGTGCCGTGGAGGGTGACGGGTGGGTCCCTCTGCCGACGCTGAGTCCACCGCTGGAAGTTACGAGCTTTGTTTTTCCGCGAGTGTGGCGGCGGCGAAATGGTAGTAAGTACTCTGGTGGCGGCGAGAACATGGATAGTTGTGCTGTGGGGATGGAGGTGGGTGAGAGTGGTGGTTCAAGAGGAGGTGTTGAAGAAGAGGAGTGATGGGGAGGGTTGTGGTGGCTGTGTTGGTGTTGATGTTGGTGGTGGTGTGGGTGGTTTTAGGGGAGAGGGATTGTGGTGATGGTGATGGTGGTGATCATGGAGGGTGAAGAGCGAGAGAAGGACCGTGTTATTACTCTGGTGTAGAGGATGTGATGAGTTTGGCGATGATTATGATTGTAGTGGTAGTGGAGAAGGGTATGAGATGGGTGAATAACTTGAGGAGGATGGAGGTGGAGGGGCGGCGAAGATGGAAAGAGTAGTGGTGGTGGTGATGATGATGGTAGTGGAGATGGATGATTATGTGGAGAGGTTGAGGAGGAGGATAAAGACACCTCAGGAACTTTATTTGATCCTTCTGTTTCAGCAGCTTTTCTTTTTCTTTGTATATTAATTGCATATTGTGGGCATATTTACTTAGTTCTTGGTGTGTGTATACCGTTTTGATTGTGGTAGCGGTGGGTCTTGTAATGTGGATGCTTGTAAGAGGTTGCAAGTACAAGTAATGAATGCAGATGGTGATGGTGTAAAGGAAGATGAGGTATTGATTGAGGTCTGGACGGATGTTGTCATGTTGCCCGGGGATGAAAAAGTTATAAGAGAAAATTGGCGGATGCAAAAGTTTGTTGTGTTGGTGACGAATGGCTGTAATGATGATGGTGACGAAAGAATGTGTTGATGGGAGTGGTAGTGATGCTGGTGTTGGTAGCTATGGCTTTAGATCTCTGTTATGGTAAGGAGTCAAATCTTATCGCGTTATCATGAAAGAGGAGGGAGTTTATCCACAGCATCAGGAAAGTTGTGTGTGATGATGTTGGGGTGTCGTGTGGGGGTGTTGTGTGTAAATAATACCATTTTTTTGTAATTGACGGTAATTTAATTTAATTTAATAATTCACAGTACATGTATATTTACTGAATCTACTGTATTATTAAAGTTTAACTTTCGTAATGACAAAATTTTGCTTTATTTTAAAGAGTACTGTACTGTTCTTACTAACTGACAAACTAATTAACTAATTGACTGTCCGACTGCCTAACTGACCAAGTTACTGATTGAGTGACTGATTAACTATGATAAACTAATAAACTAACTAGCTAATTAATAAACTAATGATCTATGTATGTATAAACTAAAGCTGTATAAGTTTTTCAGTCTGGACGTGTGTATGTAACATATACGGATAGGTGTTTAGACGTTCACACGGCAGGTGTGAAAACGTGTCGTTTTCCAGGTATTAAGGAATGCCGGGATAAAGGTGTACAGGTGAGCGGATCGTTCAGCTCAATACCACGCCCGCGGGGAGCCGTGGCGTGTAATGGATTACTGTCGCTCTTTTTTCTGTCCCTCGAATAAAAGCGACACAGTAATTGAACTTGACAAGGGAGGAATAGTAGCGTTACGTTGCCTATGATTCTAGGATTAAAGGTTGCAAAAGATGAAATAGTGCAAGGGAAAAGTAAAATGGGGAACTGAAAACCACGTATACGTGATGGAGGTGGAAAGGCGAGAGGGTGGAGGGAATGGTTGATTGTGAGCAGGATGGAAACGAGATATAGAAGATCGGGTGAGAAGTAAAAATGATGGCTAAGGGATGATGTGGTGGATGATGTGGTGAAGGTAGAGAAGTGAGAGGAAGAAAAAGGGAGAAACTGACGGTGAAAGTAGATGGAGACGAGAAAATTGAAATAGGTGAAAAGTGGAAGGGAAGGAAAAGGAAATTCATTGTATTGATTTTGCCTTTGCGTTGAAGTGGTGGAGGTAGATAAGGGAGGGGAGGGAGGGCGGAGGCAAATAGTGATGGTTGATGTAGATGAAGATGAGAAGGAAGATGAAAGAAGAAGGAAGAAAAGAGAACACTTAATACTGATTATTGCCTTGTTTGCTTTTGATGTTTTTGCAAGTAAGAAAGTATGTAAGGTTTAATAGGTATTCGTCATTCTTGACAACAAACAAACAAACAATTAAGGTCAATAGTTTCTTCATTACCACAAAAATGGAAGCGAAGGGAAAAGGAGAAGCAAGACTAGATGCCGGTTCTCATTTTCGGTTTGATTTAGAGATGTGTACAAATGAACGATATATATGTAACAGTTGTCTTCGTCCTTCATGGCATAAGGGATTGTAGTTTCTCATTAATTACAACGACCAAGAGAATGATATATATGTAGGTTAGTTAAGAGGGAAGCGCAGCATATTTTATTTAGCTTGTTTTGTCTCGTTGTAATTATACGCGTTTACAAAACAAAAATAAGGTATTCAGTTTTTTTCTTCATTACTAGAACTCGCAGGGCAATGATGAAAACGCCGGGGAAATGAGAAGAAAGCGAGATCACAAAGATAACTGGTATACCTATTTTTTTCATGTTGACACCACCGAGGCACCTCATGTTTTCGTGTTCGTCTATATGAAACAAGAGACAGGAACTACACGCTATGATACCAACTTTTCCCTTTACTATCTCTCACACACACACACACACACACACGAAGGTTACTAAATTATGCTGTCTGATATCCAGGGTAGCGTCCCAATATTTTTTCGTCCCTTTAATTTGCGGTCGGTTCACGGGATGCTGAACCTCGGGGCAGGATTTTTACTTTTTTCGTTGAGGGATTAAAGTGATAGCAATGCATTACAACTAAGCCTTTTGCCGGGGCTTTGGGAGGCCATGCATGCGTGCGAGAGGGGTGGGTGGGTGGGTGCAGGGGAGGGAAGGGACAGGGCGGTGCATGAGGAGATGAAGGGACGCGAGTGAGTGAGATGCAATAGTGGTGAGGTCGTGGTGATGATCGTGGTGGACATAGCGTTGGTGTTGGGAGGGCAGAGGTGATGATGGTGATTGGAGGGGAGCACTAGGTGATATGTAAAGAGCCCCCTCCCCCCCCCCCACGAAAAGGGTCTTCCAATGGGCCGAAGGTTTTAAGTGTAATGTGTGGGTGTTAAGTATGGGTTATATTAGGGATGGGACATGTGATGGGTGTTGGGAGTTGAGTGATGGCTGTGATGGTGGTAAGAGAGAACAGTAGGCGGAATGTGATAATCCTAAAAAAGGCATTATAAACTTTGTGGGAGTGGGAAGATTTTAATTATAACACGTGGCATTCCCGCCGTCCCTTCGTTTATCCTAGCTGTGTTACTGTCTTGGTCATCTCGTCTTCATTTTCAGTAGTTCGTTCTGTATGTAGACAAGAAGACGTTGGGACATAGACAGGAAGATTTTGAGTGTGACGTGTGAGCAAGTGTGTGATGTTCCTATTGTCCTAACTTGACGCTGCAGCTCTCTTAGTTACAGTCCTCTTCTCTGATGGGTTTGTAGATAAGCAGTACTGAGCGAGGAAAAGGACAAAGGGTTTTATAGTAAGACATAACGTGACTCAGTACATGACGTTGTTGTTGTTCGTTACTTATACACATTCTGGCTCTGCAGTTGTTTTAGTCATCTCGCCTTCGCCTTTTGGGGTTACTCTGTATGCAAGCAGGACGGCGCCAGGACAGAGGTAGAGACATAGTGGTGGACTAACTGATTGGTTTGCGTTGGTATAGTTTATGACTTGCCTGTTGTCCCTTCGTTTACACCTTGGCGCTACAGTTGTCTTCGTTATCTTCATCTTCCCTCCTCCTGGTCACTGTGTAAGAAAACAGGACGACGCGGAGGCAGAAACAGAGACAGAGTGGACGAGTAACTGATTGGTTGGCATTCATATCTTCGTAGTTGACTGGCTCACTCGGAAAGGCTGGTTGTTGGGAAGGATGGATGTCTTGTTTGCGCTCTGATTGAGTTTTCTGTGTACCTGGCAATGCCTGGCACGCACACGTTTGCCTATCCGCCTGGCTTCCCTGCCCAACATATTGCCTTTCAATTTATCTGTCCACCTCTCCCTCCATCCCTTTGTTTCTCTTGATTACATAACGTTAGTACCCCAGTAAGGTTGTCTGTTTGTCAATTTTTCCCTCCTTTCATTGGCTTATGGTTGTGCTGTGCTGTGTTGTTTATGTAATGACAGAGAGGACCTGATCTGCTTGTTTACTGTCTACAAGCTTACTATCTAATGGTCGTCTTTAATTGCTCCTCATGCTCACCGGATGGCTGGGCAGGCGAACTTGCTATATATATGACTGCGGGACTGGCTGCAAGGCTGGCTCTCTGGCAGGTTGGAATTCTCGACGGCCGGGCAACACAGTATGGCTGGCTGGCACGAAGGTTAACTTGTTGTGTGGTTAATTTACTCTCCGAATACCTTGCTCACTGGCTGACTGGCTGGCTAAGTGGCTGAACAACTGGCTCGCTGGCTGGCTAACTGACTGACTGACTGACTGATAGGGTGGATAAACTGACTGGCTACTTCTGACTGTTTGAATGGCTGACTGACTGACTGGCTGTGTCACTGGCTAGTCGACTGACTGACTGGGTGATGTCTGACGAGTGAAGATTGTGAGTGATGATTAACTCCGCGGATTTTAATTTGTCCTGATTGCGTAATTACCACATAGAGAAAGCTGCACAGAGACCCGGCCTTTGTGACTCACTGCTGCATGAGAGAGAGAGAGAGAGAGAGAGAGAGAGAGAGAGAGAGAGAGAGAGAGAGAGAGAGAGAGAGAGAGAGAGAGAGAGAGAGTGAGAGAGAGAGAGAGAGAGAGAGAGAGAGAGAGAGAGAGAGAGAGAGAGAGAGAGAGAGAGAGAGAGAGAGAGAGAGAGAGAGAGAGAGAGAGAGAGAGAGAGAGAGAGAGAGAGAGAGAGAGAGAGAGAGAGAGAGAGAGAGAACTACCTCCAGTTATTTATTTGCTTTAGGTTACTTTTTGTATCTGTCGCACGCAACGAATTATTTTCTGTTGGGCATCGTGTGCATGCAAGTTTAAGTTCACGGTACACTGACGCCCCCTAACGAGCCCATCACGATTTTCTTTCTCTCGTTTAACACCATTTTCTCAACTATCTCGTACGCAGCTTTCATGGGTCATATTGCACAAAGGTCTGTTGATCACATTTTTCTTTGCTTCACATTCATATGCTCGTTTCGCCCCTCACATATTTATTCGCTCGCCTTTTAGCGCATGTGTAATCTCATGATGCTTCCGGTGTTTCGTTTTTTGACGTCCGTCGCTCTTCCAACTGTTCTGCAGCCTGTTTTTAGCATATTCGTGGCGATAAAGTAAAGCCAGATATTCACTTTAAACGTGTGTTAGGGTTTGAATATAAATATAGTATGAGTTGTATTATGTGAATGTATTAGTGGTAATAGAATTGGTAGCAATATTATTATCAGTAACGTTAAACAAAGAAGAATTATAAAAATAACAACATAATAATCCTACTGAGCCCCGAGTCCAGCGTAAAGAGCTTTCTCGGCTTATATAATAATTATTTCACGTAGTCCGACAATCCAGCTGCATTATACATGAGAACGAACGGACAAGAGAACGAGTGATATTGTGTTTAGTCTTTATGTAAATACCGCACATGGAGCTGGATAAATTCATAGACAAGTCCCCCGCTGTTCCACTGACACACAGAGGCTTACGAATTCATGCGGCGTCATTGATTCCTGGTGGCTGTGTTTTTAATGTCCCCGGATGAACTATGAATGAGCCTCGTTTGGTTATTGTCTTTTATCACGGCCAACAACAGCGGTAAAGGGCTGTAGCTTAGAATATGTGGCAGTGGCGGGGCAGTGGGTTGTTTTAGGGTCATATTCATAAACATTTCGTCGCCCGAGCACACACATTCGACCATGCTTTCGTGGGTGTTATGGGTATTTCCAGAGGTAGTTTTGTGACCCTGGTGGGAGTCTGACTAAGCCTCAGCGCCATGAACCTACAAAAACACTCATTAGAACGCGATTGATCTCCTTTTCGGTCTTTGGAAAGAGTTGATGTGAGGGATGGAAGCGTCTGACAATACAACCTTGAAGTCTTACAGATGTTATAATGGTGGTGATGATGATGGAAACTTTTGTATTAGTATTGGTATTAGTGACTTGTGAATAGGTATTACTCCCACTACCGATTTATTCACCACCTACAAGCAACCCCCCACCCCCCACCACCGGCACGCACAAATAGACAGATAGATAGATAGACAGATCGGTAGACAGGCAGAAAGTGATGGACAGACAGACAGATGTACAAATAGACACAGACAAGAAAAAAAAAAAGGTAGAACAACATGGCAAGAGGGAGAGAGCAAGGGAGACAGAGAGACAGAAACACAACACATGACTATAGGAACAAACTGGGTTATCTCCAGCCCACCATCACTTCACGTTCCCTCTCTCCCCTCTCTCTCCCTCTCCCTCTCTCCCCTCTTACTCTCCCTAACCCCATCCACGCCCCGCCAAACCAAACCCTTCTCCTCCCCCAGCCAAACAAGGAACCGAAGAAAAAAAAATAGTTTAAAAGAACAAGACTCTCCCCCAAAAATAAATAAACACGTTCAACACGGCAAAATTGAAATGCAGGAAGCGTCGCGCGTGAAGTTGGCCGGAAAGTTTGTTACGGTGCAAACAATTGGAGGCTGGAGGGGCGGCGGGCACTGCTGTCTTGTTAACTTTCTGGCCCAGCGAGTTCCGGCGTGGCAGCAGGCGAGGAGGAGGAGGAGGAGGAGTAGGAGGAGGAGGAGGGAAACGTAGAGACAAACGGCAGGCAGGGAGAGAAGAGAGATTGTACACGTGTAGCAGTAGTTGTAATGGTAGTGTCAGTATAAGTAGTCATAGTAGTAATAGTGGTAGTAATAGTAGTAGCAGTTGTAGGCGAAGGAGTAGAGAGTAACATGAGGATGACAAGCACGGAAGGGAGTGTGAGGGAAGCGGAGGAACAGCGCGAACAAGCTCATGCTCTCACCTCGCGTCGCATGACCTCCCAACCCTTAACGTCGTCACCGCTTAGTCGCGACCTGAAACTTATCCTCTTGGCAGCACCTGGGGGCACAAAAAGGAGGAGAAAGAGGCGTACAGGGCCGGTATTACACAGGGAAGACGTATACACGCCCATAAGAGCTGCCATCAGGGATAAGTGGCAAGTGCAGATGGGTTGGCATTTGAAGCAGGTGTGTGGGGGCTAAGGGCGGGGGACGGGGTCATCTCAGCACACCTGGAAGCGGGCGTAAGAAATTAATTGGGGTGGGATTGGGAGGTGGGGGAAAGTGGCGTAGGCAGGTAGGTCGTTCGTGTGAGTTCTTTATTCATGTCCCAAGGAAAGGTTAGGACTCGTCGACGCCGCTAAATAAAGGTTAGGACTTGTCTTCGCCGCTAAATAAAACCTAACTTCTCTCATGCCTTTGTCACGCGCCATTCTCTTACGATCTGATGATTCGGTTCGGTTCGGCGAGGCAAATGGAAGGGTTGAAACGGTATGCCTATAAAATCTCATGATGGTAGCTACGAGTAAAGAAAAAAAAAGCCTGGAAATTCTACCTGTGTCTTTAATTACCAGCAAGTAGAGCGATGACATACAAGAAGGGATTTATGTATATCCAGTGGCGCATCTTAACTGGAACGTGAGCCTTGCAAAGCGTGGAGGGACAAGGCGACGAAAAAACACTAATGCTAAAGTGCTACGGTTTTAATTACCTGCAAGTGGAGAGTGGAGTTCCAAACAATGAAGAAATAATGATAAATACACAGTCAATAGTTTAGTAGCTCGAGGAATGCAAAACAAACAGAAAATCCACATATCGATACGGAAATGAGTGAGTCTTTGATTTGTTGAAACGAGCAAAGCATGAAAGAGAATAAATTAAGAGTAAACAAAAGCGGGTAACATGAGTAACAAACAAACTCATTCGAAATTCATCCAAATAACCAAGATGGGAGCCAAAGCAAAAGTTTCACCGGGAACCAAATAAAATATGAAACGAATAGGAAGAAAAATAATAGGAATCAGGAGCTATTGAGACGCTACTCGGAATTACAGATAACATTTCCATATCCACCGGCTCAGACATGTATGATGCGACAGAAGCAGAAGGGTAGAGGAGAGAGGATATATGGAAACAAGGAAGAACAGGCAACAGAAAAGCAGATTGTTCGTAACGAGGCCGCCTGCTAAACTGCTTTAATCAGTACGTTGGGCACGCCACTCACCTGAAGAACATAGCAAAGAAGAGGAGAAGAGAGGAGATATAAGAAGAGAGAAAGGAGAGGAGAGGAGAGGAGAAAATACAGGAAAAGAACATAAATGAAAAACAAGAGATTAGCCGAGAAGGGAAGGGATAAGACGTGTAGGAAGGGGGAAGAGGAGGAAATGAGATATTAGGAGAGGGAAGGGCAAGAAAGTGACCTGGAATTAAGTGGATAGAGAAAACGAGAAAGATATAGGAACAAACTGTAACAAAGAAGGTTGTAGTATATGACTGTAAAAAGAAATATAATAGCCAGGATGAGTACTACGAGAGGCTCCGCGCTGCCTCTTCCCTAATGCTGACGTGCCTCCGGTGTGACCCGAGACAGCGAGATGCGACAGTCATATCCTCGGCTTACCCGGCTATCCAGAGATCACGAGTGTGTTATCCGGGGCGTGATGCTGTGGCGGGACCTGGCACGTGTACGGGGAGGGGGGCTGTGTTGTTGTTTTGTGCTGTCCCGAGGCGTGACGCTGTGACAGGGCCTTGCACGTGTATGGGGGAATGGAGTGTCTTGTGTTGTGCTGTGTTGTTCCCGGTCTTGATGGTGGGACGGGACCTCCGTACGAGTAGTGGGGGGGGATAGGATATATCGTGTTGTCTGTATAGAGGAGTGACATGTTAGCGGACTGTTGTGTTGTATGTGTTCTCTCGCCCCCCCCCCAAAAAAAAAACACATACACACGCACGCGCACGCACACACACGCACGCACATACCCCCCCCCCCCCCCACACACACACGTTCATAGTCTATACTAATTTTAGCTCAAGGCTGAGTATTTCGGGCACAAAGAATAACGTTGTTACGCCAGACGAGGGGCGATAAAAGCTGCGTAAAATATAATGTTGAGAAAAAATTGTCCGACATCATCTAGATAAAACAAACTACCTTAGATAATGTTACACGTCGAAATGACAAAGACTGACATTGATATGAATATAAAACTGAATTTAGAGGAGAAAACGAATTTTCGAGCAGCAGAGATCTGAGGAAACTAAACATTTAACATTAACCAAGACACTCTTCCTGCAGCACGACAAGCAGTTCCTCACGCATCATTATTCACACAAATAGGAACAGGCTTTTCTTCCTCTACATACGAGGTTTCAACTTGAACGCTAAACCCGATACCCTTGGGTCGTTTATATCTTCCTCCGCCTATGGAGTTTGCATTACGGTCTTGAGGAAGTGTGTAAGTGTGAGCGGTGCGCCAACACGCTACAGCACCCAATAAAAGGCGTCGCTCGATATCGTTCTTATTATCGGTGCCTGTGAACCCTCCCGCCCATGAAATTGGCTCCAGTTTGAGGAAGTGTAGCGAGGCCTCAACGCCACTGCCCCAGCAACCTCCACGCGGCCCCGGCAATATCATGTCGAGGCTACGGGGCGTGACTGAGGGTGGGCGGGCGAAGTTTTGACGGCAGGGTTCACGGTGTTGAGCTGGGGGTCAGGCGGCTACATGACCCGGAGGTCCAGCGTCAGGAGCCCCCCCTCCCCCCCCCCCCCTCATGCGCCCCGCCCCAAAGCTAGGAAGTCCGGCGTTACTTCAGTTAAAGACAGAGGAAGGGAAAGATACAACCCACCGCAGGGAATTTTTGATCAGAATGACGGTTTTCCCGGGAGACGTGTGATGGGGTGTATCAAGCGTGAAACATCATATTACATCACGCCACGACACACACACACACACACACACACACACACACACACACACACACACACACACATAAAAACACACACACACGCACACACACACACCAACCCCACCCCCCTCCCCTCACACGATCCTCCAGCAAGGGGGTCACAGTGCCTTCGCCGATGACCTAATGGCAGGCTCGAGGGGCACGTCCAGGGCACCCCGAGCAGAGGGTCAGGCAAGGGAACCAAGGCAGCGTGTCAGGAGGTGCTGCCGGCCGCTGACTCACCCAAGGTCACTGGCCTCGCCCCCGCCGGACGAAGTCGCTAACGATATTGTGTCTCCATTGTGCAACTTGCCACATATTTCACGATATAATCATCTGTGAAGCCTAAACCACATGCACTCCCTCTCTGCCACACAAGGTCTCTGGTACGTCGTTCGCCCCAGCTACACGCACACGCACACGCACACACACGCACACGCACTCACATTATAACTCCCCCTCCCCTCAAACACATACTCCACATCCTCCCGCCCACCACTCTGTACTATCTAGCGAACCATACATTCTTCCCACATAGTAAACCATCACCTTAGGCTCTCAACGCACACTACCTCGCCGCAATGGGGAACGCCTACATATTCAACACGATCGGCCTATCTATTCCCTTCATCGTGTATCCCCCGCATCGACACATTTGTTTCGACTATGCTCCCTTATTTTTGGTTTGGTTCTTCGATCTTACCTTCCTCGCCTGTCCCAAGACCTGCTCAGATGTATGAATGTGTCTTTATCTTTATCATTTTTTTTTATCATTGTCAGTAATTGAGTCTCCCTTCACTCACTCTATATTCAATTCTCTTACGTTTTTTCCTTTACCTTTCTTTCCTCCATCTCCCCAAGTCTTAAGCCGATGGAAATGCATGTGTCTTCATCTATGAGTTTATTGCATTTGCCCATCAGTAAGCTCAGCCGTTGTATCTATCTCCACAACACGTATTGTTTTGCCATAATCTCCAACTCCATTACCTCCCTCTAAAGCTTCAGTGTCTATTCTTAGCTTATTCGAACTCCTTTTGTTTGCTTCATGGTCTGCCTCTTGATACTGCGCCTGTCATTCATTTCAAAACCATATTTCCTATCCCGAAAGCCATTACCTGACCCTCGCATAGTTTGCATACACGCATCCGTTCCTCCTCTCGCTTCACCGTCTGGGTACTTACCTCCTTACCTTTTCATGATTCACCCTACCCGACCATCATTCTCCAGTTACATACAGGCCGTCTTCCTATGTACCACCTTATATATTTCTACTTCCTCCTCCACTTCCTTCTCCTCCACCTCCTCCTCCTCCTCCTCCTCCTCCTCCTCCTCCTCCTCCTCCTCCTCCTCTTCTTTCCCCTTCTCCTCCTCTCCCTATTTCCCCGTACTATCCTATGTCTTTCACAGTGGATGTTTCCCAGTCTATTCTCTGAGGTGCGCACGTGCGTTTGTGTGTGTGTCTATGTGTGTGTGTGTGTGTGTGTGTGTGTGTGTGTGTGTGTGTGTGTGTGTGTGTGTGTGTGTGTGTGTGTGTGTGTGTGTGTTTTCAATGAATGTGTGGGGCAGGGGGAGGAGGAGGAGGAGGCGTGCGTGCATGTTGTCCCTAGGCTCTGATGTGCGTGACAACTTTCTGATCTTACGGCTTAGCATGTTATATATATATAAAAATATATATATATATATATATATATATATATATATATATATAAATATATATATATATTTTTTTTCTTTTTAAGATTTTTTTGCTTTTGTTTTTTCTTGTGCTCTCTTGGACTCGTGAATGTTTTATGCGAACGACGCTTTACATATGAGCGAACACACGGTGAATTAATCGTAGTAGTAGTAGTAGTAGTAGTAGTAGTAGTAGTAGTAGTAGTAGTAGTAGCAGAAGTAGCAGCACTAGTAACAGTAATAGTAGAAGCAGCGTAATAATTGAAAAAAAAGTTGTACCTGATTCATAGACAGTTGTATCTTATTTGTAATATTTCTTAATTGTCAAGCTCAAAATAGAAGCGGACAGTGACTTCTGCAACACTTTGGAAGAGAACACGACTACTTTAATTGATCCTAGTTGGACTGGGTGCAACACTAAAAAATGTTGTATATATACATGCACACTCCTTCCCTCCCTCACTCACGGTGAATTAGCAACAGCAGTAGTAGTAGTAGTAGTAGTAGTAGTAGTAGTAGTAGTAGTAGAAGTACAGTAATAATAAGCTGTAACTGACCCATAAATAGACAGACAGGGTAACATGCGAACGAAACCTGATCCTGAAACATTACCAAGTGGCTGCAGTCCTCTGCAAAAAAAAAAAAAAAAATATATATATATATATATATATATATATATATATATATATATATATATATATATATATATATGTATATATATATATATATACATATATATATATATAGATATATATATATATATATATATATATATATATATATATATATATATATATATATATATATATATATATATATATATATATATATATATAAAACTTTCATGTGAATTTTATACTCATATATTATACTAATTTACATTACTGCGACTTACTTGAGTGTCTGCCATCTACAAGCATACAGCCAGCATGATGTTCCCCATTTGAATGGTCGAAGGAAAATTGATTATTCATAGGTCTCTATAGGCGAATTAGCGGTATCAATGCTGCTGTCGTTCCCATATAACAGTTATTCCTGTCTGAACGTTGGTCTGTCACTTTCACTCACCTGGAAACTTGTTAATATCTACAACTGCAGGAAATAAGCAGGATACTGGATGAGGGGAACCCTGCACACTGCTAGGCCCGGGCGGTGCAGGGGCTGGCATGCACGCAGGGCAGTGGCGTGGTGCTGCAGTAAAATATTGCAATAACTCAATAACAGCGGGAGAGATCACGCGAGTCTTGACACACTTGATCGACATGAAACATTTTATGCGGTCAGGGAACAGCGTTGTGTGGATCCACATCTATTTTAATTGGAGAGAGAGAGAGAGAGAGAGAGAGAGAGAGAGAGACAAGACAAGACAAGACAAGACAAGACAAGACAATTTTTTTTTGTTTTGATCAATTAACTATTGAATTATACCCGAGCTACCTGAGATTAAATAGTCAAGTTGTGTTGCTCTTCCGAAGTGTTGCAGAAGAGTAATTGTCTGATCCTATTCCGCGCAACACCCCCGCGGATTGATCCTCGCGCAAGGTAATGAGAGTGGCCGCGGTGTGCTCCCTCCAGTACATTTGGTTTTGCATCGGTTTTTGTCAGCAATTCACTTCCCCGAGAACGTCGTCTGTTTGCAGCAATTTTATCAACGTTATTGTTGTGTGTTTCTATTGACAGTTGTGACAGGACGTGCTTTTGTGTTTCCCAATGTATTAACACGTTGCACGAGGATGGCCCGCGGTAATGTGCCTCTGTGCTGCCTTTGAAATGGAGACAACGATATTAAATAATTCATTGCGGAATTGTTAATATTCAACTCCCGCTCGGCTCTGTGGGCCCGTCTGTGTTATTTTATTATATATGCAGAGGCAAGGCTTCCACGGGCGGCAGGACGAGGAGGGTTATCCAAATCTCTGGCCTCGCAACTATGATTCCCTTATCCAAATGGCATAATTTCTTTTCTCTCCTCTCCTCTCCTCTCCTAGAAAACAAAAGAGCAGCTAAAAAATGTGTCTCGGTAACATTATATTGAAGGTTACTGTACAGATAGCTCAGTCCGCCCTTCGTCTTGGTTTCCCACTACATGAAAGAGAGAGAAAGATGGAAGGAAGCTAAAGCCCATATTTTAAAACGTATCTTCACCTCCATACGCCTGTTTGAAAAGCCTCTCGTAGAAGTTGATGCTAGTTATAGTTTTACACGACCTCTACTCCCTGAACGGGAAAATCACCCATGAAAACCAGGTTAATTGTCTCTGTGACCTTCAAAAGTAGTCGTCTCTGGAGCCAAATACGTTTAACAATATGGATCCTAGTCTCTGGGATGGTATCCGCGAGGCTGTCAGCGCCGCCCCTCCATCCTGTACCCATCCAGGCTCGGCTGTGAGGGAGGGAGGGAGGGAGACGGAGGGAAGTTCATTCAGTCACGGGCAGGGTAAGCGCCGCCCTTCCACCTCCCGTCTGGGCGCCGCGGATGAGTGTCGGTAAAAAGGCCGGGACGTGACGATTGCATGGCTGCGTCGCTTTGCTGGTGCCGACACGAGCTGGTCGGCGCGATCACGGAGGGATTGTGCCTGAGCGTTGTGCCTTATTGAAACAATCTTAAGGCTTAGTATGTATCGGGGTATGTAGCTGTGTTGGCTCGCTTGTACGCACCTTTTCAATTAGTGCTCACAGTAGGAAAATAGAGCCAAAAAAAATATTGCTGTGGAAAATTGTACTGAGTTGTGAAAGTAAAGTACAGCCAAAATATGAAGTACCATTAACTAGAGATCTACGCGTGACAAGGGAAAGTAATCCTAAAATAACGCCTGTATATGAAACTGAGCAGTGTTTGTGACTCTATGCATATGCAATTTTTTATTCATTCCTTTATTTTCCATCACTTTGAGGCGGGAGTGGATCACGTGCACATGATGCGTTGTAAAATGAAAGCCTTTGCTTGCCATGAATACAGATGGCTGCCGCTAAAATGAAGCTGCATATTTTCCTTCCCATTTCCATAAAATCGTATTGAAGGATTTATCGCCTGGTGCACACGTTTATAGGGTGGCGCTATCCGGGCGGCGGTAATACGGCGGCAGTCAGGACCTGCCATGGGCCGGGGCAGGGCGGGGCGGGGCGGGGAAGGAGGGATCGAGGGATAGGGTCACGACTGGGCGGGACAACAACGGGGCGGGGCAAGAATGAGGCAGGCAGGGACGAGGCTGGATAATGTTGTGTTCTCTCTTTAGGATTATAATCAGTATGCCACAAGGGACAGTGGTGGAGATAAATAGCACTTAGAACCATGTAGAACTTCACGGGTATATTGCATTTTTGATAACCAAGTAACCTAACCTTGATTCTAAAGTGCTCCCGCGGGCCAGCTTCAGCCACATCAAATTGATAAAAAAAATATAACATAAGCTTTCAGTTGAAGTGCATTGTGTCGGGTGGCGAGCAATAAGCCTGTTTATTGCCAGTAACATGGAGTCGCGTGACCTTTGGTGCTCTGGAGTGATATTACCATTTTATGCAGCGAAACGTCTAACTCATAAACTCTCTAGGTCACTCGAGGGGTTTCTTGTCCTGTCTTTTTTGTTTTATCAAGGTGATGGCTCCAACGCCTCCAGTGAATCCTAATGTCAAGATGTTTAGCTGTTGTATTCGAGAACAGGTGGAATCGTTCCCATGCATTCTCGTCTCATATCATTTCATCCTCATAATAACTCATCGCACTCACGTTCAGGCTCGCCCCACCGTTGCCAGATTATCGTACTCAGAGCCGCGTATTTACCGGTTTCTGGCCCATAACTGTTGCCAAGAAGCACCAATAATTAACCATTTAAACGATAACCATATATGAAGGCAGTTTTTTGGGTGATGAAAGCAGTTTTTGGGTCGGAAATCGGCAGACATAAGAAGCAGTGTACGACAATCTGTCAACGTTGAAACTGTCTCGCCCTTACACGAACTCGCTCTCCCAATACGTACTAGTGGAATCATAGCAGATGCTGAAGAGGTTCCACGTTAGCCATGCTGCTGCTGTAATATTTGGAGGTCGAGTACGTATGAGGGCAAGTTTGTCTGGGGTGAGATCGTATGGGCAAGTTGGAGTGGGGAGTTTGCTGGTGGGCGACTTACCTGATTTTTTTTTTCCTTGATGTATGTATAGGAGAGTCGTGCCGTCTACAGTGCTGGCCAACATAGATCAGTGTGAAGTGATCGGCTCATCTAAGACTTTCGTGTAGTATTTAAACACTTTGAGAGAGCAGGTCTGGAGCCTTCAGGATTGTTCCTGCAACGTTACCTGTGCACTGCCTACTGCCCCGCGTCGAGCGTTCCAGACCATTAGACGCGCTGCCGTGGAGGGTCCGCCAGGCAATTAGTGCAAGATGAACTGGCGGAGCTCTTCCTCCTGCGCCTGATTGCTTCACTGAGCCTCAAGGTTGTTGTGCTTTTCCAGATTAATATACTGAAAACTGTCGCCTGTGAGGTTTGTTCGTGTATATGTCTGCATGTCTCTGTCTGTCTGTCTGTCTGCCTGTCTCTCTGTCTGTATTTATGTATATAGACAGACATTCATACATACATCGTTAGGAGGTAAATCAGTGCCAGTTTATGTTAATAAGCGTCGAGGAACAAACGCCGCCGGGGCAGCACTGATCGGGGCAGCCAATCTCCGCGGCTCCCTGAGGCACCGCACGGCCCAAATTAATCAGTCTCAACCAACTTCCGTCACCGCGGAGAACCGTCTTGGGGGATTAACATCAGGTCGCTCGGTCTCCCCGCTGCCGTGTGGCTGCAGCTCCTTTCGTCACATGGCGGGACTCCTTCCTTGCCTAGTTAAACCTCGACATTCTCTCGACGATCGTCACCTCGTTCCCTGCCATCTCATCTCGCCCCTGCCGTCCTTATCACCGCCTTGCCGCGCCTCGACTTTCATCTTCCCATCAGGTGAGCTGGGGGTCCCGCCTCCTTGAGATCCTTCATCGGGCCTCCCCGTCTGGCCTGCCTTGCTCGCCCAATCACTGTTCCTCGTCACCACTCCCACTCCAGTCTCACTGCATGATAGACTGCCATACATTGTTTAGCATTCATTTAGTTGCAGACATTATTCAAAATATTCCGGAATGGGTTACTTTCGAGGTTATTTCCTCAATAATTTTCTGATCTGCCTATTGCAAGTCAAAACTATATCGTTAGCTCAAGACTAGAATTCTCGTAAGGTAGAGTGATAAAGACTGTCCCGTGCTTACCGTTCGCTTACTCGCGATATATTAAAAATGAGAAATGAATTCGATTGGGAAGTTAGGAAGTTGTCAGTAATCTTTTTTTTACCATTAATATGATTACAAGGCCGACAGTTTTATCAAAGATGATCACACACACAAAACTGGTTAGATTAATTTATTAGCCAGCATCTGTTTCTCTGAGCAGCAGGTGAAGGAAAGGGAGGCGTGAGGGGGCGTTGCCGCCATCAAAGGAACATAGTCTCCTGGCACCGCGGCTGTAGCGGGCAGGCCTTGGGGCTGGTACTCGGGGCGACACGGACTCCGGATCAGCGAGTGATTTGTCACGTGAAGGGCCACTAAAGCGAAGGTACTGGCGGCTGACGAGAGGAGAGTAATCAAGACGCACTGTACTAAAGCGGCAGGGTATTATTGGAAGGTGTCAGGACAAATAATCACAAACTTCAAACTCGACAGGACACAATGTAGATCAGAGATACTACTGATATACAAAAAGAAAGGAGGGGAAAGAGTGTTAAATATATGATGTAGCAAAAGATAAAGACCAATACGAGTGCCCAATAAAGTTTCTCGTGACAGACCCGCCGTGACCTTGAAGAGTCGCAAGGGTTCTCACTTTGTCTGTGAAGTGCCAATTGAGGGGCCAGGGCAAGGCTAGGGATGTGAGGGGCCAGGACAGGGTGAGGCAGAGGAAGGCAGGGTAGGAGTCAGGGCAAGGCTAGGCTAGGTAAGTGAAAGGCCAAGGCAGGGCAAGGCTAGGGAAGGGAGGGAGCTAGGGCAAGTCAAGGCAGGGAAGGGGCCAGGGCAAGACTAGGGAAGGAAAGGGGTGGAGGCAGGGCAAGGCAGAGCAAGGTAAAGCGAGGGACCAAGGCAAGGCTAGGGAAGAGAGGGGGTAAGGGTAACGGGAAGGGAAGTAGTTACGACTTGGGAAGGATGGGGACCAGGGTAGAGAAATGGAAGGGAAGAGAGGAGGGCAGGGCAGGGCAAGGCATATCAAGGCAGGGAAGGGACCAAGGCAAGGCAAGGCAGGGAAAGGAGTTGCCGTCAGCGCGAAATGTTCCGCTTCAACACCAGGAGGTCGCCGCTCAGCACGCTCAAGGCTGGCGTGTTGTGTGCCGTGATGGGGAGCGATTTCCTGTACATCTCAAGTTTATTTACTCGAGAAATGTAATTTGATTGCCTTCTAATTGGAATGTTTTACTTATCTCAGATTATTTAGCCTTTTATTTAACATTCTGAAGAAAACATCAAAAGGAGATGAAGGTATGTGGCGAGAGAAAACTATAATTGAGTCTTTGAAATTTTTATAAAAACGGACAGCCTAAGAACATTGCATCTCAAGAGTCATTGCTTGTCGTCTTTTCTTATCAATATTGCTGAATCTTACTTTTGGGCTACGCCTATAATCTTAGCATATGCATGGACCAGCCCGATTTGGGGAGTGCCTATCAACGTATTAAAACAAATGTCTATACGTACACACACCAAACACACACACACACACACACGTTACAAGCTCTGTATTCACACACTGAGGAGCTTTACAAAGATTGGTCCCTCGCCTCGCTGAAGCCTATAAGAGAGCAGCTTGATTGGCACATTAACATTTTTGACTGACGTGTGTGTAATTCACCTCTTGGTCTGCTGCGGGTCTCTCTCGAGACAGCCAGCCGTTCCCCTACGGAAGGAGCTCAGAGCTCGGTGACCGATAATTGGGGAGGACTGAGACCACTCACACAACACACCACGACAACGAGGTCACAACTCCTCGCCTTAGGTCGCGTACCTATTCGCTGCTAGGTGAACAGGGGCTACACGTGAAAAAAAGATAAACCCAACTTATCTTCACCCGGACGGGGAATCGAACCCGGGTCCTTCTGGTTGTGAGGCAGACGCTCTAACCCTGAGCTACCGGGCCGTGTGTGTATGTGCGTGCGTGCGTGTGCATGTATCAGCTGCAAATGTAAGTGCCAATATATTTTCTCTTATCGAGGGTGTTGGTGAATTGTTGCTAAGTATTGTATTTGCAGGTAAGTTGACGCTTGTAAGAGGATTTGAAGAGCAATATTTCGAGTGATTTTGATGAAGGGTTTAGTTCAAAGCTTGCAGGATGAGGGGAGAGAGAGAGAGAGAGAGAGAGAGAGAGAGAGAGAGAGAGAGAGAGAGAGAGAGAGAGAGAGAGAGAGAGAGAGAGAGAGAGAGAGAGAGAGAGAGAGAGAGACTGACTGACTGACTGACTGACTGACTGACTGACTGACTGACTGACTGACTGACTGACTGACTGACTGACTGACTGACTGACTGACTGACTGACTGACTGACTGACTGACTGACTTACTGACTTACTTACTTACTTACTTTTGGCTCATTGACTCCCACGCTCAGGAAGCAGGAGGTTGAGGGGAGGAGGGCGTGAATAAAAGAGACTGAGGGAAGTGTAACGCATGTAGGGGAGGGAAAACAAAGAAACGCTTGTTCCTTAGGGCTTTGCTACCACCTACTACGACAAACACATACACCCTCCCACACACATACACACCCACACCCACACCCACACCCACCCACACACACACACACACACACGCTCGTAGTCATCCCCCCTTCCCCCTCCCACACCACTCTCTTGAACATGAATACTACTTTCTTACCATTATCCTTCTCCTTCTTCTCCTTCCTTCTTGCCGCGCCAGGTTTTCCGTCTTGATAGTCACGCCTCGGGAACTGGATTACTAGGTCGCGGTGTTACGTGCGCCCCGTCCCTCTCTTCCTCACGCTGCCTCCAGGGTCACAGTTTTCCCCAGGTCAGGCCTATATGGCGCCCCTGTTAGCGCTGACTGGGGGCGAAGGTGGCTGGGAAGGGGTCGAGAATACTGTGGCGCCTCGACTCTGTTTATATTATAGACAAAGGGTCGGGTGTGGGGAGTGTAGGCTTCGCGGTCTGCTTGTTGTTCCCGTGTGTCAAGAGGTTTGTGAGGCGCGAGGAGTGAGCAAGATGGACGGAGGAATATTATTTGTTGGGGCAGCCCGCCTCTCGATCGAGGAGAAAATGTAGCTTGTCGTTATGTTCGAGGAAATGCAAGTCGCAAGTGAATATGGAACAGGTTAAACGCGTCGCATGCCACAGAGGTAAAGGGCAGGATGTGGCAAAGGAGTTGTGACACGGAGAGGAAATAGCAAGAGTTTATCGTCGTGTCGGGGTATCGAACTCAAGAGGAAATATCGAACAGAGTATAAACGTCTTAAATTAAATCTTAAGCAGCGTATCTTGGACAGTCTATTGCGTTGCAGGTCACGTCAGACAAACCACAGTGAACTAGAGCTGGATTCAAGTTTTTAATTTTCATCTATCGCACGGCAATAAGAAAATAAGAAGTGTGCAAAAGGTCGTGCGCCATGCAACCTTAACATCGTGCAAACTTATCACCACTTATCATCTCCATTCTAAAATTTATTTAATCTTTTCTCGTTGTTTATCGAATTTAAAATCACCACATTATCAAACCTGTTCCACTCATCTTACATTCTGTAGATTATATACTAAAGTACCTACCAATATTTTCAGTATATATGAATTTATTAACAGTATCCTCTTGCCGTGAGTCCTACCATACTCTTTTACTATCAGAACACTTTTTACCACTCCCCTCGTTGGATCCCTGTTGGGTCAGAGATGGGAGAGAGGTTTTTAGTTGTTGCAGCGGTGGTTGTGGTGCTTCGTGGAAGAACAACGCTCATTTAATTTCCGATTATCTCGTCCATCGTAGGGATGATTTTTAGTTAGTCAAGGCAGTCAAGAACACTCCAATAATAACTTCGATAGAAATAAAGGCATATTTTATATTGTGAATAACATCACATTTGTCTTAACATTTGTGTCCACGATGTCGTACTGCTAGACGAGGGTGTAGGTGTAGGTGACTTGGTGAACAGCAAAGTGTATAGGTGTGTCTAGACGCCCGGACACCAGACAGGAAGGAGAGTGCTTGTTCTGAGCTGAGCTTTTTAAATTAACTGCATATTAGAGACAGTTTGTGAAGGTTGCTTTCATACTCCGAACATAAGAGAGAACAGATATGCTTCACCTCGTGACATGGCGCTACCCAGGCAAATGTAACAAACAGGAGATAATTCTCCACTTCTCCATTACTGAGTGTAAAAATTGGAGTGTACCTACATGGGCACTAATCACTACCTCTGGCCATTGATTTGCTTGTTAGCAATGCTGCGGAAGATCACGCTTCGGTAATACAGTGACAAGCGATTCACAATGAATTATCGCATTACGCTCAACGGTGCCTGACCGCAGCTCACCGGGCTAACCGGCGTAAAATTTACCCTTCACTGTCAAAACTAGTTAAGCGTCGCTCCCTAGACTCATCAATAATGGAAATGACAGAATTAATGAGGATCACGCGTACTTGTAAGCATATTTCCCTGAATTTGAAAATGCAATTAACCTTTTTATAGCAATAATTCGGAAACGACGTGATTCCCTCCCCCGATCCTGCTCATCAACGAGAAAATGAGGAAATTATGTCAAATCATGAAGTACATTTGATAAAATGATGGAGTCGGAATTGAATCCCAAATGACACGAGATGTGTGGAGATCGAGACCCGCGTAAAGTTGTCACATCCACGCGTGAGTTATCGCCAGCGGGTTGGTGCAGCGCGGCGCTGGGGATTAGATTTAAACTTTAATTAACTGTGTACAAGGCAAAATACGCACAAACACACACCCATTAATGCCGTAAGTTTGTGTAATAGTTCACATGTTAAGGAATAAAGTTTGATGATAGATATGATATAAGGAAGATACGAATTAAGGACATATTGAAAGTACAAACTTGAGGATATTCAGATGAAGGTAAAAAGTAGGTTCCTTAGAGTGAAGACTTTAGTGAGGCGCGAAGCCCAAGGGAGTCACTGGTCCAGGGTGGTGACTGGGCAATGGTGGCGTCCCGGAAGGAGCCACTGGTGATGGGCGTGAGGAGAGAAGGATGGTGATGACGGGGAGAGGCGATGAAGGGAGACAGTGTGCCGGCATCTCAGAGATGCTGATGTGAAGAAAAGGAAAGAATCTATGGGTGAAGTACAAGAAGTAGTTAGATTCAGGACCATATCATTAATTAGGAGCGAACTCAAAATCAAAATGGACGGAACGGGAGAAAACGTTAAATTTATTATCAGATTAAAACAAAAGAAAATTAGATTATCCTTTTTTGCTATCTATTTTTTATTTGTGGAGCAGCGTGTTGCAGCCTTACTTCTGTTACAGCTTGTTTAGTTCTTGGTACGTTTCTCTTACCACCTGCAGCTATACTGTATACACCTACCTTTACTTACTACTCCCTTACCGTTAGAAAGAAGCAACATAGGAGGCCATGCGTGGGTCGAGGAACGCACTAATCACCCCACCGCCCGCCGCCACGTCTGCCACACTGCACAGGAGCGATGTCATTAGGCAGAGTCAACAGCAAGGCACCCCGCATGTCACCCCCGCCTGCGCCTCGACACTCATCACGGCCGCCCACCCCCATCAGCGTCTGTTATCAGAGTCATCTAGCGGCGCGTCACGCTGTGTTTACCCTGCCTGGTGGTGGTCCTGCTGCCCCTATCTCCGCACTATGTCCCTTGCCCTCCTCCTCCTCCTCTCCCATGACCTGTCCTTATCCTTCGTCCTCTACACAAAATCCCCTTCTCCATTCTTCTCATCCTCCTCTCCCTGTCCTGTCACACATACTCTCCATCCCTCCTTTTATCCCTTACCCCAGTCCTTTTTCCTCATATCCTTCTCTCTCATACCTGATCAACCAATCCTTCTTTCTTCTCACCTTTCCTTCCACCTCTCCTTCCTAATGCTCTCCTCCCTCTCACTCTTCCAGTCCCTGTTCCTCTTTCCTCCTCTGTCCCCTTACCCCCTCACTTTACCCCTCTCCCTTTTCACCTTTCTCATTCTGTCTGTTAATCTTTCCTGCCTCTCCCACCATATTTCCCTCATGTCCACCCATCTCTCTCTTCTTCCTCTTTCCTTTCCCGGGCTCCTCCTACTCCTCCTGCCCCGTGCTGTTAACCCCTCGCCAGCTGCAACAATACAAATCTCGTGCCGCAGAAGTCACCGCCGCAATCTGATATGTTTACTTGTCGTTCCCGAAGCATGTTATCGCGGGGGAGTGCCTTTGGAATAAAATGTTCACTCTTATGCTTCTCAGATCGTCATTTGGCATCAAGTGTCACGTGATGTGGTAAATATGGATTCGTTAGTATCTTGATGATCCAAAGTGGGTAGGGGTGTGGATGTGAGCGCATAACTCTCCGAAAGGATGAAAATTCTTTTGTTCTGGTCTGCCAAGGAAGTGCATCGGCCATCACCCAGTCTGTGCAGTGAGACTTAACCTGTCCTTGTCACTGGATGGGGGTAACGGGGGGAAGGGGGTAGCAGAGGGGACAAGGGACAGGAGGAAGTTAATTGCCCTTCTGCAGAGATTGATCCGGGCCATTCGTTATGTTCTCCTGAGTCTCATTGATTTTAGAATGATGTAAATGATTATCCGTTTTAACAGGCGTAATATTAGCGATGGAATTGAATGTGTGTGTGTGTGTGTATGTGTGTGTGTGTGTGTGTGTGTGTGTGTGTCTGAGCGTGTCTGAGAGTGTCTGAGCGTGTCTGAGAGTGTCTGAGAGAGAGAGAGAGAGAGAGAGAGAGAGAGAGAGAGAGAGAGAGAGAGAGAGAGAGAGAGAGAGAGAGAGAACACACACACACACACATTCACGCTGCACTCTTTCATAAGCTGTTTATTTGTATTGAAAATGAGCAATATGACTTTGTAGCAATACCTCCCCCGGCTCATTACACCCGCAGGCCAGCGCGGAGAGGGGAAGGGGGGGAGCGGTGGCTGCAGGGAAGGGGGGGGGAGCGGTGGCTGCAGGGGGTGAGGGGGGGGAGTCGGTGGGCGTAATCCTCGGAAATCCAGCAATGACCATCCATTTGTGGGAGATTTAGTGCGTAACAAAAAATGTTGTCGTAACGTTTCCTTGGGCATTGTGGACGAGCTGGATAAAGTTTTACGCCGGGCAACTGTTTCTTGTGGAATGAAGGATCGTTGTCGAGCTGAGCGTGTTGTCTGCTGCTTCTCTTCTTTTGGAGTGCCGACGGCGTTTTAAAGTGAAGGAAGCAACAGGTGGAGGCGTGAGGGAGGGGTAGGGCGGCGGGCACGGTGCTTGTCCTGCGTGAAGGGTGTGTGGGGGACGTCTCCTCGAAAAGGCGAGAGGGGGCGATCTTGAGGCGGTGTTACTTAGGGCTCCTTTGTATTGGGTGTCTCAAACTACTTTGTGGGCCTCTGTGTGTCTCGTCCTCTTTCCTCGTGCTCATTCACACGGCGTGGTGGTGGTGGTGGTGTTTGTGGTGATGATGGTGTGTGTGTGTGTGTGTGTGTGTGTGTGTGTGTGTTTGTGTTTGTGTTTGTGTGTGTGTGTGTGTGTGTGTGTGTGTGTGTGTGTGTGTGTGTGCGCGCGTGTGCCCGTGCGTGAGATACTGAGACCTTCCGTCACTAACCATACATATTCTTCACACACACACACACACACACACTGATAAATACAAACCTGTCCATGGAAACATATTCTGGTCTGTTACAATCTTTAATGGACTGCAGCGGGGCAGCCAGATACCTTTCTTTAATATTAATTGACCATGCTTTTAAATTTATCTCCTCTGTGTTGTGGCACTGACTTGCGGGCCTTTTCCCTTGTGTTCTGCCCTTGAACTGATCACTTGCTGAAAAAAAAAAAAAAAAAAAAAATCAAAAGACTCCCGCAGCGAGCGTCAACAGGGGAAGCCTTTTTTTTCTTCGAAATAACAGAAAACTTCGTCCTCGCCTTCCTTACTGTCACCCTCTTCCCAACACATAGGTTCACAAGAAAACTCACCACTTGGCGCCTCTTTATCCTATATTCCTCTGGCGTCCTTGTCATACACTCCCCGGCATCCCAGTGGCGGCTGACTAAAACACTGCCTCGTCCTTCTACAACTGTTCCTCTGAGGAATCCTCCACCTCGGCCTCGTCCAAGTCGTCTTCAGAGCCTCCTTGGCCTCGTCCAAGTTATCCTCGGAGGAATCTTCCTCCTCAGTTTCGTTATACTTTTTTCTTGTACTCCGCGCAGGAGTCCGTCCAACTTATGCGGACACCGCTATGCACTTTAAAACCTTCAGTAATGTCTTTAATACATATACACACATTTTTTTTTATAACGCTTGTGTAAAGGTTAAATAAGAACTTGCGTGACAGTGAGATACGTTTCGTATGTAATTTATTTTACTGCACTGTACAGAACGTTTAATATCTTTTTATATATTTTTTGCTTTGTTTTTACCGGCATTGGTGTAAAGGTTGAAGAAATGCTGGCGGAACTTTCCACTGTAATTTACTGGAGTGTAAATGACATGCTGGATCAGCCTCCCCGAGCGCGATGGGTCTCGGGGTGTTGGCCCTCAGTACGGCGCCTCGGCGTGTGGAGACAGATTTGCTGTTTTAGTTATCATATCAAATTGAATTTTACAGCACCTTCCAACAACTTGTTTCGCCTCTTTTCGTAAACATGACAGGTTCTTGGAGAAAGACTCGATATTTTTGTGATGAAATCAAACAAATCTTCAAAAGGAGTTCAGGTGTGTTCTTTGGATATTGTTTTTGTGATTGTTTATACTTTCTTTTCACCGAAAAAGAGAAAAGCTTTAAAATCTCTGGATCAGCAACATTTGGAGTCGTTAGTGCCTCGTTCTGTACGTTTTTTCTCTAGTGTTGGTTGAAGGTGCTCAGAGCCTAACAAGGGGACACTTCAAAACAGCTTCTCTCGTCGCTTCCCGTAAACATGACGCAGGTGCTTATACGGACGACAAAATCCTTAAAGGGGTGCTGAAAGGAAGCACTCAGGCAACTGAGAGTCGCTAGACTTTGGAAAGGGTGGACCACTTCGATGCCCGGTGGAAGAGGGAGAGACGACCGAGCTGGCGTGGTCAGTAGTAGAAGTTAAAGTGTCCTATGGAAAATGACTAAGGGTCAGGAGAAGAGGCCTCGAGGGTGAAAGGTCTGTAGAAACGGTGTATAAAGGATCGCTGGCCTGGAAACGAGAGGAATGTTGAGATGAAGAGAGTGGCTATAGAGAAGCGCTCCCCTCGCATGCCTCTGCGCACCTCAGAGCACTACATCACAACCACACCACACCATATAGCACGACAAGAAACCAGACCAGACCAAACAACACCTGCAACATTATACAGTGATTACTATACCATTCCCCTCGCCAAAGGAATGTGAAAGGGAACGTGTCTCTTTCGCGTCCAGGAGTATATAGAGTATAGAGTTTGAAGTAAATTGGGGATGAGTGACTCGCCGAGGTGGATGCTGGGCAGGTTAATTGGTATTCAAACTCGGTTGGAACTTATCACATCCCGCTACGCCACATCAACAACACAGCACTTAGCCCCGTCCCTGTACACACGATGCCACTCTATTCCAAACAACTATTTAATATTTTATGTTTGACCTCACCACATTATATCTTTTCACTCTGCAACACAACCCACCTTATTGCAACACTGCACACAGCACCATAACATTATATTTCTTCAAACTAAGCCACACCACACCACCGCTATACCTTATCATCACACCACATCATGTCACACCACACTACACCACACCACACCACACCACACCATACCACACCACACCACACCACACCACACCACACCACACCACACCACACCACACCACACCACACCACACCACACCACACCACACCACACTACACTACACTACACTACACTACACTACACCACGCCATTCATCACGCCTTTTCATCACAAAACACTTCATCGCACCACACCACACCACACCACACAACGCCATTCACCACGCCCTTTCACCACAAAACACTTCATCACACGACATTGAATCATACCACAGCACACCATGTATCCCGGGTCACCTTCCCCTTCGCCCCTCCCTCCCCCCCCCCCCCCCTGACACACATTGATGACGTGGCGTTGTGAGTGGCTCGTGCTGGGAGGGAGCCAAGAGGGAGGGCGCCGAAAAATTGGATAAGAAATAATACGTTTTCGGAAATTATATTATAGTTGAAATATATATAATTATCTTCATTTAGGGAGAGAGAGAGAGAGAGAGAGAGAGAGAGAGAGAGAGAGAGAGAGAGAGAGAGAGAGAGAGAGAGAGAGAGAGAGAGAGAGAGAGAGAGAGAGAGAGAGAGAGTGTGTGCGTGTGTGTGTGTGTGTGTGTGTGTGTGTGTGTGTGTGTGTGTGTGTGTGTGTGTGTCCGTTTGTCTGTCTAAATATTATCAAAGTTATCAGTGTTTGTGTTTTCTCGGGTGGCACACTCTGAGGGTCTGGTGTTGCTGCCGCGTCACCTTTTAACCATCCCGGATCCCTGTGCTAAAACTCTCCTCCTGTGCGTGTCTGAACATCAAGGAAGGGGGCCAATAGCTACATAGGCTCAGCGTGTCCGTAGCGTCCGTGGCACATTTCTCCCAGACGCAAGATTTCAAAGGCCGTATTATTGACATTTCGGGGCTTACACACACACACACACACACACACACACACACACACACACACACACACACACACACACACACACACACACATTTGATAAGGCTTTCGTAGAGGCTGTGTTAGAATTTCCTTGCGTAGTTTTATGTGCCCAGTGATAGTTTGACAAAGCTTCTCTACCATGATTGTGAAAAACACTTATGAGAACCCGACTTATCTTCTGTGTGGCCTTTGGAAGTATTTGTTGTGAGAGCGGAAAAGCGTCGGAGAATATGAGCCTCGGGATGCGGAAAGATGTGGTGAGTAACGCGCAGTGGTGAGACGATTGAAGTAGGCTACAGTAGGATGAGTGACACGGCGAAGTAGAAGCTGAAAGAGGTTGTTAATGATGTTTTGGCTACAGGTTTGATGTTTGCTGTCGGCCAGAGATCGGCGAGCTCTTAAGCCGATTTAGATTCTTTTCAGAGGGAGATTTGCTCGAGGTAGGAGTGGAGACTTTTTCTCCTTCATGCCTCTGTGCTTTCCTTGTATCCATCGTCTCAGAATAGTGAAAATAGATATATACCTTGAGGCCGTATTTCTCTTTGAAGTAAACTGATATAGATCTTTGCTAAAAGGAATTGTACTGTAGGAAGGAGTGAGAGCATTGTTTCCCCTTTCCCCGTTCTTGTTTGTCCATAATCCAACTGTATAATTAAGAGAACAAATAATAGTGGGGTTGCTTTGTTTTCCGTATAGTGAGCCGATGCAGATTAGTGATAGAGGGAAATAGATCAGGGTTGTTTTTCTTTCCCTTATCTTTTTATTAATTTGTACATGATTTTCCTCGATACTAAATTACTAATAAGATAAAAAAACATACCCTGGTTTCGCACTCCTTTCCCTAGTGAACCGATACAGATCATGGGCAGCAGTAAATGTAAAGTGTACTGAGAGTGAGAGTGGAATTTTCTCTTCCCGCGATATATCTTTCATTTGTGCATCATCGTTCCCTACACTCACCACATTAACAAGAGAAAGACACACTGGTTGCTTCTCTTTCTCCGCAGTGAAGCGATGTAAAAGCCTGGCTAGAGGACGATGGGGAAAGGAAAGAGTGGAGTATTTTCCTTTTGCTTTTTTTTGTCTTCATTCGCCCATTATCTCCCACACTAACAAGGAAAAATCATACTCTGGTTTCTCATTTTTTCTCCTGGAACATGATGGTCTTCCCGCCTGTTTGTTTATACGGTGTACATGCATGTCTTACCTTTTTTTTTTATCATTTACACATAACATCCCTCCAAGCTGGCCTCTCGTTATTTTTCTTTTGTTGGAGCAGCGTAGAGCGGTCCTATTTGTTGACGTGTTTGTTTTTCGGGCCTTGAGCTACATCCCTTGCTGTAAAAAACAAAAACAAAACAAAAACTAACAAGGAAATACTCTCTAGTTTCGTATCCCTTTCTGCTGCATGCTAATCAACTCACCCGTTTGGCTGTGTATTGTTTTAGAGTCCTGTGACCTTTCTTCTGTGTTCTGGTATTTGTCTGTCTTCTCGTCATTGCGTTGCGGCATCCACATCACGTCACGTCAGGTCCCCCTCGCCGTCCGTCACCAGGCTTTGGGGTTCGCGGCGCCGTCTTTGTGTTGCGTGTGGGAGGCGGTGCGGCGCCTGGCCTGTTATCGCCTGGCCGTGTTGGGTTTGTTTACTCTGCGGCCGCCGCGACACGCCTCCCGCCGCGCATCTGTATCATGTTTCTGTGCGAAGTAAGTTGCTGTTTTTGTTTCCTCGTCCTCCGACTCGCTCTTGCATTCTTCCTCTGTTCCCGTGAGTAATGTGTCGCCCAGTAGACAGGCCGTGTCCTTGCGTGCCTGGCTCCTCGACCCCAACAGGACCTCAACTGCATTTATCTTCCCGCACCTTCTGCCGGGCGTACGATGTGTCCCTGGCTTCTGTAGTTGTAAAGGCTTAGCTATCCTCCTATTGGCTGGCTTATGTTTTATTTTTTTTATGCCACTTGACGGTTTGTTTTTGAAATCCTTACGTGAGCCTCTTGAGATTATATCCTTGATTTTTTTTTGTGACATTCAAAACACCAAAATTTCGCCACATTAATAATAGAGGCGTAATGAATGCAGTTATGAGGCATGATATGGAGATTCACGTTTCATATGTTTCCTTCTTCCTGCACATGACGTTTATGTGTGCGTCACGTGCTTTAAAGAAGGGAAACAGGGAAAGTTTCTTGCAAGTGACTAAAAATTAATTCCAACAACAGGTAAAGTGCACGAGCAGTGTTGAAAAGGTGCTTGCAAGGGTTGTGTTTTTTGTATCTGCTGAGGTGATCGTAGAAGTGGGAAGGTTCCTTGGCCGCGTGAGGAATGACCAGCTGTTCCTTTCTTGCTAATAAGCCCCCTCGAAGAGCTTACAGAAATTAATCGACTCATTGCTCTTTTCCTGAACAGGTCATTGAACGTATTTGGAGCGTTTGCTTGTATCTTTGTATAATTAAATGTTGCAATTCATATTTCTTCGTTCTCTCGCCGTATTCCACACATCAGTTAGTTTACCCCCATATTTTATGATATACATACCGTCCTTAGTATACATCATCATTAAATGAAGAAAAGAGAAAAGAATTTCGCCCCTCCTCCTTCCCTCTGTCTGCTGTCTGCTCTTTCCATCTCTGTTAATCTTCCCCAACGTCTTTCCGCACTGTTTTCTCTGAAACTGGGACTTTTCCCTTCCTTCTTGTTGCGTCTCCTTTCCCTCCCTTATGTCTACTTCTTATATCTTCTCCGGCTCAAACGACTCGTATCCATCCTTATTTCCTTCCGCTCTATCCTTTATCCTTCTCCCTTGTTCCTTTCTCTCTTTGTCTCTCCTCCCCTCCTCTGTCTTCTTCCATTTTCTCCGGCCCTCACTGCCTCAACGCCATCCATAACTCAACGCTCACTTCCACTCCACCGTGTAGGCTGGGCAAGAACGGTGCTCATTCACCACTCGCTTCCCTTACGCCTCATAAAAGCCCTCTGCTGCTCGCATCCATATTACTTAGGCACTGTACGGCGCTTCTGGGAGCTAATTGGCAGACGGAAGAGGAGGCAGGGGAGAGGGAGCAGGAGGGAGGGAGCGCCAGGGGAGGAGATAGTGTAAGTTCTGGTGTGGGGTGTTCCGCGTGAGTAAAGAGGAGGGATGTCTGCGAGGGTTTATGATGAAGAGAGAGGAGATGGTCAGCACAGGAATGAAGACAGGGAAGAGGTGATACAGTACGGCGGATATGAGAGAAGATACACACCGATAGTAGTAACTTGGGAAATGTAAGAGTTAGATGAAAGGGAAAATGTAAGAGTTAGATGAAAGAAGAATTACAGTTAAATATCACTGAGACCAGACGCAGGAGTGGAGGAGTGGCAAGAAGAGCAACGGATGTGATACCACGGGAGTGGATGGACCCTTAGGTGCGTCGAGACCGTGAAGGTAATAAATCGGAGGGAGGAGGGGGGGCGGCGAGCAGGAGGCGTGAGGGGGGCAGTGTGGCAGCGGGTGTACGAGCTCGTAGGGTCTGTGAGGGCTCAGCTTAGTGCACTCAGGGGCGGGAGTGGGTAACAAACAACCCAAAGATTCCTCAGCGATGGGCCAGCTAAAGGTCGGCGTGTCACTCGATAATGTACGTCGAGCACGGGTGTAGGACTTGATCACGTCGACAGAGCACAAGTTCTATCAGTCAAAACTCACGTGATTAAGTTAACATGTTTTGCTACTGTCCAGAGAAACGGTACACTTATATATCCCGAGAGGTCATGAGCTGCCTGCACACTGGCTTTGTGACAGGCCTTTATAGTCTCAGTGTAGACTTTTCGTGTATTTGTGTGCATCTACCAGGGAGACTATATGGGCACAGATCGGGGTGTCGTGCTTCTGTCGGCTGACCCGAGCAGCGCCTCTGGTCAGCCACGTGCAGGGGCGGGTCACCCATGTCGTCTTCGCCATTTGGTAGTGGTCACAAGACAGGGTAAATAGGCTAAATAATATTTATCAATTTTCTTGTTAACCTTCGTAACACGACGCAATTTAACATTGATGGAACTTGTGTTGCAGACTTCAGTTACCAGCAGCAGACCCGTCAGTGCAGCTTCAAACGTCCGTGACACTGTGTGATGCAGCGCCAGCATCATATATATATATATATATATATATATATATATATATATATATATATATATATATATATATATATATATATATATATATATATATATATATATATATATATATATATATATATATATATATATATATATATATATATATAGATATATATATATATATATATATATATATATATATATATATATATATATATATATATATATATATATATATATATATATATATAACTCTTAAGAAATGCGCAATATTAATTTTGTAAAGGTAGTTTCTAACTTTACATCAAAGGTGCAAGTAATACGTGGCCAAAGACACAAGGAAGAATAACCCGTCACGAGCAGGCTGCCGTGTGTGTGTGCTAACACCGTGATGGGTTTGTCGTGCCAAGTGTAGGTGGGCGAGTGTTGAGAGAAGGTCAGCAGAGGGAGCCTTGGAAAACACACACACACACACACACACACACACACACACACACGAGTACATGATCCTAAAAACAGAAAACGCTGGTGTCCATTGTTCAGATATTGTTTTTTTTTCGTATTTCTTGTTAAGCTGAACAACCCTGACGACATGTAATGAATGAAATATATTATTCAGAACCCATATTTGATGTTATTAATAGTTCTGATGGAAGTGCGGTTCTGGGAGTCGTGCGTCAAGCCTTTTAATACGTTGTCACAAGCCCTTTGCTTCTCCATCGCACAACGTCTCAGCACAAACCCCACTCCCCTTCCTGTTGCCTCGACGCTCTCCATTTTCACCTCTCACACATCTTTCTATTCGACCCCATTCTTGCTTCCTTTCAGCGATATCCCATTCCACTGAGCTGACGTCTTGACCCTATTCCAGTTATATTCCAGTTACAAGTCCATTTCATCTTTTCGCTAATTGCTCTTCCCTAATTACTCTTCATTCCAGGAGTTTTCATAATTGTAGAGCATCACATAACTAGTCCTTCCTCGGTACATCCCTTTCCGTTCCTCTTCCAGTTACAGTTCATTCATGACTATTATTTCGGTAACGCAGCACGCATTCCACTTTCAGTAAGACTACGCGCGAAACCACTTTCTTTAACACACTTTCCTTTCCCATTCCAGTAACGCTTTACACTTGCCCCATTCTACCTTTTATACTCTGTTCTGGTAACACTCGCTTTCTCCCTCCAATATATATATCACTATAAGCTTTGCTCTTTCCGTAGTATTCCACGCCCTTTACCTCTTTTCAGCACTGTTTCATGATTTCCTGTACCACAACATGCTTTTCCTTTGCAATGAAACCTCACTCTGGCTCCCCTTTTAGCATGAGTAAACTTTATGCTCTCCTCTTGTACCTCACCCCACAGCCTTCCACTTCCACCTAACACCACCGTCAAAACACACCCAAGACCATATATACCTCGTCATATAAATGTTCCAACAACGCCCAAACTCCCTTGCTACTCTGGAACCTCTCCCGCTTATTCCCCCCCCACCCCACACACACACACACACTCCTGTTCACACACACACACACACACACACACACACACACACACACACGCACACGCACACGCAAAGGTAACATGCACACAGTCACCTCCTCACCCTCATATCACACGCGCGACAATGATCTGGTGTTCAAAACCAGCGCTTGAAAATCACGGATCGGCATCACGGCTTGTCCTCCACCCAGCCGCTGACATCCTCGCAGGCGACGATCAGGACAAACACACGACTTGTAATATTAATGGGTGCGTCAGCCGCCCCTTGATTTAGGCGTGGTGATGGATTTATGGGCGGCGAGGGTGAAGGCAATGGAAGGGGAAGCAAAGGAGATGGTGGCCGCCAGTGATTAGTGCTTTGAAAAATTAATGAAGAGGTCCCTCGGGTAAACAGGCGGCCCCTTCCGATCGCGCAAACACACACACACACACACAAACACAAAGACACACACACACACACACACACACACAGTCTCGTTTGAGAATAACATTGATGAATAACAGGAGTGGGTGATAGAACAGAGCCCTGTGGAACACCATTGTTGATAGGTTTAGGGGAAGAACAGTGGCCGTCTACCATTTTTTACAGTGAAAAAAGGGATTAGTGTGCGGCATCAGTCCAGCTCATTACACCGCCGCGTCACGAGGACCACAATCTGTTTCTTTCCCTATTGACCTCAGACCCACCCAGGACTTCCGAGATGATTTTAATCGTAGTCTTCTTATTGTTCTTTCCCTATAATGAAATGGTTTTGAATTTAGCTGCTTGTTTTCTTGCATCCCGAGCCCAGGGTCTCTACGTTCCATGATATAGGAAACAGAAGAGCGATGTTGCACTCAGCATGTCTTGACTGGGAGTGACTTAGTTTTACGGAAATGAGACAAATCAATGCCTAGAAAAACAAAAGCCCGCAGTATGATGTTTCTATTGATACAAAAGGCAGACTGTGCCCTCAAAAAATAATCAAGTTAATGGTGTCAGAAAACCATGGGGATCAGGAATAGGAGATCGTATCCCATTTTCTTATAGTAACCAAGAAGCAAATGCCACGATCTGGACCCCTTCAGCACCCACCAGACGTTAATTAATGTCACTGGGGAGGAGAGGAAAGGTTAAGCGGGGCTGGTGCGTGCTCGATGTTGGACTTCGAACGCCTTCCTTTGTACGCATTGACTTTTACATTGTTGCTGCATCGCTCAGAGCATTGTTTTATCGATCCTTATTGACCATTACATTGTTGCTGCATCGCTCAGAGCATTGTTTTATCGATCCTTATTGACCATTACATTGTTGCTGCCTTGTTCCATGTATTCTACTCTTGTTCTCTTGTTTTTCATTGACCACTACATCGGTGTATATTTTTCCCACGTCTTTCAGTAGCCTATTGTATTCTCTTAATCATCAGTGCCATGTGTGTTGTTGCTACCTCGTTCAGTGGCTATTATTTTGTTCGTCTCGTTCAGTATATTGTTTTCTTAATCATCAGTAGAAAGATGCGAAGAATATTTCCAACCGTGGCTCTGCGAGGACTGGCGGGAGGTGTGGCTGGTGGTGCCTTCACACACACCGCAGATGATTTATTACATATTCATTTTTACTGTACCCGCCGGCGTGTGGAAATGACTGTTGTGTGGAGAAAATAAAATATCGTTGTTATTAATATTAGTATTAGTGGTAGTTGAAGGAATGAATAATAGTAATAGCACAAGTAGGGGAAGCAATAATCGTAAATCTTGAAACTACACTTCATTGTCGAAAAGTGAAGCTATAGCGGCGAGAGCAATATTATTCTGTTGCAGCGGCAAACTCGACTGGTAGTGTTAAGAGCCTTGAAATATTGCCACACGTGGGTTGATCCTTTCGACGTTACCTTCCGGGAAATTAATAAATGCTGCTGTTTCCTGATACAACTCTGGCAGATTTGGCGGCGTGCATGCTCTTTCCTCATCAGAGTAGCATCTGCATGCGTCCTCCCCTCCCCCACACCCGCTGCCTCCTACAGCCACCTGCATGAAAGTCTCTCACACTCGAGAAAGTAACAGTATATGAAATGTCGAACTCATTTCGCTTATTCTCTGCTGCATCGCTCTTAAGTGTTCAGTACATTTATGACCGGCAGGGCAACTGGCGAATGGTATTGGCAGGGCAGCTGGAAAATGTATTCAGTTTCGCTTTTAAATATTCTCATCGCGGAGTGTTGATAGTGTTCGTAGTTTCCCGACGCTTTGTTACAGCAGCTGTGTGGGCGGCGCGCTGCTTCACTGTCCCGCCGCCTCTCCTGGCGTCTGTGGCCGTGAAATAGTTTTCTTTATACTGTGTAGCAGGAAGGGAAAGACACGCCCGTTCCTCTCATCAACATATGTCTCTATCGATACTAATGATTGATTTTACACACGGCCACCCGTTGGAGGTGTGCCGCCGTGCCGGTGATCACAGGTATACCTTACCTTGGCGTCCCTGACAGGTGTTCCCGCACACACATTCACACCTGTGTACAGCGAGACGGATGCCAAAACTCTTTCACTTTATATGAGTCGCTATCGCCAGAACGTCAATAATATAGGAAACTTGCATTTTGAAATTACATGTTCATTGCTTTTGAGACTAAACACACTTTGATAATTTCTTTCTATCATATATTTGTTGCTCTACAAGAAGTAGAAAGAAAGCTCTGGGGAACGGATCATTCACGTATTTCATATTCCCCGTGAACACTGACATGGGAATATAACGCAGAATGAGGCGACCACTATTGAAAATCATCGTATACCAGGGCGAGGCAGGCGTCTAGTGTGTGTGTGTGTGTGTGTGTGTGTGTGTGTGTGTGTGTGTGTGTGTGTGTGTGTGTGTGCCGCGCGCGCGCGCGCGCTCCCCCTCCCCTCATGGCCTCCACGCGCCGCCAACACCTGTGCCGCGCCTGGCCGGCCCTGGATTGGCCTGTCGCGGGTGGCGTCGCGTCACTCCCACGTGGAGACAAACCCAACACGCCCACACCTGCTGCTGGGCTTGGGCGTTTATTTCGCGGTTAAACAAACAAGATCATTACGATGGAGTCTTCCAAGGGTTGTGCAGATTTTGTTAAGCTCGTAGATGCATAAATATAAACACACACACACACACTCACTCACGCACTGCACACACACACACACACACACACACACACACACACACACACACACTCACACTCACACGAGAGAGAGAGAGAGAGAGAGAGAGAGAGAGAGAGAGAGAGAGAGAGAGAGAGAGAGAGAGAGAGAGAGAGAGAGAGAGAGAGAGAGAGAGAGAGAGAGCGAGAGAGAGAGAGAGAGAGAGAGAGAGAGAGAGAGAGAGAGAGAGAGAGAGAGAGAGAGAGAGAGAGAGAGAGAGAGAGAGAGAGAGAGAGAGAGAGAGAGAGAGAGAGAGAGAGAGAGAGAGAGAGAGAGAGAGAGAGAGAGAGAGAGAGAGAGAGAGAGAGAGAGAGAGAGAGAGAGAGAGAGAGAGAGAGAGAGAGATTTTTACTCTAGTGTGATGCCATCGTTTTGTAAGTTTGCTTCTATTTTCTCGGGACTATAGTCATGGAGTTCATTCACTTATTCTTCTGTTATTTATAGCATGTTGGCTCACAAACATTGCAAATAGACTTCAACATTCCACCGCCAATATTTGTTGTATATCGGTGGGATGGTTCGGTCTTTACACAATGTTTGCATTATGGTTGCAGCAACATGACAGAAACGCAATAACGTTCAGAGATCTACAAACAAATACACTTTCAGGAATATAATTCAGGTACAAATATAGTATCTTTTTATCATTGTGTTTGTCACCATAGCGGAATTGTTTTGGCGACCGCAGAGCAAGATGGTGGGTCATCGTAACGCGAACCGTTGGTGGCTAAGCGTTACGCAACAAAGTATTTGCCACTGCATATTAACGCGACCCTATAAATCAATGGCTGGTGCTTTTAGACGGTTTGAACATGGAACTTCGTTCAGTACACTGCATACGTTGCCCAAGCGCATAAAACCCCGTTTATGTATTCATTTATTGTTTGTTGAAAACTTTGTATGACCTTATTTGTTGTCAGCCCATGTCTGATTACAAGACATTCACTTGATATATTTATCCCCTTCACCCAAAACTTCGTTGTTTTCATTGGTCTAGATGGCCTAAGAGTGTTAGCTGAGGTAATATGCTACAGTCTTTACTGAACTGTAAGCATATGGCCACAATACTCGTCATTATTGGAAACTGAATTTGATAATTGTCTTTTGCATTTTCCTCTTTCTTTTTTTTCTAATTTAGCAGCGCGTCATCTGTCTTCTGTACTTGAAAAAAAAATTGACTTTGAATTCTTCGAGTTTATAAAATTATCTCGTTTTTTTTTTTTTCAACAGGACTCTTCGGTGCTGAAGAGGACTGGAGGCAAGCCTCAAAATTATTTGATTTTCTGCATGAAAATTACTTTTATTCATAAAGGGAGTTCGTGAAGATTTCAACATGAATTTTATTATTTTAAGGAAGGTTTGAACAGATTGCCGGTGCAGGGGCAGCAGTGTTTGAGGGGGCGGGGCGGGGTTGGGGCGGGGCGGGGCGGGGCTGAGCGGACGTGGAGTGTGCACGCGGGCGGGGACGCTCGGCTGAGTCATACATACCATTTGATATGGCTTTGATCGCGAAATGAAATCCTGCACTAACTAAATTGAATTTTATCTCGTGTTATTCGGAAAAATAAAAATGTTTGTGACGTTAAAGACCGAAAGCTCTAATATGAGAACCATCAAAGCGGCGCCTGCCAGAGCCAGCCTGGGACAGCTCCGCCGTGTTGCCGCCCCGGCTGGCCGGCGACTGCCTGCTGGGCCCTTCACCACCCTATACTGACCTGCCGAGAAAAGCAGACGGTGCTCAGTGTGTTGCCAGACACTAAAATTATTAATAAAATTGCTCAAAATGATTGGAAAACATGCACGGTAATCCTTCCATTTCTCGCCGCGCCACACAAAGACAGGGAAACGCCGCAGGAGTAATGGTAAAAAGATTTGACGCCGTTCAGGGGATTTAGAGCCTCTTTGACGCCCTCGACTTTCACACACACACACACACACACACACACACACACACACACACACACACACACACACACACACACACACACACACACACACACTTCTGAAGTACATGTCACGGTCCAAGATGAAATGTGTACCTTTGAACAGTGCTAGGGCCTTCAGAATATATGATTGTCAAGAATTATAGTGCCTGGCCTACCATTTGAACTCCCCAAATATAGGAATGTTGAGTGTTTGTGTGCCCGGCATATAACGGCGACACTGCTGAGCTGCGACCTGCTGGGTTTGTCCGCGTGCTCCTGCTGGCTTTGGTGTCCGCAGTCTGATCGATGGCCTCGCGGCGTACAAGTATTTGCTCATCATTTATTTAGCACGCTAATGCCCCGGAGAGTATTTGTTGTTCTATTTATGTGACGCACTTCATTTTTTATTAAGAGTTGTCGTCTTTGTTCCCGCCCTATTTTTCGTCATCGTCTTCGTCGTTGTCATCGTTACCTTTTTCTTCTTTTCTTCTTATTCTCCTTCTGTAGCAGTGTTCCCGTTTAGATGATGGAAGGAGGAGGAAGGGTTAAGTACAGTCTCGAAAAAAAAGAACAAAATTGGTCATGAGAGTAACCACTGCACAGGTAAATCAGTTACTTTATTTCAGGTTAATTATGTGAAGCAAAGACTTCCGCTGAAATTACTAAACACTTCGAACAGCTGCCTTCACAATGCGTCACCTGGCCAGCCTTTGCAAGGTCTTGGTTCCCACACGATGAAGCTGAACATTCTTCTGGACTGACATAAAAGTGAGGACAGGGAACCTTGCACTCGTGAAGTCCGTTTTCCTCGTCGTGTCGGACCGTGTAGCTCGTCATGTCGCAGCAGGGTTGGTGATTTTTTTTATAAAAAAAAAAAAAAAAAAAAAAAAAAAAATCAGATTTTTTTTATTTAAATCAGATTTTTTTTTACATTCATCACCATAAAATATATATATATATATATATATATATATATATATATATATATATATATATATATATATAGAGAGAGAGAGAGAGAGATAGAGAGAGAGAGAGAGAGAGAGAGAGAGAGAGAGAGAGAGAGAGAGAGAGAGAGAGAGAGAGAGAGAGAGAGAGAGAGAGAGAGAGAGAGAGAGAGAGAGAGAGAGAGAGAGAGAGAGAGAGAGAGAGAGGAGAGAGAGTGAGGAGACTTGATCGAAGTTTATAAATGGATGAAGGGATTTAATAAAGGGGATGTCAATAAAATTTTGAGAGTGAAAGAGCCAGGTAGGACGCGTGGCAATGGTTTTAAGTTAGACACATTCAGATTCAACAAAGACATAGGCAAGAATTGGTTCACCAATAGAGTGGTGGATGAATGGAACAAGCTTGGGATCCATGTTGTGGGTGCCAATACAGTAGATACATTCAAGAAGAGGTTAGATAAAGCCATGGATGGTGAGGTAAGGTGGGGTTGAGTGTGCAGGAGCTGCCTTGTATAGACCAACCGGCCTCTTGCAGACTCCTTACGTTTTTATATATATATATATATATATATATATATATATATATATATATATATATATATATATATATATATATATATATATATATATATATATATATATATATATATATATATATATATATATATATATATATATATATATATATATATATATATATATATATATATATATATATATATATATATATATATATATATATATATATATATATATATATATATATATATATATATATATATATATATATATATATATATATATATATATATATATATATATATATATATATATATATATATATATATATATATATATATATATATATATATATATAGCCACTGACCAGGATTGTATCATCTCTCTCAGGCTCTGTTCTGTTTCTCTTACATCATATAAGGACATAGCCGGACTTGTGCCACTGTGTAGTAGTTTGACTGTTTAGGTGTTACAGGTCAGCCACTCATTCCTGAGCTAACAGCAAGAGCGTAGAGATGTCAATGACCACAAGGATTAATGTATCTGGTAGGAAGAGTGATCCAGTGTGGGAACATTTTAACAGAATTCCTTCAAAGTCTGGGAAAGCATGAAGAGCTATATGCAAACAGTGTAAACTGGAGTTACAAGTAATAGTAGCAAGACTGAAAAGAACCAAAATTATTGTCATAAGAATTAAAATCCTTATTTTTTAAAGATTTTGAATTTCGATTTCAAAGAATTTTTATGAACTACTTTCAAAGAAGTGTATCATTATTTTTCAAAGACTGCTTTTACAGCATAAATTTAATGTGCTTTTGTTTTAAATACAGGCCGTAAATTTTCTTTTAAATTCATTACTTCAGGAAATAAGTACAGTTCATTATAAGTAAACCTCTTTGATTTCCTTTTTTCAATAGCATGTGGAATTTTTTGTTATGCTGTATTGTAAAAGGAAGTGCTTTAATATTCTACTCCTCAGAAATAAGTACAGTTCATTACAAGTAAAACCCTTTGATTTAATTTTTTAATGAAATGTGGAATTTTTTGTTGTATTGTAAAAGGAAGCTTTTAGTGTTCTATTCCTCAGGAATATATAAAGCAGGTGTATGTGTTTGTTTTTATATTTTTCCTTTACATTCCATGTTGGTTTGGGCAGAAGTAAATATAGATTTAAATCAATGATTTAAAAAAAAATCATTTGATTTAAATCTTGATTTCAAATACTGATTTAAATCGGCCAACCCTGTGTCGCAGTAACGGTAAAGGGCAAACTATCAAGGCGCAGTTCTCTTGTTGCGTGTGCGTGTGCGTGTGCGTGTGCATGTGCGTGCGTGCGTGCGTGCGTGCGCGCGCGCGCTACCTTCGTCAGAGAAGGTGGCCTTAAATCGGGATGAGCGGTCATGACGGTACCTGACCCCGCCCTGAACACAACTTGAATTAAGGGTGAAATCTGGAGTTTGGCTTTGTTAGTTTATATGTAAATTGGTGTTGGCGGTGAGGGCGGGCGGAATAGTAGCGTGAGGATGGTTTGTGTGGTGGTGATGGGGGCAGCCTCTGTCCACCACCACTAGGGACAGCTCTAAGTTGCTTATTGGACGTCAGCAGTCCGAGGAACAAACGTTAGCTTTATGGCCTCGTGTTCGCCTGACGATGGAGAGGCGATTGCTAAGCTGTTTATGCGTATGTGACGGAACCTGTAAGCTTTATGGAGCGTGGCTTCAACAAGACTTTCCCAGCGTCAGGTGTCCTAACGAGGGAAGGTCCATGTAGGCGATGTGGAGGTGTTGTGTTGCCCAAGTCCACGCCTGTCGCTCCCTGTTGGTCGTGTCTGACTGTGGTGCCGCCACATGTTCCGTTATTGTGGTTTTGCTCCGCTTCCCAAATATGCCTGCATCTCTCCCTCCCATCTCAACATAACCTGCCACTAACCACACACTCCGTATGACTCCTTCCCCACCTTATTCTTCGCATAACATCCGGTGTATTGTTAATAACGCAGACTCCCTCCGCAGTATTGTTGTTTGTTAATTGTTACAACGGCAGACGGTTGCAACAAACATTAAAAATATACGTATTTCAGCAACGTCGCTATCAGGTGTCTCGACGCTTTTTATGGGTGAGATGAAATATGAATTAATGTTTTGTTTCCCTTTGTCTCACTGATATAAGCGGAATATGTAGACATTTTATATTTTTGTTTACAGAGGATAAATAATTCATTTCCCATCAACAGATTATCAAGGATATTTTAATGGAAGCTATTCTTTTCCGCTTGAGCTTGTATGTCTGTATATTTTACATCAACATTGTGAGGCGAGGCGGAAGGGTTACTCAATTGCACTTCAGTGGAACGAGAATAGTGTCTCTTGGTCTTTGTTCGTCACAGTGTTTCTAGGAAAGCCTGTCCTTCGGGGGGGTTCCGGGCAAGTCACATAAGAACATAAGAAGAACATAAGAACGCAGGAGTCTGCAAGAGGCCGGTAGGCCTGTACGAGGCAGCTCCTTTGACCCTAAGCATTAGGTCTCACCGACACACACCTCCATTTTGCATGACCCGGCGGCAAGACTTGTGACGCTGTTTTACCAAAAAGGAGTCTGTTGGCCCGAGAGGGACAGGGATCCCCGTTTTTGTTTACAGAGGATAAATAATTTATTTTCCAACGACAGATTATCAAACGTATTTTATTGGAAGCTATTCTTTTCTTTTCTTTTTTGCAGTGCACCAAGGTGCACTGCAAAATAAACAGCGAGAAGGAGCAAGTTGGAAAGAATTGCCTGCGCCATGACGGGCTTGGGCCGACCACCCGGCCCCTGAAGAAAGCCTAGCGGTTACAAATATGTAACCGGTTCCAGCACTGAGAGTCATGAGATTATATGGAGTTCAGTTGCGGCAAAAGTACAATCAACAGTGTCAGCAGGAGGCAAAGAGTAGATGGACGGCAGGCCATTCCCCATTTTCTGGCTTACGGAGGCATGAATGGGACAGCCCGCGCAGTGACACGTAGACACTACAACTTCAGTTTTTAATGCAGGGAGGCGGCATTCAGCAAGGACTAGGCTGCGGCTAGTGCTATTTCTGTAATCAAAGTGACGTTGTATGTTCGACATTTTGTACGAACCTTTCTAATCAGTGCCCATATCAGGGGAAGAATACAAGCTGTCGAAAACTGATGTGAGGTACAAACATGAGAGTCGAGAAAATCATCGTTCTTTATTTTCGTGTTTATTAACTGTTACATCTTGGCTCCATAATTTTCCAGAGAATTATTTCCCCCCCATTTTCGTTTTCCTTTCATGGTAACTGTAGTTTTTTTCTGTGTGTGGCTATTTGACTCTTTGTACACTATAAACTTTTCTGTAGTAATTGGAATGGTGCACATGGGAATAAGCGAACATAACCCAATAGTTTACCGCGTCCCAGTCATTTTGGGTTCAGCATCTTCTTGCTGAGCTAGTAAAAAAGATAAAACGGACCGGAGGAGGCGGCGGCGATGATGAGGGTGCTGTCCGGAGTCCCATTCACTCCTGCTCATGGCCGTGATGGGAGCGTCGAGGGAACTGAATTTGTTGGAAATGACTGTAATTGCTCGTTATTGTCCGCGATAATTGGCATGTGTTCCGGCGGGGAAGTTTTCTTTTCTTTTCTTCCATTAACTGATGCGAGTGAGTGAGGGAAGGAAGGAAGGAAGGAAGGAAATTGGGAGGGAGGGAGGGGTGACGGATGAAGGGGGGTGGGGGTGGGGTCTTGGGGAGGCTGTGTTGGTAATTGTTTCCTCGAAGCTGCATGGAGACTAATGGTAGTGTGTGTGTGTGTGTGTGTGTGTGTGTGTGTGTGTGTGTGTGTGTGTGTGTGTGTGTGTGTGTGTGTGTGTGTGTTGCCGTGTTATACAACCCAACCAGCGACAGACGGACATGCTAAACCAGTACACATTCCTTTTTACATGTTGAACACTGGCAAGACTTTTAGGGGGAACTTTAAAGTTTTTGTAGGAGGAAAGATCTCGGGTTCGGCGCGCGTGAGTGGTGTCTGTGTTTGGTCTCTTTACACCCTCTTCCCGTAAGATTTTCTCTCTTCGTCCTGCTCTCACGTTTCTCTGAGCGTTCCTCATCCCTGTTTATCGCCTTCCTCTCATCTCTCCCTTCTGTTTCCCCATTACCATCCTCTTCTTTCCCTTTCGTTCCCTAATGACAATAATTTACCAATTCTCATGCAGCACACGAGGGGAATAGATGCAGAACCATTTAGAAGAAATTCCCCGCCATTAGGGAATAACTCTGATAAAGTAGAGGTTGAGCGTAACGAATGCCTCGGCTCGGCGCGTTACCCGTGTCATCAAGGGTGTTGGTTTTTAGCACCTGTGTCCTCGAGCACACAGCGAGGGGAACGTGGAAAAAATGTAGATGCCCTCGATACGCAGGGAGAATATTTAACGTGATAGAGGTACAAGGTTCTGCTCCTTCTCTTTCATCTTCTCTGTTTATCTTGTCCTTTCTTGGTTCTCTTCCTCTTCCTCATTCGCTCTCTGGAACATCTGGTCATTTTTCTTCCTTTTTAAAAATTTGTATCCTCCCTTTAGCTATCTTCCCTGCTTTCCTCTCCTCTCTTCTTCTCTGTTATTTATGTTCCTCACCGCTTTCTCTAAGGCGCCGTGTCCCCTGTACCACGTTTCTTATTCTGCGTTGTTTTGAGAGCACAAAGAACGGCTTGAACTGCCAAGTGAATATATTATACATATATTCCAACGTCAGCAAGATCATTCCCCGATAAATTCACGGTAATGATTATACTCGCACGGTCGTAGTTTCGAAAATCCATATCCGTTTACTGCTGGGATATCACTTTTGCCGCACTAAGCCTGAGGAAGCCAGCTACGTGCATTTCGTGACTTGCTAGTGCCGATATTATGTGGCTGCATTAAGATATCGCCCGCATGCCCCCACGTACCGTCCAAATCATAACTTCCTCCGTAAAATATCTCATCCCTTCCCCCAGAACTTCCCCAGCTAACGTATAACTCATCTCCTTCCCCTAAGCCTTTCCCAGTCGATGTCTAGCTCCACCTTTCCCCAAGGCTCACCCCAGACTGGCTCAGATCTCCTCCTCAGCGGCGTTCAGTTCTGGGTGCAACGTCAAGGCGGCGGCTGACTTCACCTTCCACCTCAATTTCAACGCCACCTGAAATCAATGTTACGCGCTATTCATCTTCCGTCACGTATTGCAGCATTGCTTTCATCTATAATGGAAAGCAAATAAACAGACAGGCAAAGGTTGGGAGTGAAGGTGATGGGATGGGAGCTACGTTTTGTTGGTGTCAAGAGTCAGGGGTGAAGGGTTTCGAGATTAGGTTTTGTTGGTATTGGAAGGCTGTGGTTTCGAGGTTGAGGGGTTGGGTGTTGGATCTCATGGGGTTTATGGTTACCGGTTGGGGTCATGCTCTTTTGTCATGCATTTTGCATGAGTGAAAGGTTGGGGTTTATGGGGGCTTGGCTCGCTTTGTCGGTGAGTGCAAGTTGTTGATCGTGGCGTCATGAGCACCAGCAGGTCGAGTGAGCAATCAAGGCATTGGTGACACAAATGTAGCTGAGCGTTATTACCTGCGTTGCAAAGCGAGTATCGTTCAATATTCCTTTCGCTTTCATCTGACTTTATATCAAGTGTTTCTCTGTGGCCGGGGTGAAGGGGTACTTAGCGTGGCATTACCATGATCCCTGCCGGAGTGTCTGTCCTTTGATCTGAGCGGCCATGGAGCGTCACCGTTGTTCTTTATTTTATGCCCATCACAGGCAGAAAACAATATAAAAAAACACAACACAATGGACAAAGCTTAGCGCTCATGAGGTAATGTTCAGGTGAAACGGAAAGCAGTCAAATAATAGTACCCTCCTTTTTCTTACCGTCAAGGAGGAGAGCCAAGAGCATAAAAAAAAAAAATAATAATAATAATATAAGAATACTTGTAATGTTTTGTTCCCATAAAAATAGACAGAGGAAGACGCCTAAAAAAAAGGTTGAACTCCATAGGCGCTTTCATGCTCCCATAACCTTGTACTTGTCTGACTAATGATTTTGTGGAGGAAAGAGCGAAACGTAATAAAGCAAGGAGAGTATGAAAACTATAGCAAGGAAAATATGGAAACTAAAACACGGAAAATATGGAAACTAAAACACGGAAAATATGGAAACTAAAACACGGGAAATATGGAAACTAAAACACGGGAAATATGGAAACTAAAACACGAAAAATATGGAAACTAAAACACGGAAAATATGGAAACTAAAACACGGAAAATATGATAACTAAAACACGGGAAATATGGAAACTAAAACACGGGAAATATGGAAACTAAAACACGGGAAATATGGAAACTAAAACACGGGAAATATTGAAACTAAAACACGGGAAATATGGAAACTAAAACACGGGAAATATGGAAACTAAAACACGGAAATATGTAAACTAATACACGGAAATATTGAAACTAAAACACGGAAAATATGGAAACTAAAACACGGGAAATATGGAAACTAAAACACGGAAAATATGGAAACTAAAACACGGAAAATATGGAAACTAAAACACGGAAAATATGGAAACTAAAACACGGAAAATATGGAAACTAAAACACGGGAAATATGGAAACTAAAACACGGGAAATATGGAAACTAAAACACGGAAAATATGGAAACTAAAACACGGAAAATATGGAAACTAAAACACGGGAAATATGGAAACTAAAACACGGGAAATATGGAAACTAAAACACGGGAAATATGGAAACTAAAACACGGGAAATATGGAAACTAAAACACGGGAAATATGGAAACTAAAACACGGGAAATATGGAAACTAAAACACGGGAAGTATGGAAACTAAAACACGGAAAATATGGAAACTAAAACACGGGAAATATGGAAACTAAAACACGGAAAATATGGAAACTAAAACACGCGAAATATTGAAACTAAAACACGGAAAATATGGAAACTAAAACACGGGATATATGGGAAATAAAACACGCGAAATATTGAAACTAAAACACGGAAAATATGGAAACTAAAACACGGGATATATGGGAAATAAAACACGCGAAATATTGAAACAAAAACACGGAAAATATGGAAACTTAAACACGGGAAATATGGAAACTAAAACACGAGAAGTATGGAAACTAAAACACGGGATATATGGGAAATAAAACACGCGAAATATTGAAACTAAAACACGCGAAATATTGAAACAAAAACACGGAAAATATGGAAACTTAAACACGGGAAATATGGAAACTAAAACACGAGAAGTATGGAAACTAAAACACGGGAAATATTGAAACTTAAACACGGGAAATATGGAAACTAAAAAACGAGAAATATGGAAACTAAAACACGAGAAATATTGAAACTAAAAAACGAGAAATATGCAAACTAAAACACGGGAAGTATGGAAACTAAAACACGGGAAATATTGAAACTAAACCACGAGAAGTATGGAAACTAAAACACGGGAAATATTGAAACTAAAACACGGGAAGTATGGAAACTAAAACACGGGAAATATTGAAACTAAAACACGGGAAATATTGAAACTAAAACACGGGAAATATTGAAACTAAAACACGGGAAGTATGGAAACTAAAACACGGGAAATATTGAAACTAAAACACGGGAAATATTGAAACTAAAACACGGGAAGTATGGAAACTAAAACACGGGAAGTATGGAAACTAAAACACGGGAAGTATGGAAACTAAAACACGGGATATATGGGAAATAAAACACGCGAAATATTGAAACAAAAACACGGAAAATATATAAACTTAAACACGGTAAATATTTAAACTAAAACACGAGAAGTATTGAATCTAAAACACGGGAAATATTGAAACTAAAACACGGGAAATATTGAAACTAAAACACGGGAAATATGGAAACTAAAACACGGGAAGTATGGAAACTAAAACACGGGAAGTATGGAAACTAAAACACGGGAAATATTGAAACTAAAACACGGGAAGTATGGAAACTAAAACACGGGAAATATTGAAACTAAAACACGGGAAGTATGGAAACTAAAACACGGGAAATATGGAAACTAAAACACGGGAAGTATGGAAACTAAAACACGGGAAGTATGGAAACTAAAACACGGGAAGTATGGAAACTAAAACACGGGAAGTATGGAAACTAAAACACGGGAAATATTGAAACTAAAACACGGGAAATATTGAAACTAAAACACGGGAAGTATGGAAACTAAAACACGGGAAGTATGGAAGCTAAAACACGAGAAGTATGGAAACTAAAACACGGGAAATATTGAAACTAAAACACGGGAAATATTGAAACTAAAACACGGGAAGTATGGAAACTAAAACACGAGAAGTATGGAAACTAAAACACGGGAAGTATGGAAACTAAAACACGGGAAGTATGGAAACTAAAACACGGGAAGTATGGAAACTAAAACACGGGAAGTATGGAAACTAAAACACGGGAAATATGGAAACTAAAACACGAAAAATATGGAAACTAAAACACGGAAAATATGGAAACTAAAACACAGAATATGGAAACTAAAACACGGAAAATATGGAAACTAAAACACGGGAAATATGGAAACTAAAACACGGGAAATATGGAAACTAAAACACGGAAAATATGGAAACTAAAACACGGAAAATATGGAAACTAAAACACGGGAAATATGGAAACTAAAACACGGAAAATATGGAAACTAAAACACGGGAAATATGGAAACTAAAACACGGGAAATATGGAAACTAAAACACGGGAAATATGGAAACTAAAACACGGGAAATATGGAAACTAAAACACGGGAAATATGGAAACTAAAACACGGGAAATATGGAAACTAAAACACGGGAAATATGGAAACTAAAACACGGGAAATATGGAACCTAAAACACGGGAAATTTGGAAACTAAAACACGGGAAATATGGAAACTAAAACACGGGAAATATGGAAACTAAAACACGGGAAATATGGAAACTAAAACACGGGAAATATTGAAACTAAAACACGGGAAATATTGAAACTAAAACACGGGAAATATGGAAACTAAAACACGGGAAATATGGAAACTAAAACACGGGAAATATGGAAACTAAAACACGGGAAATATGGAAACTAAAACACGGGAAATATGGAAACTAAAACACGGGAAATATGGAAACTAAAACACGGGAAATATGGAAACTAAAACACGGGAAGTATGGAAACTAAAACACGGGAAGTATGGAAACTAAAACACGGAAAATATGGAAACTAAAACACGGGAAATATGGAAACTAAAACACGGAAAATATGGAAACTAAAACACGCGAAATATTGAAACTAAAACACGGAAAATATGGAAACTAAAACACGGGATATATGGGAAATAAAACACGGAAAATATAGAAACTTAAACACGGGAAATATGGAAACTAAAACACGAGAAGTATGGAAACTAAAACACGGGAAATATTGAAACTAAAACACGGGAAATATTGAAACTAAAACACGGGAAGTATGGAAACTAAAACACGGGAAGTATGGAAACTAAAACACGGGAAGTATGGAAACTAAAACACGGGAAGTATGGAAACTAAAACACGAGAAGTATGGAAACTAAAACACGGGAAGTATGGAAACTAAAACACGGGAAGTATGGAAACTAAAACACGGGAAGTATGGAAACTAAAACACGGGAAGTATGGAAACTAAAACACGGGAAGTATGGAAACTAAAACACGGGAAGTATGGAAACTAAAACACGGGAAGTATGGAAACTAAAACACGGGAAGTATGGAAACTAAAACACGGGAAGTATGGAAACTAAAACACGGGAAGTATGGAAACTAAAACACGGGAAATATTGAAACTAAAACACGGGAAATATTGAAACTAAAACACGGGAAGTATGGAAACTAAAACACGGGAAGTATGGAAACTAAAACACGGGAAGTATGGAAACTAAAACACGGGAAATATTGAAACTAAAACACGGGAAGTATGGAAACTAAAACACGAGAAGTATGGAAACTAAAACACGGGAAGTATGGAAACTAAAACACGAGAAGTATGGAAACTAAAACACGGGAAGTATGGAAACTAAAACACGGGAAATATTGAAACTAAAACACGGGAAGTATGGAAACTAAAACACGGGAAGTATGGAAACTAAAACACGAGAAGTATGGAAACTAAAACACGGGAAGTATGGAAACTAAAACACGGGAAGTATGGAAACTAAAACACGGGAAGTATGGAAACTAAAACACGAGAAGTATGGAAACTAAAACACGAGAAGTATGGAAACTAAAACACGGGAAGTATGGAAACTAAAACACGAGAAGTATGGAAACTAAAACACGAGAAGTATGGAAACTAAAACACGGGAAGTATGGAAACTAAAACACGGGAAGTATGGAAACTAAAACACGAGAAGTATGGAAACTAAAACACGGGAAGTATGGAAACTAAAACACGAGAAGTATGGAAACTAAAACACGAGAAGTATGGAAACTAAAACACTGGAAGTATGGAAACTAAAACACGAGAAGTATGGAAACTAAAACACGAGAAGTATGGAAACTAAAACACGGGAAGTATGGAAACTAAAACACGGGAAATATGAAAGATAGAACTCTAAAATTATATAAATGAAAGCTCAAAAAATGTGGAAAAACTAAAGCAAAGAAAATAAAAGAAATTGTAAAGCTCGAAAAATGTAAAATAAAAAAAAAATGAAAAATATGAAAAGTGAAACTCTGAAAAAAAAAAATATATATAGAAAAATAGATGCCTGGCTGTTATCTTTTTGTTTGTGTACATTATGGATGGGTGTTAGTTTACCTGTATGTATGTGTGTATGTACGTATGTATGTATGTATGTATGTATGTGTGTATGTATGTATGTACGTATGTATGTATGTATATGTATGTACGTGCGAACAAGAGGGTGTGGAAGATGCAAGTATAATGAGAATGGAGTAGTCGGCGAGAGGAAGGGGAGGAAGCTATGTTGTTGTTGTTGTTGTTGTTGTTGTTGTTGTTGTAACAATTATCAACCACCGCCACCACCACCACCACTGCAACAACAACAACAACAACAACAACAACTACAACTACAACTACTACTACTACTACTACTACAGCAGCTCTAACTGGTTTGCTCCTCTTGTTTTCAGTAATGCTGTTGATTTAAATGTTGATGATGAGGGATAAGGCACAACCAGTAGCCCAATATTGAAGAAGAAAACAGCGAAAAAAAAAAATCTATATCTATATCTATATCTATATCTATCTATATCTATATATATCTATATCTATATCTATATCTATATCTATATCTATATATATAACGAAGTCAAGGTAGCACAAGAAGGTGTCTTGGGCGCGGCCGCCACCGTGTCTCTCCCCGTCCCCTTGTCACGGGAAGAGGATTATGCAAATGGCTCCTCTTGATCAAATTTCCTAACCACCGAAACGGATTTTGAATATATTTGAGTCCCCCACATGAATAATATGCTAAGGCCGAGTGGGGAAGAGGGGAGAGAGTCTTAAATGAACTCAAAAAGGGAAAAAAAGAGATTGATCAGCCTATAGGATGGCAGTTCCTTATGATGGGATCTGTGTATAGTTGCATCTTCCCTGTTGATTATTACAAGGGCAGGTGGGACAACAGACTGATTACGGTACTTCCAGATGCTTCCGGCTCTTACATCAATTATTTCTCAGGGCCAATATGTTAAGCTCGTTCTCGTGGGTGTTTGTTCACTTTCATGATACAGAGGCTTTGTCTGACTACCACCAGGCTCATAGAACTAACCAGGAAAATGCCGACAATTCTTACGAAAGCCTTATAGAATGTATGTGCTTCGGCGCCGAAAATGTTGAAGAAAACGGTCCTGAGAATCTTCAAAGAGCGCAAATATAAAATAGGGGTATTGATTAACCGAGAATTTATATATGTCAGAGCTAAACAATTATGTTTTCAAATATTTCACGGTTCGAGAAAAAAGGTCAGAAAATTAAGTAAAGTTCCAAAGAAAAACCCCAGGCTAAGTCTAAAAAACATGAGGTTTATGAAATTGAGTACAGTGGACGGCTTTTACAACAAGTCAGACACGAATCATCCAAGATATACACACAGGAAACGTCATTAAGGGTTCTAAAGTCCAGAGATGACTCCTACAGAAAGAAGAGAGACATTATTAAGTTCTGATTAAGTTTTATTACCAACTACAGGAGATAAGGCGAGGATTTAAGGGAAGTGCAGGGAGAGATTGAGGGGGAGGAGGAGGAGAAGTAGGATTAGGATTAGGAGGAGGAGGAAAGAGAGAGAGATTAGGATGAAGAAGAGGAAAAAGATGATGATGAGGAAGAGGATTATGAGAAGGATGGAGCAAAAGAGGAAAAGGAGAAGGATCAGAAACACGAGAAAGAGGAGGAGAAGTAGGGATAGGAGTAAAAAAAAAATGGAAATAAGGAGAGAGACGCTGAAGAAAAGGAGGGAAAGCGTGGAAGACGAGAAGCAGGAGGAGGAGGAGCAGACGGTGGAAGAAGAAGAAGAAGAAGAGGAGTAACGTGATAAAAACAAAAGGGGATCATAAATTTGGGTTGTCAAGTCCACCTCAAAGATCAGCGTGTTTTGAGTGAGGACGTTGTGAAAATACGGAGACCAAGCTTCTGAGAGACCCTGTATGTGTGTGTGTGTGTGTGTGTGTGTGTGTGTGTGTGTGTGTGTGTGTGTGTGTGTGTGTGTTTGTGTGTTTGTTTTAGCCTGGCCGTCGTCCGTGTGTGGGAAGATTGTGTGTGGCGAGATCAGGGGCGAGGGATGGACGCTTGCCCTTGATCTGCCCCGCGCGTGCCTCCTGCCTGGCGTTTGTGATTCTTTCAGTCTCGAAGCTGATAAGAAGGAGCACTTTTTATCGTGGGCTTTAGGATTGCTTTCTTCTTTATCTGATTTAATTCTTGGTGACTCAAATGCACGGCTCCCCCCTATCTCTCCTTTCCACTCATTCACACACACACACACGCACACACACACACACACACACACACACACACACACACACACACACACACACACACACACACACACACACACACGAAAAATGAGCTCCCGTTACCGTGGCAGACGAGGCATATCTTGGGTCACCGCCAGACTGATCTATGGAGTCTTGGTCGTGGTCTGGGTCAGGGTGAGGAGTTTCCCGCTGTTGAGGAGACGGAATATTATGTCATCATAACCTCCCTTATGATTCATGTTAGCTTTTCTTGTTCTTGTTCCTGATGATGATGATGGGGATGCTGGGTAGGCGGTGGCCGAACTGGTAGCGTACTGGGCCCACATTCACCGCGTGATGGACGACGCGGGCTCGAATCCCCACGCTACCACTCGGATTTTTCAGTCACCGCCGAGTGGCTTAAAACTACCCACATGCTGTCCTGAAGACCACCCATCAATCCGGACTCTAGAGGAAGCCGTCCAAGCGAATCAAGAACGAGTTCCGGGGGGCAGCATGAGCCAATGCAAGATGGCGCCACTATAAACACTCGCCTGCGCCAGAACGGGCTGGGCCGACCATCAGGCCCCACCTGGAAGAAGCCTTGGGCCGACCATCAGGCCCCACCAGGAAGATGCCTACCGGCGCAACAGGCAACGACGTAAAAAAAAAAAAGAGAGAGAGAGAGAGAGAGAGAGAGAGAGAGAGAGAGAGAGAGAGAGAGAGAGAGAGAGAGAGAGAGAGAGAGAGAGAGATGACACTTAATAGGCTCCCATTTGCTCACTAAACACCATGATTAATGTGTCATTATTATATTTATCGAATGAAGCATAACGAGATAACGCGCTGTCGTGTCACTGAGGACGATGAATGCAAATGACTGGATCGTTTTAATAAGGTGATTGTTATTATTTAATTGAGTTGACTGGGCGAGTATTTAGCGCCATGGGGTACACTTAGAGTCCAGCTCAATTTATAGACGGAAAATGCCAGATATAGATGAAGATAATTTTATTTCCATCAGTAAAGCCGTATCTCCAACCTCGGATGCAAATTCTGGTTGAAAGGAAGGAAGGAAGAGGAGGAAACGAAGGGAGGAGGAAGGAAGGGAAAGATGAAGGAAAGAAAAGAAGAGAATCAGAAAATCATTGTAGTGGAAATATAATAAAAATGGCACAGGAGTAAGTAGAAGATGCGGTGTGAATGAATGAATTATAGAGAAAGAAAAGGGAAGTGTGAGGGAAGAAAAAAAAAGAGGGAGGGAAAACGATAAATGGAAAAAGAAAGGAGGGAAAGGGAGGAAAAGAGAGCAAAATGTGAATCGTTGTTACGGAAATAGAAAAAAAAACAATGTCATAAGGTTAAGAGTGGGTGCAGTGTGAGTTGATGCAGTATAGAGGAAGAAAAGGGAGATGTGAGGGAAAAAAAAGAAGAGGGAGGAAAAGCGATAAATAAAGAAGAAAAGGAGGGAGAAAAGGTGTGTAGAATGTGAACTGACTCTGCACAGTTTTCATTCCCGCTTCCTCTTATCACTTCAGAGACAGGTGTTGTGTTGCTTACCTGGGGGAATCAAGGGATGCTATGTAGATCCAGGAACGGCGATGTGTTAATATTAAGTTGCTCTCTCTCTCTCTCTCTCTCTCTCTCTCTCTCTCTCTCTCTCTCTCTCTCTCTCTCTCTCTCTCGTGTTTTTGTCTATTAAGTGTTAAAGAGGAAGTTAGTGTGGAAAGCAGAGAAAGATAAATAAATAGAATCCGTGAGTTGGAGATAGAGAAGAGGCTTGGGAAAGAGACAGACAGACAGAGGAAAGAAGGGGCAGAAAGGGAGGAAGGGAGTGAAGGATAAGGGGATGATGAACAATGACAAGGAGGAAGGTCACGAGACGGAGGAGGCGGAGGAAGAGGAAGAGGAAAAGGAGGCGCCAGTCGGGGTTGGTGGGCAGCTGGGTTGTGTGATTGATGCTGAGTGGGCGAGGCTGACTCATTGCGTTCAGCTGGCAGGGGAAGGAAAGGGGTGGGAGAAGAACAGCTAGTAGGGAAATATGATAGAAACAGAAAGAAGGAAAGGCGTGAGCGGAGGAGGAGGGAGCAGGGGTGGCGATGGAGAGAGGGAGAGTAAAAGAAAAAAAGGAGAATGTTAGATAAAGAGGATGAAAAGTATGTTTGAGGGATAAGGAGGAGTAGGCGAAAGAGTAAGCATGGAAATAGAAGAGAAATAGGAACAAGGGAGGGGGGTGAGGAGGCAACAGGGGGTGACGATGGAGGGAGGGAGAGGAAAAAAAGCGAAGTTAGATAAAAGGAATAAATAATGGGGAGAAAAGATGTGCTGGAAAGGAAGGAGTGGAAGAAGAAACAAATAGGGAAATGGGATAGACACAGGAGTAAGGAAAGGGTTGGAAGGAGGAGGGAGCAGGGATGGCGATGGAGGGAAGAAAAGTATGAGAAAAATAATAGAATGTTGGATTAGAGGAATAAAGAAGGGAGAGGGTAGGGGTAAAGAGGAAAAAGGAGGAAGAAGAAGAAAGGAAAATACGGAGGAAATGAAAAAGGAAGGTAAGGGAGGGAGGGAGAGAGGAAGGGAGAGTAAAAGAAAAAAAAGAAAATTGGATAAGAGAAGTAAGGGCAAGAATATGTGGGAGGGAAAGGGAGGCGGGCGAGGGAGATAAAATTACAAAAAAAAAGAACGAAAGAAGGAGGAAGAGGGGGAAGAGCGAGGGTGTGTGAGGGGCATTTGTAAGGGAGTTAAAGTATAAATAGAAAAAGGAAAAAGGCTAATCAGAAAAAATGGAGGAAGTGTAAAAACGTTAGGAAAGGTTACGTGGAGGGTCGAAAGCCAAAACTCAACAACCAAACAAAAAAAAGTGATAAACGGAAATTGCGGTGGATGTTTTTTTTTTTTTTTTTTTAACGGAAAGAGAAAAGTGTCAAAAACTAGGCATGATATATAGAAGTAATTGTGGTAAGTCGCAGTTTGGTAAGGAAAATAAGAGCGTTGTGAGTCTTTGCAGTTACTGATTACGAAAAGTGAGAAAGGAAGAATGGATGCGAGGAAAGAAGGAAGGAAGGAAGGAAGGAGGGAATAAAGGAAGGAAAGAAGGAAGGAAGGAAGAAAGGAAGAAAGGAAGGAAGAAAGGAAGAAAGGAAGGAAGGAAGGAAGAAAGGAAGAAAGGAAGAAAGGAAGAAAGGAAGAGAGGAAGAAAGGCAGAAAGGAAGGCAGAAAGGAAGGCAGGAAGGAAGGAAGGAAGGAAGGAAAGAGTGAACTGAAGGGAGAGGGCAAATAGAGAGAAAAAAAGAAAAAAAAACCGTTGTGAGAGTGCAGTTATTGAGGACGAAAAATAAAAGAAGGAAGGAGGAGAAAATGAATGAATGAAAGAAGGAAGGAAGGAAAGAGTGAACTGAAGGGGCAAAGGGCAACTATGTGTTAAAGTCGAGAAAATAGGAAAGGGAAAGGAAGGGTGGGGGTTAAGAGGACGATTAGAGGGTTTGAGGAGGAAGGAAAACGAAGGAGAGAGGGAAGGAATGAGGAATGTGGAAGAAAGGAAAATGAGAAAATGGAGGAGATAGGAAGTGGGGGAAAGAAGAAAGGAAAGGAGGGAAGCCGGGAGGGAAAAAGAGTGGAGGAGTGGAGGAAAAAAGGAGTGGGCGTTGGAGAGAGAAAGAGCAGAAGAGAGAGGAAAAGAGGGAGGCTAAGGTTAAAAAGTAGATGAAGGAGATAAGGAAAGTCGGGAGAGAGGCGGGAGGAAGACCAGGAGTAAAAGGTCAAAGAAGGAGGAAGGGAATGAGAGAATGATGAAACGAGGGGAAGAGGAAACACGAAAAAGAGGAAAGAGAGGGAAGGTGAGAGAAAGGAATAGAGAAGATAACGGAGAACAGGAGAGCAAGGGAATGTGTAAAGGAGGGAGGGAGAGAGGGAAAGGTTGAGGGAGGGTGGAGGAAGGTAAGGGAGGAGTATGAGAGGAGGAAGAGGGAGAGAGGGAAAGGCTGAGGGAGGAGGGAGAAGGGTGAAGGGGGACTACGAAGAGGAGGAAGAGGGGAGGGAGAGAGGGAAAGGCTGGAGTGATGCGGGAGGAAGGAAAACTTAATATCCCTTCTGTAAAAGGATTCATTACGGAGGTGGTGTGAGTAGGGAGATCAAGTTCGTTGATTTATATTGAGTCAGACTCGTTCCCGGGGATAGAATGAGAGACGGCTTCTACGTGGCTGGGAGGAAAGGATGATGGAGGAAATAGAGGAGAGAGGAAAAGGAGGAGGAGGAGGAAGAGGGAGGGAGGGAAGGAGACGAAGAATATGTGGAGTAAGGAGAGGAGAGAAGCATGGATGGAAATGTAAGGGTAGGAAGAGAAGAAAAAGATGGGAGGAGCAGGTTAGAGAAAATTTGAAGGAGAGGATCTTGGAAAAAGGCGAAAAGATGAACGGAAAAGGCGAAAGGAGGGATAGGAGGAAAAACAGGAAGTGAAGAAGAAACTGACGCTGGAAGAGGAGGGAGGAGGTGAAGGAAGGAAGAAAGGAGGAACGAAGGGAAGGAAAGGAAATAGGAGGGAAGACGTGCAGGCATGAAAAGAGAAGGGAAGGAAAATAGAACGGAACGATATTTTCCGTAAACATCCAACCACACCTGAAAACAACAACAACAACAACAACAACAACAACAACAACAACAACAACAACAACAACAACAACAACACGGTACCACCACCACCATCACCTCCACCGTCATCAGTGCTCAAGGCGTTCCGAGAAGCGGGCAAAGAAACATTGAACGTGGCTGGTTGGTGTTCCCCGATGCGACGAAACTCACCGAGGAAGAGTCACGCATGGATCGCCCGACGGGGAACCACCACCAGGGGCGCTGCTCTCGTGTTGCCTTGTTATTGGTGTATGTGGTGGTTATGGCGTTCCTGGTGGTGGAGGTGGTGGTTTGGGTATATTCCACTCTTCCACCGTCTTTTTGTTTTCATTATTAGTGTTATTTTTTACCATTCTGTTCATTGTACGATATATTGTTAGTGGTGGTGGTGGTAGTGTTGGTATATTCCACTCGTCCACGTCCTTTTGTTTTCATTACTGTTGTTACTTTTTTATGCTTCTGTTCATTGTGAGAAATATTGGTTGCTTGTTGCTTGTTACTGCTCGTGCTGTTACTGCTGTTGTTGTTGATTTTGTTTTTTGTTGTCATTATTGTTTTTGTATTCCTAGTATGTTGTTGTTCATGTAAATTTGTTGTTATTTTTGTTGCTACTGTTGTTGTGGTGGTGGTGGTGGTGGGGATTTTGCTCAACTTTTTTTGCTGTGTGAATTTGATATTGATGTCAGTGGTGGTGGTGGTGGTGGTGAGGACGGGGTGGTGGTAGTGGTTTTGCTGCTGATTATTGTGTGTTATTGTTGTTGTTGGTGGTGGTAGTAGTGGTGGTGGTGGTGGTGGTGATGGTGGTAATGGTGGTGGAGGTGGATTTTTTTTTTTAATTTCGTTGACAGCGGGATTGCTTTCATATTGCTCTTTGTGTCGTCGTGTCTGATGTTGTTTTTCACATTAAATTTTCATATTTCTCTTATGCGTTTGTTGTGTTGTGCACTTTCGTTACGCTTCAGGAGAGTATAAAAGCATCCGTGACAACACCCAAAGAAAAAAAAAATTACGAACCTGTGAGAATGTTCTAAAGCTTATATATGTAAATAGGTTTCGATACTTTTCAGGGGTATCTCTTTGTCTTCTCTCCCCTCCCCCCCAACTCCCTCTCCAAGAAACAATGCACGCATTACCAAAGGGTGTGTCTAATAAAGTGTGTTTGTAGCAAGGCGGTAATCGGTCTGTTCTGCGTCCTTTCCTTTCATCCCCTTCCTGTATGTATTGTTAAGCTCATGATGGGTACACACACACACATACACACACACACACACACACACACACACACACACACAAACGAGGAATAATCTTAGTTAAAGGGACACTGATCCCCTTCATGCTCTGTTTCCTGCATATCGTTCCTGTTTCAACGCTATTTTTTCCCACTCGCTTATTGTCCGGATGGCGTAAAAAACATTGTCATATTGCAAAGTCAACTACAAGTAGAGAGCATACCGTATCACTTGTTGAGTTCGGCCTTTGTGTATGTGTGTGTTTTGTAAGTGCGGTTTGACGCTCGTATAAGCAAAGATTAAAAGGGCGTGTGGTTGCACAGCTTCATTTACAAACGTGCTGCCGCACTTGACGTGGAAAGAGACTATTCCTTTGATGCCGCCCAGGACTAGTGTGTGTGTTTGTGTGTGTATGAAGCTGTTACTTTGTGTGTGTGTGTGTGTGCGTGTGTGTGTGAGTGTGTGAGTGTGTTGGTGTATGTTTGTGTGTTGTGTTTTTTTGTGTGTGACAGCGATAAAAAAACATAGGTACATATATACATACATTCACACTGACATACATACACATGCCCACACACTCACACACTGAATTCATGGATGCGTTGGAGTTGTCGTGATGAATAGTGGTGCAGCAGCTGTGGTGGTGGAGCGGCGTGGTGATGATTGTGGTGGGGGTGAGGCGTGGTGATGGCTGTGGTGGTGAGGCGTGGTGATGATTGTGGTGGTGAGGCGTGGTGATGGTTGTGGTGGTGAGGCGTGGTGATGATTGTGGTGGTGAGGCGTGGTGATGGTTGTGGTGGTGAGGCGTGGTGATGGTTGTGGTGGTGTGTGTCCAGCTGGTTTCATACGACTCTATCTTAATTATGTTTAGTTTTAGTTTAGTAACGGTAGGTATGGTTAGGATAGGTTTTGTTATGTCATGGCGTGTTTGGGGTTGGTTTAATTAAGGTTGTGTGCGAGTCAGTAAGTGCTGGAGGAGGAGGAGGAGGAGGATATGGAGGCGGCATGATTGTGGCGTAATGGAGGTGCGATAGAACTGTTTGCGTGGCGAGGAAGGTTAATTGTCGATAATCAATATCCTCGCTTATATCGTTAATGCATCAGTGGACCCTCAGTGGAGACATGGAATGAGGAAGGAAGGATAGAAGGAAGGAAGAAAGGAAGGAAAGAAGGATGGAGGCAAGATACAGAGGAGGAGTGATAGGAGTGAAAGAGGAGAGTGACCTGGAGAAGGAGTGCAGGGAAAGGGAGGGAGAGGAGGAAAGAAGGATTCAACTGAGGAGGGAAAGAGGCGAGAGAGAAGAAGGAAGATGGTAGAATGCTGGGAAAGAGGAGAAGGAATTAAGAAAGGAGGCGTGAGAGAGAGAGAGAGAGAGAGAGAGAGAGAGAGAGAGAGAGAGAGAGAGAGAGAGAGAGAGAGAGAGAGAGAGAGAGAGAGAGAGAGAGAGAGAGAGAGAGAGAGAGAGAGAGAGAGAGAGAGAGAGAGAGAGAGAGAGAGAATGGAGATAAGGAAGTTGGAGATAGGAGGGAATAAAGAGGTAAAAGACGAGGGGGAAGGAAAATAGGTAAAAAACGAAGAGAGGGAGTTTGTGATGGGAGGACGGAAGAAGAGAGGCAGCAACGAGATCTCGAGTAACATTATTAATATTTTTCTATTCGCATCCCACAGGCCCGAAATGAAAAGGTAAGATCTCTGTAATGACTTTTCTCTCCACATCCTCTTACCTCCCAAACCCCATTTTCTTTCTTTTTCACCCTTGCTCTTTACGTATATTTTTTTCAGTATCCTGTTTTTTCCTCCATTCACTCTTTTTCATGTGTATTTTTCCTCTTCATTTCCTCAGCAACTCTCCTCTCCTTTTTTTCCCTTCTTGCCGACTGACTTATTTTTTTCTCGTAATATTTATCATTTTTGTTTTTTTAATTATATTTCTTTCATCTAAACACGCGGAATTCTCGCATGTCAACACTATAACGCATCAAAACAAAGAAAAATAAATTAAAAGCGAAAAAAAAGCAACTCTGAATTTCCCGACCTCGTGGAAAATAGTGCATCAAAGACTCGATTTATCAGTCATTTTCTTTATTGGGACAAAGTGGCGGACTATTTGTTGTTCTTTTCCCAACACAGCCTTTGATCAGTCTTTTCTAACGCAGGAAAAGGCGACTACTCACACATTTCCACTTTCCTTTTGGCTTCCTTTCATAGCGTATGCTCTCAACTTTTCCTTTCATCCAAACTCTTTCCCGAGGTTTAGGCCGCGTGAAGCTATCTCTATAAACACAGCCAGACCATCACCGCCATCAGCATCGTCATCCGCCACCCTCGTCGGCTCCTGCTGAGTGTGTAATAATCAGGAGTGTGATGGCATTACTAGAATCCTGTTAAGAGGGAGTTTAGTGGTAAGACTCCAGCAGGAAGGCGCGAGGGGTTTCCGGCAGCCTATTTCTGGAAACGACGTGCTGGAACCCACACCTCGAGGTTCTGGAAGGTGCCGCCGCTGCAGGGTCCAGGATATGAGACTCGCTGGCACGGAAAGTTAGTCAGCACTCGCGTCCGACTCACTGAGGTGGAAAATGTGAGTCGTCTAATTGGAAGTGAAAGTAAGACTTCTCACATGTTGCAGAGAGAGAGAGAGAGAGAGAGAGAGAGAGAGAGAGAGAGAGAGAGGGAGAGGGAGAGGGAGAGGGAAAAAATTTGCTCGTTACTATTATTATCATTATTATTATTATTATTATTATTATTATTATTATTATTATTATTATTATTATTATTATTATTATTATTATTATTATTATTATTATTATTATTATTATTATTATTATTATTATTATTATTATTATTATTATTATTATGTACCTTTGAAGTTAATGATGCCCGTAAATTTTTTCCCGCGAGCGTTGTGAGCGGAGAGTGACTGACATGTTTGGCGCGGCTTGCAGCAACACGCGCACCCTTGGGAAAAACCTGCACTGAAGATTTCCTGACTACATGCATTACGTTTGATGCATGATGCTTCTTAATGTTGGCAGGGCTTTGTTACCTGTGCGGGAAAGACTTTGTAAGGTAAATAAAAAAATTAAAGAAACTTGGCAGCAAAGGAGGTATATGTATATAATTATATGAATAAATTGGCATATATTTATTATTATTTTGTTTATCCATATATCTTATGTATGTATGTATGTATGTATGTATGTATGTATGTATGCAGTTTCGTTTGAAGATTTGATGTTGGATGAGTTTCTTATTTTAGTGATCCGTGGAAGGCTTGAGTAACCGTTCAATAATCCTAATCGGTGTGAACTTTTTGGAAAATGCAAGAACGTTCGAAAAAATAGTTGGGTAAAATTTTCAAGTATATTTTATGCATAGACAAGTTTTGCAAGCCTTTTTTGCCGATAGCACTAATGTTTATCTGCTACTGTTTACTTCATCTTGCGTGGGTTTTCATATTAATCAACAACGATCCATAAGAACTCTCGTTACTAACACACACAATACTTTGATTTATGCAGTTTGAGTAACTTTTCTTCGTGTGTAGTATTTAGTGTTATAATTATCTGCCACCGTATTGCTGCATTTAGAGACATCAGTGGTTGGAACGTTCCCTGTAGCGCGAAATTAGGCCGCCGTTGGTTCTCAGTGGTTTATTTTCACCATCTTACTGTAGCGGCTGCACAGGCTGAAGGGGCTGTCGCTGCTCGGCTCGGCTCGGCTCTGTTCTCCTGTGGGGTTGGGAGGAGAAATGACATGTTGGTGATACTGGGCAGACGTTCCATGCATCCTTCATCAAAACTTTCTTTACACACACACACACACACACACTCACACACACACACACACACACACACACACACACACACACACACACACACACACACACACACACACACACACACACACACACACACACACACACACACACACACACATACTCACTCACACACTCACACACTCACTCACTCACTCGAGAGAGAGAAGCATTTCATAAAAAGAAAATCACATCTTTAACATCGCACGGTTCATTAAATTCTAAGAAGGCCTTTCATTGTTTTACTATTCCGGACTTAATGAAAGGAAATATTCATCACCACCCAAACGGAGCATGAAAAAGGGAAACAGTGTAGAGAGCAGAAAGTGTTGGGAGTTTGGTTGGAGGAAACTGCGGTGAAGTGTTGCCCGCCGAGTTTATAACATGGAAAGATTTAACCGATCTGGACACGGTGTTGGTTAGCTGTCCTCTGCTGTACTGTCTTTCCCTTGGCGGGGTAAGATGATGGGGTCTGATAGTAAGTAAATAGGTAGGAAAGAAGAGGAACGGGAGGAGGAAGCACGAATAGAAAGAGGAAGGAGACTAGAAGGAGGTTTTGGTGGTTTGGGGAGAAATGTTGAAAAGGCAGGTGTGAGAATGAGAACAGGAGGAGGAATAAGAGAAGGGAAAAGAGGAGGAAGATGACAGTGCGGGATGTAGTAGGATGCTGCAGTGTGGTGAGAATTGCATTGCGGTGGAATGAGGTTAGTTAGTGTAATGGGGCTGATGTGGTGTGTGGTGACTCCATTCTAGCTGTGGATTGCGGTGCTGTGATCGTTGGGTGGAGTGTGAATTGTGTTTTTAGAGATGGTGTTGTGATGTGAACTGATGTGGTCAGGTGCTGATGTGTCATGTTGTGCAGTCAGGTGCTGAGGACGTGCTGGAAGTGGAAGTGGCGCAATGACCATTTCTAAGAAAATGGATTTATTTATTTTATCTCCTGGAGGCATCACGTGAAATAATGAACAGATACTGGTCGTGTTCCTTCGCGGTGCAGTGGTTAGCGTCCCTGCCTATGAATCTGCGGGCCTGAGTTCGAATCCCGGCCTAGGCAGCTCGTACAGCCCATCCATCTGTTCATCCTTCCTCTCGGCTTGGTCGATAAATGGGTATCTGAAGAAACCTGGGGAAGGTAAACTGCAGCGTTGCCAAATTGTCGTACTCAGAGCATTGCATTTATCATTTATCGGGTTAAGGGTTCTTCCCCACCACATGCTCCAAGGGCCAACGCGACGGAAATGAGCACCGCCGCCACGCGCAGCTATAGGGTGGGCTAGGCTCCCAACCTTACCTTTATCTGACCTTCGTAGCTACAGTAACATTTCCATGGTAACATATCCTTTGTTTGAGGTGGAGGACATAATGTGTTCCCGTGCGTAATGTGTGATGAAAATTTAATGCATGTATAATGGAATCTGTCAGTGGAATGAAACGGATACATCTAAAAAAAAAGTCATGAATATTTTGAAGTACAGCAAAGCATTTCCCAGAATCGTCATCAAGCGGGGGCGTCTTGTTTGTCCCACACCTTTAGTCTGGAAACGAATAGAGCAAGAAAGAGAGAGAGAGAGAGAGAGAGAGAGAGAGAGAGAGAGAGAGAGAGAGAGAGAGAGAGAGAGAGAGAGAGAGAGAGAGAGAGAGAAAGAGAAAGAGAAAGAGAAAGAGAAAGAGAAAGAGAAAGAGAAAGAGAAAGAGAAAATTGAAAACGGCAGCAGCAGTACCACCACCACCACCACCACCGACGTTAACAGCGGCGAGCGAGAGAGAGGGAGGGAGAAAAAAAAACGTACATATGAAGAGGAAAACCAAATACTAATGCGAAGGGGCGATGACGGGGGCGAAGGCGAGTGTGCTGGCGAGCCTTGCATAATGCCGGAGGGGAAGCTTGATTTTTTGTTTTATCTGAATCGAGCGAGTGGAAGGGTCATTGGGAGAAGAGGGGGAGGAGGAGGCGTCAGGGGGTGCTGCGTATATGATCTATGCAGGGAGGAGGAGGAGGAGGAGGAGGAGGAGGCAGTGATGGTGGTGGTGTTGGCGTTTGTGGTGGAGAGGAGTCTATGATCTAAGCTGGAGGAGGAGGAGGAGGAGGAGGAGGAGGCGTAGTTGGAGAAGGGAAATGATGATGATAATGATAATGATGATGGAAAAGAGAGAAGTAAGGCGTAGAGGAGGAGGAGGAGAAGAAGAGAGGAGGAGGAGGAGGAGGATGGAAGTGTTTCGTACTAGAAGAGAATAAGAAAGATGAGGAGGAGGAGGAGGAGGAGTGTGGTGGGTGCGAGAGGAGGAGGAGGAGGACCAGAAGGAAGAGGATTGCTGGATGGGTGTCTGAGGGTGCAGTGCGTGGTGGCGCCGGTAAGAGGAGTTCGTGGAAGACTCGCGTCAACTCAACACAAGATCGTGAATCGAGGGAGAGTGACAGTGACGGCCGACCCTAAAGGCGTGAGTGAAGGGCGATGGAATGGGCGGAAATTTGAGGGGCCGGTGACGAACTGGGGATGGCGAAGGTGTGAAGAAGCACTAAAGGAGGGGCTTGTGTCCTACTATTACTGGTGGTGGTACTGGGGCTGAAGGACTAAGAGATGGAGGGGTCACATGGTAGTACGTAGGTAGGAAAGAAGAAGAACGGGAGGAAGAACAATAGAAAGAGAGGGATAAGTAGGAAGAGTTGGTGGTTTTGGGGAGAAACTTTGAAAAGGCAGGAAAGATAAGAAAGAACGGAATGAGGAAGAAGATAAAGGAAAAGATGAGGGAGAAGAGAAATGGTGAATAAGGGAGAGGAGGAAGAGGTTTAGGAAGGAAGTCACGAGTCTGTTGTCCTGCCGAGCTTTCATCCGAGCCATAGAAAGAAAAATTTGAAGGCAACGGTGTGAACAGCCATCCAGGTAATCGCTCCCCCCTCCCTCCCCCCGTCCCCGAGTGCTACAGAAAGAGTCAAGCAGATGGACAAAAATGATTGACTTTTTTAGCTGTCACGCTCTCGGTCCCATTAATCGTGAGCGTGTGAAGGGCTGTCATAGGGCCAAGAATGGCTTCCAAATGTACCTCGACTTCGTTATCCTCGCGCGCATTTTATTTTATTTTGCTTTTTTTTTTTCTCTCTGTCGACGTTCAGTGACGTGACGTGACTCTGATGTATCACCTCTGTGCTGATTTATGGCATGCCGACCTCCAATAATTCCCGGTTTTGCGAGTTGTGCTGATATATTACTCTTCCATTTTCTTTCTTCCTGCCGAGTGAGGTTGAGCGATGATGGCGCTCTCCCAGCCGGCGTGAGGAGTGCGGGAAGGCGGCGGCGGCGGCGGTGCTCACTCGTTCTTAATCTATCATTCCCGCAGCAGCTTGTCCACGCCCGCGCCAACCCTTCACGGGACTGACACTTAGCAGGCCTCCAGGGTTTGCTTCTTACGCAGGAGTATTGTTGTTATGTTGAATTTCTGCTACTGATACTGATGTCGAAAAATGTGGGTATTGTGTTTAGATCTGTGTTCGCTGCTAATGTGCCGGGGATGAGATATATGGGGCGTTAATCCTCTATTAGAAATAAGTAAACTATAAGCAGTTTTGCAGAGGCAGGAATTAAAAAAAAAAAAATCACGTGCAAAGCTCAAGTGTGGTCACCTCTCAGCCGTATTGAACAGGAGTCATGTCTCGCGATGGTGTTGCTGAGAGCGCCTGTGAAGAGGTCGAAATTCCTTTCTTGGCTACTTATGAGGTTGTGGCTGTGAGGCAATGCAAATAGTGCTAACAGACAGCAACACATGACCACCTTCGTCTGGCGCGCTATGAGTAGCGAGCAGCAGCCCTGCTCGTACCCGCCACCCAGCCATGCTCACTCCCTGGGACCCACCGCCTGCTTGTGCCTCGTTTCATCACGGCCTCCATCCCTGCCAAGGAAGTGCTCCAGAGAATGAGTGATGACTGTCAAGGCTTTACTAAGGAAAGCAAGACCTCGAGTAGCTGACGATTAGATTGTGTAGTGCAGCACATTGTGTAGTGCTGGGGCTTTGGTCCTGGATGTCTGCTAATTATCTAGGGAATATTTTCATCTTTACATCTGCGTCTTTTATCCTGTTTTGTAACCCAGGTTAGGAGAGACGAGAGGGAGGATTCGGGTGCCAAGCCGTGGGTGGCAGGGAGGGTGTAATTCCGAAGAATAATAGCCACTTCCGCCGATGGGGCCGCGGGTCGTCAGGGCTGTGTGTCTTGGCGCCAGGTGAGCCGCTGCAACTTACTAGGTCTGTGTCGGCGATAAAGCATCAGGGAAATAAACGTAACATGCACAGCAACCCATTCCTGTTGTCGTAAAGCCAAATGGGAGGGGAAGAACTGTAACGCGACTCTCAGATTAATTACTTGTACGTACAGGATTACCACACGCCAGCAACAGCAACAGCAACGATAGCAGCACTCTTTCCACCTTAGGTAAAACAACAGCAACGACAACATCAGCAACAACAACAACAACAACAAAAACAACAACAAAAAAAAAGAAACATCATCAATACTAACAAGCAAAATCACCAACAAAATGCCTCCCACAAGCTTCACCAGCATGAAAACGACAACAAAAGCAAACTAATAAGGAGAACATGAGCAGTAGCAGCAGCAGTGGAGGCGGCAGAGGCGGAGGCTGCCGCTGCGCTATTCTTGTATGTAAATGCGCCCGGAAACTCGTCCATTAGGCCGCCGTATGTATGGGTAATGGCCCGACCACCTGCCTCGTCCTGATCCATCTTCCTCGTGGGCGTGCAGGGCCCCTTACCTACCCTTTCCCTCTCCCCCGCTGCCTTTCCTTTCTTGCTCCACTTTTTTTTTCACCTCCATACTCTTTCTTCCGTTTTCTGATGAACCTCTATATAGATATTTCTTCTACGGTACGGAATAAGGGAATATAATCGTTAGTTTCCCATGGGTCGTTGAGGGATGCGAGGCGTTCAGTGAGCTGTGGCGGCGAGGCGACAGGGAGGCTCGATGCCAATAAAAATGGAGTGTGTGTGAATGGCGATTAAGTGCAGCGTCGAGATAAGAGATGGGAGAGTCATGACGGCACTTCAGTCTTCATCTGTTATCTCTGCTCACTCCAGCGCGCGAGAGGGTGAGGGATGGGCCCGCAAGAGCTTAATACACCGGTAAAAGCAACATAAATCTTAATGAACAAAACCCGAATCCGTTTTTCAGAGAGAAGGGTTACGAAGTGCATCACAATTAACTTGATGGAGGGGGCGTTTCCCTTTGGAGCGACGAAGAGGGCGAGGAAGGAGTGGCTGAGAGGCGGGGAGTAGCCATTGCAGGAGGAACGAAACAGAGGCGGATGGAGTGTAAGCAGAAGGATGTTAGATAGCGTAGAAGAGGAGTGACGGCGATATGGAGCGACTACGGGGGCCTCAATTGACGTGTTTGTGTGTCCAAGTTTGCATAGTTCAGGAGAGGGGAGAGTGAGGGTTGGCATGTGCGATTGAATGGAGTAAGAGGGTCGAGAAATTACCGATTCATGATGCTGTAGGATTAAAATCAAACCCTACCGTCGTTTCTCCCTTACACTAGGATTCAGCTTCCCCGCGACGCGAATCTAACCATACCATCATTTTGCCGCTACCCCAAAATCCAGCTTACCCGCAACGCACCACCGAAAACCTGCACCTGAAAACAGAATCTGAACCCCAGCGCGCGTTACCCTAGGCTCCCTTACTCCCCTCAGCACGGCCAGGATGTGACACAGGCAGGGGACGACAACTTTTCCTCGCGGCCAGCACAGAACAAAGCCTCGACTTGCTGAGACCGGGCTAGGTGGTGGAGGGTGGAGGGCTGAAGCATGGGTGGAAGGGACGGTACGGTGATGGTGAACGGGTGATCGTGGAGGGATGGACAAGTTAGAAGGGTGGTGGTGGTGGTGGTGGGATGGTGGTGGAAAAGGCTTGAGGTCGTGGTGGAGAAGACGAGTATATTAGGGGAGTGAGTGGAGAAGTGGAGGGTGGAGGGTGGGAAGGTTAGAGGCTATGGAGTGGTGGTGGTAGAGGAAAACAAAGTAGTGGTGGTGATGGTAGTGGGATGGTGGTGAAAGGAGGTTGAGGTGGTGGTGGAGAAGACTGGAGTGCATTAGGGTAGTGGTTGGAGTAGTGGAGGATGGAGGGTGGGAAGGTTAGTGGCTGTGGAGTGGTGGTGGTGGTGGAGGACAAAGTAGTGGTGGTGGTGGAGAAGATTAGATTGTGTTAGGGTAGTGGGTGGAGTAGTGGAGGTTGGAGTGAGAGGCTTAGTGGCTGTGGAGCAGTGGTGGTGGTGAACGAAGTCGTGGCAGTGGTAGCCTCGAACGCAAAATGACCACATAAATATTCATTACGTGCTGTACACATTAGAGCACTTCATGGTGTTTAATTTCCTGATGAATTTTAGCGGCGCTGTTGCTTTCTGTGGCTGTTTGTGGACCCACGCTGGTTTACTGTCTCGTGCACATTATTATTATTATTATTATTATTATTATTATTATTATTATTATTATTATTGTTATTATTATTATTGTTATCGCTCTTGTTGTTGTTGTTGTTGTTGTTGTTGTTGTTGTTGTTGTTGTTGTTGTTGTTGTTGTTGTTGTCCCACCATTTGTTCGACCATTTCAACACAAATACTACTACTACTACTACTACTACTACTGCTACTACTACAACATAAATGATACCTCCACCCATGTTAATTTTTCCGACACATAATCATGGAGGGCTCCATAGCTTGGAGGTCATTAGCCCCAACTCTGTTCGCTAATGACTGTGGCATCCAACCATATCACTAATACTACCAAGCACTAAATCACCTACTACTACTACTACTACTACTACTACTACTATTATTATTATTATTATTAATACTCGAGTAAGTCACATTATTTAGCGGAGGTAATACGTATTTTACCTGTCACATTACAATAACGTATGAGAGCAGTTTTGGCGCGCCTGATGAAGCGAAACGAAATTCATCTCTGTCGAACCGCAGAGTAGAGGGTCGACGAGGCGGCCAGGCGGGAGCGAATGGAGATGGCAAGAATGTAGGCAGGCACGCGAGCAGGCAAGAAAATAGGAACGTAGATAGGTAGGTATAGGTAAACAGGCACGTAAGTTGGTAGGTAGACAGGATGAGAGGCAGAAAAGAGAAACACAAATTTAGGCAGGTTGGTAGCGAGGAGAAAGGGAGGAAAGAAGGCGAACACGAGTCTGACAAAAAGATTGATAGCCAGACATATAGGGCAAGGACGAGTAGACGATCAACAAAGACAGACAAACACACAAGCAGACAGACCGAAAAACAAGAGATGAGCCGTAACTTTGTGTATGCGTGTGTGTTTGTGTGTGTGTGTGTGTGGTGGTGGGAAGGAAGACTGACTTGTTGGTGGATGGACGTCGGGGGGTAAAAAAAGTGAAAATATCAAAATGTCAGATAAAAATGTAAAGGTGAAGACAGACGGACAGACAGGTATTGTGTTTCTCCCGTCTCGTGTTCATCTCACGCAGGGAAGAGGCGCATATGAGCTGTGTGGAGTCCGTTTGATCGATGGACTGAGGTGGGTTACTAAAAGACTTCGTGTGCTTTCCTGAATACTAAGTGGCATGCATTAGGGAAGATACACATATAGACAAAAAGAAAAGAAAATCAATTAGTATGAACAGCAAGACCAGACGGACACAACAACATCTTCACCCCACCCATCAGCTTCCCTTCGCCTTTTTTCTCTTCAAGGTTGAGTGAGTTTTCCCGGCGACATGACCTTCACCTCACCGCCTTCCGTCTCCCCTCCTCGACTTCAAGCCACTCTCGATGCTTTAGATTCTGCCGTTCTTCCTTCCTTTCTTTCTTTCTTTTTTTTCTTTCTTTCTTTCATATCTTTCTTTCTTTCTTTCTTTCTTTCTTTCCTTCCTTCCTTCCCTCCTCTTTCTCTCCTTCCTTTCTTCCTCCTTTCCTTCCTTCCTTCTTCCCTCTCTCCTTTCTTTCTCTCCTTTCTTCTTCCCTCTCCTCTCTTTCCTTTTCTCCTTCCATTCTCCCTTCTTCACTTGCCCTCTATCTCTCCTTCCTTCCATTCCCACTCTCTCCTCCGCTCCTTCCTTCCCTTCCTCCTCCCTCCTCCGCTCCGTCCTTCCCTTCCCCCTCCCTCCTCCGCTCCTTCCTTCCCTTCCCCTTCCCTCCTCCGCTCCTTCCTCCCTCCTCTCTCCCCCACGCTGCGTGTGTCTAGTACTTGTTTGCTATCGACACATTAGTTTCACCTCAGCTGCATCATAAGATTTGACGCGAGAATTAACACATTACCGAGAGATTAATCAGATGCTTTCCAGTTTATTTCCTTCTCCATATCTACTAATTAATTATCTTGTCAGTCAATTCGTTCCCCCTCCTCCTCCTCTTCCTCCTCTCTGCTTCCGTGAACGCTACCGCAGATAATGTATTTAACATGAAATACTCAGTAGTATTCTGCTATTTGCCTTTGTTTTGGTAAAATAATAATAATAATAATAATAATAATAATAATAATAATAATAATAATAATAATAATAATAATAATAATAATAATAATAATAATAATAATAATAATAATAATAATAATAATAATAATAATAATAATAATAATAATAATAATAATAATAATAATAATAATAATAATAATAATAATAATAATAATAATAATAATAATAATAATAATAATAATAATAATAATAATAATAATAATAATAATAATAATAATAATAATAATAATAATAATAATAATAATAATAATAATAATAATAATAATAATAATAATAATAATAATAATAATAATAATAATAATAATAATAATAATAATAATAATAATAATAATAATAGTTACAACAACAACAACAACATCATCAACAACAACAACAACAATAATAATAATAATAATAATGAAAAAAATAACATCTTATGATATTAAAAGTAACTGTAGTAATGAAAGAAGTAGTAGTGGCAGTAGTAGTAGTAATTGTTGTTCTTTTTGTAATTGTAGTAGTAATATATACTAAAAAAAAAAAAACATAATAGATAGCGATGGTAATAATGATAGTAATAATATTGGAAATGGTAATAATAAAAATAATAATAATAATAATAATAATAATAATAATAATAATAATAATAATAATAATAATAATAATAATAATAATAATAATAATAATAATAGCAACAACAACAATAGCAACATCCTTTCTCTCATTTGGCTCCCTTCACTTCCCTTTAAGCTGCTTTTTAAGGACAAAATTAGAAGCTGCCCCGCCGTGCACCAATCGTCGCGCTGTGTTGAAATATGCAAGTTAATTTTCGTTACACCGTGTGAAAACTCTCTAATTGATTTATTGTATTCTTGAAGTTTTATTGTCACTACACGAAGAAATGTGTCTTTTATTGTGAGGATGTAATGGGGTTCAGGAGAGTTAACTTTTTCTGGTATGATTGATGCAAAGGAAGAAATATAAATATTTAAATTGGCAAAAAATGTATAGATTGGTAGATGTAATCATATATATATATATATATATATATATATATATATATATATATATATATATATATATATAGAGAGAGAGAGAGAGAGAGAGAGAGAGAGAGAGAGAGAGAGAGAGAGAGAGAGAGAAGAGAGAGAGAGAGAGAGAGAGAGAGAGATTTAGAGAGAGAGAGAGAGAGAGAGAGAGAGAGAGAGAGAGAGAGAGAGAGAGAGAGAGAGAGAGAGAGAGAGAGAGAGAGAGAGACCCCATGGTCCAGACTAGGTGGTCAGTCCTTAAACCAGAGTGAATTTATATTAATCAGTTGGCACCAAAACTTTGCATTTCAACATTTGTAAATATTAAGTTGAAGGAAGTGTCAGTCGAGCTTAATTTTAAAGGAGTCAATCGTGTTGCACCGGACCGCTGAAGGTGGAAGCTTATTCCATTCTCGCACTACAACGTTGGTGAAGAAAATTTTTGTGCAGTCCGAATTTACTTGTCTACATCTGAGTTTTACGCCATTGTTCCTCGTGCGCAGACTGTCATCGATCATAAACAATGTTGATCTGTCTACATTCGTGAAACCATTAAGTATTTTAAAACATTCGATCAGTTTTCCTCGGAGGCGACGTTTCTCAAGAGAGAACATGTTAAGGGTAGAAAGCCTTTCTTCGTAGGATTTGTTGTTCAAGGAAGGGATCATTTTCGTTGCCCGACGCTGAACACCTTCTAATTTAGCAATATCCTTTGCATGGTGGGGGGACCAAAACTGTACCGCATATTCCAAGTGGGGTCTGACTAAACTGTTGTAGAGCGGGAGTATTACATCTATATTCTTGAATACAAAGTTTCTTTTAATGAAGCCCAACATTCTGTTCGCTTTATTTGCTGCATCGATGCATTGCTGTGAGAATTTGAGGTTTGACGCGATTTTGACCCCCAAGTCTTTGACGCATTGAACGCTTTTGAGTTTAACGCCGCGCATTTCGTATTCGAACTTCTTATTCCTCGTTCCAACTTGAAGGACCTGGCACTTGTCTACGTTAAAGGGCATCTCCCATCTATCCGACCAAGCTGAAATTTTGTGCAAATCCTCTTGGAGGCTTTGCCTGTCTTCGTCAGTGAGAACCGAGCTACCAATCTTTGTGTCGTCTGCAAGTTTACTAATGCGGTTATTGAGTCCAACATCCACGTCGTTGATGTAAATAATGAAGAGCACTGGGCCAAGGACCGAGCCCTGAGGGACGCCACTAGTGACAGGCGCCCACTCTGAGTTAAATCCGTCAATCACTACTCTTTGTTGTCTGTTGCTCAACCAATTCGCGATCCATTGGTTTACTTGACCGTCAATACCTATTTGCTTTAATTTGTAAAGTAATTTATGATGCGGGACTTTATCAAACGCTTTCTGGAAATCAAGATAGACTACGTCCAGTGATTTGGTTACGTCATAAACATTGAAGAGGTCGTTATAAAAGGTTAATAGGTTTGATAGGCAGGATCTTTTGTTTCGGAAGCCATGTTGTGAGTCCCCAATCAATGAGTGGCTTTCAAGGTAACTCACAATTTTGTCTCTAATTATGCCCTCAAGTAGCTTACCTACAACCGAAGTTAGACTAATGGGCCTGTAATTACCTGGTACTTTTTTGTCTCCTTTCTTGAAAATCGGTGTCACGTTAGCCTTTTTCCAATCTGAAGGGACGATGCCTTGTCGCAAGGACATATTGAATACGGTTGTGAGGGAGGAGAGTATTTCGCTCTTCGTTTCTTTTAGCAGAGTTGGATATACTTTGTCAGGTCCAGGACTTTTATTTGTTTTAAGTGAATGGAGAGCTTTAAGGACTTCATCCGTTGTTATTTCAAAATTAGGCAATGCATGCTCGAGATTTACAATAGCACTGGTGTTGGTGGTAGCGAGAGGAAGACTGTTAGTATTAAACACCGAGGAAAAGTAATTGTTTAAGAGGTTTGCAATGTGTTGGCTGTCAGTCACTAGTGCACCGTCGCTGTTTGTTAAAGGTCCAATACCACTTTTGATCGCCTTTCTGTTGTTTATGTAACTGAAGAAAGATTTCGGGTTATTTTTACAGTTAGCTGCAATATTTTCTTCATATCTACGCTTTGCCTGACCTACCAGTCTTTTTACTCGTCGCCTGGCATCATTATAAAGTCTAATGTTCTCGGGCGTGCTTTGTTCTTTCTTTAACCTGTAAAACAATTTTCTCTCATTGACTGATTGTTTAATTTCGCTATTAAACCACGGTGGGCTTTTATTAATGTTAATTCGCTTCTCGCACAAGGGGACGAATGTGTTCTGCTGAGTGAGTAAGTGATTTTTAAGGCTTAGCCAGGCTTCCTCTACGTTGCCGTCATCTGATAGTTGTATTTCTGTTAGTTTTTGTCGGATTTCTACGAAGTTAGCTCTTGAAATTGGGCACCTTTACTTTATTTTCAGTCACTGATGATTGAGCTTTAATGTCGACGCGCACTAATTTATGATCGCAAGAACCGAGGTGTTCTCCTACCGTGACACTACTGACAAGGTTATCTTGGGTCGTTATAACAAGGTCGAGTATATTATTTTGTCGAGTTGGCTCAGAAACCATTTGGCTTAGATAATTTTCTTCTAGAAATTCGATCATTCTGTGACTCGCCTTCTGTACCTGACAGTGTCGCCCAGTCGATATGGGGGAGGTTAAAGTCTCCTAATATCAGTGAGTCGCTGTTATTAAGTGACTGCCTTAAGACGCTGTACATTTCAAGGTCGTCATCGAGTGATTGCCCGGGAGGTCTGTAGGTGATAGATATATTTAAATTGACTTTTGCAATGTTTACTCGCACGCACAAATGTTCAACGTTACTGTTTCCCGGTGTTTTGTCAGTGGGTTGCAAATAGCTTTTGACATAAAGGGCGACGCCACCGCCTCTACGGTTTACACGATCTTTGTTGAAGAGTCTGTAGCCATCTATGTTGTATTCGGAACTTAAATCAATATTTGTGGTGTCGATAAATGTTTCAGTTATAGCAATTATGTCAAAATTTTCTGTTAAAGCAAGACATCTCAGTTCATCAAATTTGTGTCTTAGGCTACGCGCATTGAAACTAAGGATTTTAAAGTTATCTAGAGGCTTGGTAATAGAGGTGGTGGTACTTGCGGGATCACGGTTACGGGTTTGTTGCGATGCACGGCGTCTATTTACACGGGCGGGGTGGAGGGACGTGGCCGTGACTCGTTTTTTGCTCGGATGACACGCACTGCTTCGTTGAGGAGCCTTCCGAGTCTGGCTGCCCCGATGGGAGAAAGGTGCAATCCGTCAATCCAATCCAATCAAAAAGAGAGAGAGAGAGAGAGAGAGAGAGAGAGAGAGAGAGAGAGAGAGAGAGAGAGAGAGAGAGAGAGAGAGAGAGAGAGAGAGAGAGAGAGAGAGAGAGAGAGAGAGAGAGAGAGAGAGAGAGAGAGAGAGAGAGAGAGAGAGAGAGAGAGAGAGAGAGAGAGAGAGAGAGAGAGAGAATTTTTTTTTTTTACGTTTCTGCCCATGTCCCAGGAAGGCTTTCTTGGTGGGGCCTGCCCAGCCCGGTATGGCGCAGGCAAGTGTTTATAGTGGTACCATCTTTCTTGGCTCATGCTGCCCCCGGAGCCCATCTTTGAGCCTCTTTTTAGGGAGAGTATCTAGAGTCCGGGTTGATAGATGGTCTTCCGGACAGCATGTGGGTAGTCTTAGGCCACTAGGCGGTGACTGAAAAAACACCGGTACGCTAACCACACAGCCACCTTTTTTTTTTATATCTGTAGTAACATAAGAATGTTCTAATTTGAAAATGTTATCATAATTTTTATCATTATTACTTAAACATGTAAAGGCCTTACACAACGTTTGAGTAACACAGCTGTTTTGCCTCCACAGGGGTGACCTGGGCCATCAAGATCACCCGCCTGGAGGTGCCGACGCCGCTTGCTGTGGGTGACGGCGGCTGGCTGGAGTGCGAGTGGAAGGACGAGGGCGACCACGTGTACGCCCTCAAATGGTACGTCAGTGGCGAGGAGTTTTACCGCTGGACACCCCTGGAGACCCCCGCCATCAAGACTTTCCCTTCGCCGCACTTTGAGGTGGACAGCCGCGACTCACACCGAGGGCGCGTCCGGATACGCAATGTGACGGTGAGCGCCGGAGGGAAGTACCGCTGCGAGATATCAGGAGAGGCACCCAAGTTCAAGACGTCCTTCGCCACCGCGGACATGACAGTCGTGGGTGAGTGTTAGTGAGGTGGTGCTGAGAGATGTTGCTGTCTTGGGGGGAGAATCTTGTGGCTCCTAAATTTGATATAACTTTGTCAGTCTGTATTTGGACGCTTGGTGTTTGTAAAGATTTCTTCAGTGATTACCTGCCAGCGTCTCTGCAGTGTGTGTGTGTGTGTGTGTGTGTGTGTGTGTGTGTGTGTGTGTGTGTGTGTGTGCGCGCGCGCTCGCTCGCTCGCACGAGCGCGTAAATGCGTGGGTGTGTAGCGGGCAGCGATGTTTTTTTAAATGTCATGGTGGAGAGAGGGATATGTTTATTTTTTATTTTTTTATTTCCTGATGTACCCAATAATTGCGTCGATGTTATTCATGCGCCAGTTTTGAAAAGGAAAAAACATCGAATGATGAAGTGCGCGTGCATGAAGTACACACACTCTCTCTCTCTCTCTCTCTCTCTCTCTCTCTCTCTCTCTCTCTCTCTCTCTCTCTCCTGGGCCCAGTGCTCTTCATTATTTACATCAACGACGTGGATGTTGGACTCAATAACCGCATTAGTAAATTTGCAGACGACACAAAGATTGGTAACTCGGTTCTCACTGACGAAGACAGGCAAAGCCTCCAAGAGGATTTGCACAAAATTTCAGCTTGGTCGGATAGATGGGAGATGCCCTTTAACGTAGACAAGTGCCAGGTCCTTCAAGTTGGAACGAGGAATAAGAAGTTCGAATACGAAATGCGCGGCGTTAAACTCAAAAGCGTTCAATGCGTCAAAGACTTGGGGGTCAAAATCGCGTCAAACCTCAAATTCTCACAGCAATGCATCGATGCAGCAAATAAAGCGAACAGAATGTTGGGCTTCATTAAAAGAAACTTTGTATTCAAGAATATAGATGTAATACTCCCGCTCTACAACAGTTTAGTCAGACCCCACTTGGAATATGCGGTACAGTTTTGGTCCCCCCACCATGCAAAGGATATTGCTAAATTAGAAGGTGTTCAGCGTCGGGCAACTAAAATGATCCCTTCCTTGCGCAACAAATCCTACGAAGAAAGGCTTTCTACCCTTAACATGTTCTCTCCTGAGAAACGTCGCCTCCGAGGAAAACTGATCGAATGTTTTAAAATACTTAATGGTTTCACGAATGTAGACAGATCAACATTGTTTATGATCGATGACAGTCTGCGCACGAGGAACAATGGCGTAAAACTCAGATGTAGACAAGTAAATTCGGACTGCACAAAATTTTTCTTCACCAACGTTGTAGTGCGAGAATGGAATAAGCTTCCACCATCAGTGGTCCAGTGTAACACGATTGACTCCTTCAAAAATAAGCTCGACCATCACTTCCTTCAACTTAATATCAACTAGAGTAGAAGTGCAACGTTTTGGAGTCTTCTGATTAATGTAAAATCACTTAGGTTTAAGGACAGACCACCAAGTCTGGACCATGGGGTCTGTGTGGTCTGATTTTCTATGTAAATCTATGTAAATCTCTCTCTCTCTCTCGCTTGCTCCCGGTAACCTTTGTTCATACTCGTGCAAACATACATGAAAAGGTTCCAGTACACCATAAGTAACCTGCGCAATTTAGCTCCGTAGAATTAACTATCACCCGGCTCGTCTGGGTTACATAAGAACATAAGAACGTAAGGAGCCTGCAAGAGGCCGGTTGGCCTATACAAGACAGCTCCTAATATCCTAACCCCACCTTACCCCACTATCCATGAATTTATCCAAACTCTTCTTGAATGTATCTATGGCATTGGCACCCACAACATGACTGTTAAGCCTGTTGCGTTCATTCACCACTCTATTTGTGAACTAATTCTTGCCTATGTCTTTGCTGAATCTGAGTTTGTCTAACCTGAGACCACTGCTACATGTCCTACCTGGCTCTTTTACTACCAGCACCCTACTGACATCCCCTTTATTAACCCGGTAGCAGCGACGGGCCAAATTTGTGTCTCTAAAGCCCTTCATCCATTTATAGACCTCGATAAGATCTCTTCGCAACTTTCGCCTTTCTAGAGAGTGTAGATTTAAATGCTGAAGAGTATCCTCATAGGGCAAGATTCTCACACCGTGAATCATTTTTGTCATCCTTCTCTGTACATATTCTAACATCTTGATATTCATTCTATAGTAGGGTGATCAGAACTGGACCGCGTAATCAAGTTGAGGTCTAACTAAAGCTAAGTAAATTTTGAGAATGACCTCAGCGCTCCTACTGCTTACGTTATTTGAGATGAAACCAAGTACCCTGTTTGCACGATTCTTAGCCTGAATGCATTAGGTCCTTGGACGAAGGTCAGTGCTCACTAGGCTTCTAATTCCCTCTCACACCTAGACCTGTTTAGAGAAGTGCCATTTAAGGAGTAATTATGTGAGGGGTTATTCCTACCTACACTCAGAATACTACACTCCCCGATATTGAATTCCATCTGCCACTTCCCCGCCCAATCATAAAGTCTGTCAAGCTCATCCTGGAGAACGCTAACGTCCTAGTTTGATTGGATTATTCCACCGATCTTGGTATCATCTGCGAACTTACTCACAGCACGACTAATTCCTGTGTCCAAGCCATTGATGTAAATGATAAAAAGCAGCGGACCCAGCATCGACCCTTGTGGGATTCCACTCGTAACACTGCCCCATTGAGATTTTTTACCATTGATTTGCACTCTGCTTTCTACCACTAAGCCACGCCCTGATCCAGTTCAAGACTTTCCCATCTACGCCGTGAGCCGTGAGCCAGTGATGAGGGACTTTGTCGAACGCTTTTTTTTTTTTTTTCAACAAAGGAGGCAGCTCAAGGGCACCAAAAAAGGAAACAATAATAAAAAAAAAGCCCGCTACTCGCTGCTCCTAAAAAAGAATCAAAAGAGGTGGCCGAAAGAGAGGTCAATTTCGGGAGAAGAGGTGTCCTGATACTCTTCTCTTGAAAGAGTTTAAGTCGTAGGTAGGAGGAAATACAGATGAAGGAAGATTGTTCCAGAGTGTACCAGCGTGAGGGATGAAAGAGTGAAGATGCTGGTTAACTCTTGCATAAGGGGTTTGGACAGTATAGGGATGAGCATGAGTAGAAAGTCATGTGCAGCGGGTCCGCGGGAGGGGGGGAAGCATGCAGTTAGCAAGTTCAGAAGAGCAGTCAGCGTGGAAATATCGATAGAAGATAGAAAGAGAGGCAACATTGCGACGGAATTTAAGAGGTAGAAGACTATCAGTAGGAGGAGGAGAGCTGATGAGACGAAGAGCCTTAGACTCCACTCTGTCCAGAAGAGCTGTGTGAGTGGAGCCCCCCCACACGTGAGATGCATACTCCATACGAGGGCGGACAAGGCCCCTTTATATGGATAGCAACTGCGCGGGGAAGAAGAACTGGCGGAGACGATACAGAACGCTCAACCTCGAGGAAGCTGATTTAGCGAGAGAGATGTGAAGTTTCCAGTTGAGATTTTGAGTAAAGGATAGACCGAGGATGTTTAGTGTTGAAGATGGTGATAGCTGAGTGTTGTCGAAGAATAGGGGATAGGTGTTTGGAAGATTGTGTCGAGTTGATAGGTGGAGATATTGAGTTTTTGAGGCATTGAAGGACACACGGTTCCTTCTGCCGCGGAGAGAACAGTTTGACAGAGTAAGCAGAAGGATTAGAAGTAAGGAAGAGGTCTAGAATGTTGGGCCTGTCTCAGAGATGGTCGGGAATACGTGTAGGGTTGTTCACCAGGCTGGTCAGTGAAAGAGGATGAAAGCCAAAGCTGGTGGTGAACATTGAAATCTCCCAAGATGGAGATTTCAGCGAAGGGAGAGTGAGTCAAGATGTGCTCCACTTTAGAATTCAAATAGTCAAAGAATTTTACATAGTTAGTAAAGTTAGGTGAGAGATAAACAGCACAGATGTATTTAGTAATAGAATGACAATGAAGTCTTAGCCAGATGGTGGAAAATTCAGAAGAGTCAAGGTCGTGGGCACGAGAGCAAGTGATGCCGTCATCCAGCTTTGGATTGAAATTTAGGATAGAGATAGTAGGAGGGAACAGAGTAGAGGTTGCTGTCAGTAGCCTCAGAAACCTGTGTTTCGGTGAGGAAGAGAAGATGAGGTTTAGAGGAGGAGAGATGGTGTTCCACAGAATGAAAATTAGAACGAAGACCACGAATGTTGCAGAAATTGATAAGGAGGAGGTTCGAGGAGTTATCAGGACACCTCTCAAGTCGGCAGCCAGAAGGGGAGTCCTCCCTGGGGGAATTTATGGTCCCCCCCCCCAGGCGGGGACTCCGAGGCAGTGTTGTTTTTCGCCATTTTGAATTTTGAATTTTGGGAAAAGGTGTGTGTGTTGTGTGAATGTAGTGTGGTGTAGAAAGAGAGAGGAACTGTCTTTAGAGAGCATGCTGAACTGCTCTCTGGTGTTGATGAGACAAAAGGGAAACGGTTAGTGAGGACATGGGAAGGGTCTTTGAAGGGCTTCAGCACCCTCCTCGCTTCCCATATATCCTCACCGGGAGTAGCTCACGCCCGTTCGGTTGGTGTCTTCTTACCTCCTCCTTCCTACCTCCGTTTACTGAAATCTAGATATAATATGTCATGGTTTTCATCTCGGTCAACCGCCTCGATTACTTTAGTTTAGAAGGATAACAGATTGGTTTAGGAGCAACCACTGCATAATTATTGCCGCTTTTGCGTATTTTGGTGGTGGTTGCTGCTGGTGGATGTGTGATGGTAATTAAATACAATGGGTTTATGACCAATAAAATAATAATCGCAGTAATTGGGTATAAAGAACTACCTAAAAGAATCGTGGTCCTTGTCCATGTCATCTTCATGTGGGCCAACAGTATGAAATTCATATAAATGTTAAAGACCTAAGTGTATCGTCAAGGGTAAATGAATAACAGAGAACATACAGAATAGTTTTCTAAGCTGATTGCCGTTTGATGTATGGCGCTGTTATAACATGAAGCAAGCGTGTGTTTGTGAAGGTGCATGTGTGTGTGTGTGTGTGTGTGTGTGTGTGTGTGTGTGTGTTACAGTCCACAGCAGTGTTAAGTCACCAGTGTTTTAGTGTTTCTGGTGCAGAAAAAAAGCGATCATCATCATCATCTTTATCATTATTGTTCACTCATTCATACATACATACATACATACATACATACAAGGCTACTAATGACTAGTCATCTGCATAAGAATGACTAAGTGATTAGTCATTTATCTGACTGACACCTCTGGTCCAGTTTACTAATGCGGTTAGTAAAAGCAATGACCAGTACGAAGAGGTTAGTCATTTTACTTTGACTAAGGCCATACTCGGCTTTAGTAGTCACTTAGTCATAAATTGACTAACAATGTTACTCATCGTGACTAATCTTGCCACTCCTCTTGGACTACACGGACTTTACTAAGAAAGTTGGTCAGCATGACTAACTTTGGTTTTGTGTGACATAAGTACATTTAATCAGTCATTGTCCAGCAGTAAGTCGTTTAATTACTCACTTATCACCCATTTACCACTCATTAACTCACTCACCATCACCCGCTGCACATGTCTGTTCGCTCACTCAATCACTCACTCACTCTCCTCTCTGCACAGACCTACCTGACAGCCGCCCCCGGATCGAGGGCAACGAGGCGATCCCCTACCAGTTGCACCAGACCATCACCATCAACTGCTCCTCCCACGATGCCCTGCCAGCTCCCAGCCTCACCTTCTACATCAATGACCAGCCTGTGAGTCCCGCCCCCTGCGTGACATCCTTAGTGTGTCGCTTGCATGCCAGTCTTCTTGTGTATGAGAGCTTTTGTTACTCGACGCGAAAAATAGCTCAGGATTAGATTATTTTTTTCTCCAACCTAACTCATATTTTGATATCCTAGCATTGCGCGTGTTTTAACGAACTACTAGGTTAGTGTTTCTTTTAACCCACTTTTTACTAGTATATCGATGCCGTAGTGGTGTGCGTGTTTTAGCTACCGATGTTTAATGTGTGTGTGTGTGTGTGTGTGTGTGTGTGTGTGTGTGTAATTTTTTTTTGTTTAGTATAAATAATGTACATGCGGAGATGACTCATCTTTGCTTACTCTCGGGAGATTCCTTCATAAGAGCAAGTTTTGGTCATTGATTTTCATGGAAAGTAGTCTTCCTCAAACGAATTTTGCCAACTTATCGAGGACATATAAAACTGGCCAGGAATATCAGCTATGGTTTGGCTTAGCAGCTTTATCAACAGGTCGCAGGTTTATTGAGTAAATATACTTCCAGGCAGCTTAATTCATAAATCTAGTATGTATTCTGTATCGGGACTATCTCAGTGAATTATTGATAATCGGGATATTATGCAATAATTATATATTTGCACTATCTTATAGTAATTATGTTTAGTGGTAAAAATATGACGCAGATAAAGCAGTCAGTCGTCGAGGAGAGCAACAGTGCAACAGAGGTGCAACACTGTTGCTTAGTTGAACTTGGTGTCTGAGTCTCATGTGTGATGCAGGTTGACCCGGAGTGGGAGGACCTCAACCAGGTGCTAGTCAACGAGACTTCGGGGCTCGAGACAAGTCACAAGAGTTTGCACTTCAGGCTGCAGCCCAGTATGGTGCCACTGGGGCTGCTGCAGGTGAAGTGTGTGGCGTCGTACCCCCAGCTGTACTGGGAGAGCAGCGAGAAGACCTTCAGAGTCCTGGCGGGGCAGAGCTCAGGCCTCCCACTCGGCTCCCAAGGTGAGTAAACCTCGTCAGTCGCGTGATGGTAGGTAGGCAGGCAGGATGGCAGATGGGAATAGGTAAGATAGGTGTGAAAAAGGGAGGCCGAAATGGAAAAAAAAGAATGAAAAATATGATAGGAGTGATTGACGTCATTCAGATTCACACATTGTTCACGTCAATTTCGAGAATGAAAACTTCACTTTTCCCATTAAGTTTATAAGTGTATTTCATTGGTCAGTCTACAATCCAGCCGCGCTCCCACTCCATGACAGGTGAGTAATAGTTCAGCACAAAGGGTAACGAAAGAGAATAAAATAAGATGGGCATCAGGATAGAGCCATTCAGTGAAGAGTAATAAGGAGATTAAAGTAATTCAGCCACGCATATAAGATAGTCTACCACCACGACAGAGACTAATGGCGAGAAAAGTCAGCTTAGCACAAGACAAAGTAATGCACAGAAATAGAGCAGGTTAGCATAGGACAAAACCATCCATATAATAGTTTAACTCAAGACTGGCAAATAATAAAGCCAGGCAGAGCAGAGTAATAGACTTAGCTGAGCTAAATAGAGAAGAGGAATAGACATAATTGAGTCATATAAAGCAGAGGAATAGACTTAGCTGAGCCAGTCTGAGAAGTTGAATAAACTTTGATGAGCCATGCAGAGAAGAGGAATAGACTTAGCTGAGCCATTCTGAGAAGAGTGATTGACTTAGATGAGCCATGCTGAGAAGATGAATAGACTTAGCTGAGCCATTCTGAGAAGAGTAACTGACTTAGATGAGCCATGCTGAGAAGAGGAATAGACTGAGCTGAGCCATGCTGAGAAGAGGAATAAACTTAGCTGAGCCATGCTGAGAAGAGGAATAGACTTAGCTGAGCCATGCTGAGAAGAGGAATAGATTTAACTGAGCCATGCTGAAAAGAGGAACAGACTTAGTTAAGCCATGCTGAGAAGAGGAATAGACTTAGCTGAGCCATGCTGAGAAGAGGAACAGTCTTGGCTGAGCCATGCAGAGAAGGGGAATAGATTTATCTGAACCACGCAGGGAAGAGGAACAGAATTATCTGAGCCATACAGAGAATGAGAATAGATTTAGCTGAATCAGAGAAGAGGAATAGACTTAACTGAGCCACGCAGAGAAGAGGAACAAGCTTAGCTGAGCCATACAGAGAATGAGAATAGATTTAGCTGAATCAGAGAAGTGGAATAGACTTAACTGAGCCACGCAGAGAAGAGGAACAAGCTTGGGTGAGCCATACAGAGAATGAGAATAGATTTAGCTGAATCGGAGAAGAGGAATAGACTTAGCTGAGCCATGTAGGAAAGGGGAATAGCCTTTAGCCATGCAGAGAAGAGGAACAGACTTGAGCCATGCATAGGGAAGTAACATGCTTGACTGAGCCATGCATATATTTGTAATGGACTTTATTTATCTTACGTTTCAGGGTTTGTGCTGCAGGGCGAAGCAAGGCGTTCCGAGGCTAGCATGCACTTCCTTTCCGTACTCCTCCTCGCCCCACTTATCATGCGGTAGCCGGGTGACCTCAGTACTCTTTTTCCTTCCTTCTTCCCTAACCTAGTTCCCCTATTTATTTCTTATTAGATCATTGTTTTACCTCCGGTTTCTTTGCCCCTTATCTATCGGTCTTAACTCTAACCCTCACGTTCCCTGTAGTAGTTATTGCACTCCTAACTAACATCTCTTCTTAGCCATGTCCAAACAGTTTTGCATCCTGGTGGTTTTCGGATTCACGTTTGATATCTTGTAAGAAATAGTATTAGGTCACAGGCTGCGTTTGATAATCTAAAGTAATAACTATTATGGAAGAGATTGCATTCTGGAAAGTTGAGTCTTAACTTTAACGTGTAAAAACAAATAGCAGGCGTGTTTGTGTGTAAAACCATGTGTGTATCGACGTTTCCGGTTCCCGTGCTCGATATGGTATTCAAACCTCGTTACTTTTTTTGCCACATTAATGAATAGTCTGATACACCAAAGCGTTCCACCCAACGTATGTTCCTGCACGACTTTAGGCTGCCTCCCACGATTCACTTGTTACTGCATCAGCAAAAAATTGCAAAGAGAACTGCGGACTGTCCTGCTGGCTCATCATCACTGTCTTCATCGCCATTGTCATCATCGTCATTATCGTCATCACCATCAAACCTTTATCTTCGTCATCATCAGCATCATGTACGACGGGACTCGAGCCCCGAGAGCAGCAGGTGGTTGGTCAGCCTGAAGCCGCCTTGTTAATGTGATGGGCATCGTTGTGTGTCCAGTGTTCTGACGGAATTGTGTCGATTATTAATTTCGTTTTATTTGTATTAGGCTAAATTTGCCAATTTGTACGTACCCTTCCAATTTGTACCCCAAAGAAATAAAATCCTCTGGAAAAGGAAGCTGAGGCATAAAATATAAACTATTGTCGAATGATGAATGTTAATGAACCGTTATAATGACAGTGCTGAAGTTCATTTTATGCCTCAGCTCAACCCTCAAACATTTCTTTCCTGCAGTGAGTGCTAATCGGAATGGTGCGTACATATTGGAGGACACGCCCTAGTTAGGTGACTGGATAACCTGATTCTTTTTAACTGGCGTGTGGGTGATTTAGTGTTTGTTTAGTTTGCTTATGAAGCATAAACGACTGATTACGCAGTTATGAGTATGGTGAGGAATGTGTTGCGTTACGGGTGCTACGACCCAATAAGAGACAATGTGTAGGACGTGAGATGAAAAAACTGACTCTTCAGACCCAACTTTGTGTGTGGATAGTAATTTTTCGTGTCTTCATGGTTGCAGTGGAAGCCATGTCCGTGTTCGCTAATCTTTTCACGAGGAGAGTCCAGAGGAGAGAGAGGGGCGTTAATATATTCATCAGCTTGCCTTACTTTTCTCACCCTGTCCTTACCCGCTGTGCACGCGTTATCTATTGCTTCACCCTTTCATGTAAAAGATGGTGCTGATAACGCTCTCGCCAGTTGGCCCTTATCCAGAGGAACAGAAAATGAGTAGTTCAGTGCTGAAAACAGCAAGGACAACCCTTTGAAAGTACAAGATATATAGGGATAAGATAGCCTTGGAGATGCATGTTTTGTGTACCATGACCTAAATGAAGGAAGTCACGTTTCCTTCAGCACAGGGTATCTAATGTAATGCCTGGAACAGTTTGCTGCTGGGAGAACCGTAGCGGTAGCTTTTGGTTGCATTTTGCTGTGTAGGTTTTCAATTGTGTGACTTTCCATTGGGTTAATAGTGTGAGGCATTTGTCAACATGGTCTTTGTGTCACCACTGTTAAAGGATAACTTTTAAATTACCCTTGATCATTGGTGTTGGTGGATGTTTGTGGTGTGAAACGTTCTTTTCTGAAATCTACTGTCAGACATTGTACAGTTTTATTATTTGATAATATGTTCTGTTTGCCCTTGCCTATGTGTGTGTGTGTGTGTGTGTGTGTGTGTGTGTGTGTGTGTGTAGACATATATATATATATATATATATATATATATATATATATATATATATATATATATATATATATATATATATATATATATATATATATATATATATATATATATATATATATATATATATATATATATATATATATATATATATATATATATATATATATATATATATATATATATATATATATATATATATATATATATATATATATATATATATATATATATATATATATATATATATATATATATATATATATATATATATATATATATATATATATATATATATATATATATATATATATATATATATATATATATATATATATATATATATATATATATATATATGTGTGTGTGTGTGTGTGTGTGTGTGAACTCTTTATAGTACCATCCATGACTTTCCGTCCTTTTTCTGAGGTGAACCAAATCTTCTGTATCAATTTTCAAGTCGTGCCTCTCATCTGTGATGCAAAGCATTTAAAGATTCTTACTTTCATTACTCTTCTCTATTGTCTTCAAAGATGTTTATTTTCTGAACGAAATCTGCTCTGTATATAGAAGTGAATGCCTATTTAAAACAATGTAAGTGTATTTGATATTGAATGTTAATAAATGTACAAAGGTTCAGCAACTTGATTCAACATCATTACTGTGTTATGATTCCAGACAGCAGAGTCGTTGGACATGGGATAATGATAGTAGTTGTAGAATTATGATATTTAAGTAGTCCAGTAAAGTGACACAGTAGTTGTAGAATTATGATATTTAAGTAGTCCAGTAAAGTGACACAGTAGTTGTAGGATTATGATATTTAAGTAGTCCAGTAAAGTGACACAGTAGCACTAGAAGGGATTGGTAGCAGCTGTGGGTGTTCTTAGAGGAACTATAGTCGGTTTCATTTCATCTGTCCACCTACCACCTGGGATATTTCAGTCTCCGCCGAGTGGCCTAAGACTGCCCACAAGCTGTCCAGGAGACCACCTATCAACCCGCACGGTGACCACTCGGCCAGCATCTCCCCTTATGTATGGTATATTATCGATGTGAAGCGGCCTGTGAGAGAGCGAGAGAGAGAGAGCGAGAGAGAGAGAGCGAGAGAGCGAGAGCGAGAGCGAGAGAGCGAGAGAGAGAGAGCGAGAGAGAGAGAGAGAGAGAGAGAGAGAGAGAGAGAGAGAGAGAGAGAGAGAGAGAGAGAGAGACCTTTATCGCCTGTTACTAAAATACTTCAAAGACCGTCCGGGGAATAAGTGCCATGGTATTTCTCCAAAGTTTTTATTAAAAAAAAAGAAAAGAAAAAGAAAGTCTCTCGAACTCTTACATACACAATCATTAACCAGCAAAACACCGCCAGTCCATTAGAGGTACTGGAAGGTGGCCCCTCCACGCCAGGGAATGGAGGGAACACCGGGTGGAGTAGAGGTAAAAGTCGGTGGCCCACACTGGCGCTGTCAAGGTCCACTCCATGGTAAGTCTGGATCGCGCAGGTGTGCGATGGCTGGGTGCGCGCACACCTGGAAGATTCAAAAGGGTGGAGCTGCCATGACAAACTGTCACGTTCTCCAAGGGTACGCCGCAGTCAGTGTAAAAAAAAAGCGAAACCAAATAACTTATTGCTACCATTCTTAAAAACTGTCGCTTATTTCCACTGCCATTAATTATTACATGCTTGAGCATAATAAATGATACTGTACAACCAAAGTAGTGCAGTACCATCAAATACTTACAGCCATGGTGTACAGAACGAATGAGAACATGACTTATTCAATGAACGCTAGCAATAAATACTTTTAATTTTCTCTCAAGGGTACTGTGTGTTTGCGGTGTACTGAGGTCACTGGAGAACATGGCAGCTTACCCGGCAGCTCAGCATTAGCGATGCGACGGGGAAAAAATGACTTAGATATATAGATGGGGGGAAAAAATGACAGATATACAGATGGAGTAAACGACTACCAAGTTGCAACTAAGGAACACTATCCAAAAGTATCTACTAATTCTCAAATACGATATTACGCCTCCATATTATAGTTAAGGGACGAAATACATGTCCCTCAACCATAATATGAAGGCGCAAGTACTTAAAAGTAAAGAAAAAGCCTAATCCCCTTCCCCTAACGATCTTGGGGGACCCGTGGGAAATCGGTGTTTTTGGGTGGGGGAGCATATTTAAACTACTCCAATCGAACTTTACATAACCAAACCTCTAACGAGATGAGGGATGTTTTATATATTCGGGTGGAGCCACAGATGAAAGGAGTGTGGGGGTAATACTTACGAAGATTATTTTTGCAAGCCTAGTTGGATACTGGGCGATATCAGATCGAGTGTTGCTGGTGAACATTAATAGAAACCCCATTGATGTCAATATTATACAAGTTTACGCACCTACCACGGAAAGTAGCGAAGAGGAAATAAATCATTTCTATTACAACTTGAACTCTGCAAAACAACAATGTAAGGCTCATGAAATAATAATGATTATGGGAGACTTAAATGCGAAAGTGGGAAGAGGAAGAGTGGGAGATACAGTCGGCCCTTTCGGACTTGATGACAGAAGGGATGTGTGGATTGAATGGTGCGGGGAAAATAGTCAAATGATCGCGAACACCTGGTTCCGATTGCATCCAAGGAGACTGTATGCATGGAAGAGCCCTGGAGACAGTTATAGAAATCAAATAGATTACATAACTATAAATAAAAGGTTCAGAAACTCGATAATTGCAAAACTTATCCCAGTGATTGCAGTGACTAGATTAAACTTAAAAAGCATACAGAAAAGTAAAACCCCCAAATGAATTTAAAAGAACTTAGGAAGGAAGGAGGACAAAGACATAGTGTAGCAGTTCAAAATAGATGAGGCTCTTTTGGAGGAAAATTAATGATAAACTAGAAAATGAATGGACATGCTTACAAAAAGCATATGTGGAAGTGGCTGAGGAAATAATACCAAGGAAAGAAAGAAGAGCAAGACGAGCGTGGATGACAGAAGATATCCTCGACCTGATGGAAGATCGAAGGGCGTTTAAGCATAGGAATGCAGTAAGATACAGAGAACTGAACGGATAAGTAAAAAGACGATATTCTGCTGCAAAGGAAAAGTGGGTAAATGTGATGATAGAAGACTTGGCAAGTAGGGATACTCAAGTGATGTACGAAAGCGTGAAGAAGTTTACTGGCAGAAGAAATATAAGTACAGGAGAAGCAATAATGAAACGAAATAGAAAGATAGCAATGGAAAAGGAGGAAGTTGGAAGGTTTCGTTTAGTCGGCGCAACATCTGTGGTCATATGCCGGAGAGAGTCAGAAGGGGAAGGAATTATAGAAGGAAACATATCCCAGGAAACGGGACACAACCCCCGATTAAGACAGGGGCGTGGGTTTTCGGAAAAGCCGCCAATTTTTTTCCTCCTTGCGAACGAACCAGCTTCTCTCTCGGTAGCCGAGGTGCTGTGTGCTAACAACTTTCACAAAGCCCCTGGAAATGAAGTCAATAAGAACAAGAAGTAGAGCGGTTAAAACCTGTGTGTCGGTGTTTGATGTACGGATCAGAAACCCTGACGATTAGTAAAAAAGAGGAAAAAAGCTGAAAGCCTTGAATGTGCTGCTAAAGAAAGTTGTGTTGAAATATCCGTGGATAGAGGACATCAAATGAAGTGCTAAGGAGAATGGATGGAGTGGATGAGAGCTACTGGTAAATGAGCAAAAACAGTGAGTTGTTGTTGTTGGATGAAGAAGGAGAGAAGGGAATGGAAGAATAACAGGAAGAAGAGAATCCCAGGGAGCAGAGAAGAGGCAACAAGAGGATGGAAGGAAACGGGAGAACACTGGGAGGCACACTGGGAGGGGACAGCTGCTGCAATTAACGAGAGAGGTGTGGCAGTCCATGGTCGCCAACGTCTGCAGGGGCACGGCACTTCAGTAAGTAGCCTCTACCGGGGGCTTCGCCCCCCTCGACCCCCCTCCTAACCAGGGGGGGTGCAGCCCCCCTATTATGCGCCGGTAAAACTAGTTTAGTACAACAGTATGCAAGACTTTGGAAAGGTTATTATTCTCGTGGAGGCAATATTGGAGGTGCGTAGCGAATCTCCATATTTACCCTCAAATTAGATGGAGTAAACGACTACCATCTTTCACCAGTTAGTTGCAACTAACACTATCCAAAAGTATCTACTAATTCTCAAAACTTGTAATAAGCACAACTTGGGCTAATCTTACAAAACATTAAAAACTAGTCAGGCAATAACTGATAAGAGTATCAGGGGTCTGCATACCTTCACTCAACCGTCGCGTCAGTCGACCTGCGAGGCACAATGACAAGCCATCTCGGCAGTCTCACTTGTGTGGGTCAACCAACTCGGGACTGCGACCGCTGCAATACAATAACAGGAAATTAGTTGACATTTATAATACACATTTGTTTAACATTACTCAAGAAATAAAGTTATGAGGATACACATACGACCCTTCCCACATGGTTCTGCAGGCGAGTCACGTACCACCAACAGGACAACCACCACCACACCCTGGGAACACCACAACACGTAAAACACCGCAACACAAGCACCACACGCAGAACCGCCTCCTTCCCCCGGTCGCCAGCCAGGAACTGCGTCCCTTTTACTGCTGCACTAGCCTCGTACTTATCCCTACGAATCTCTGAACATCGACTCATGAATCACAAGATAAACCCCGAAGCATATTCGTTCTTTTTGCTCATTTATTACAAACCACTCTACTTTTAGTTTTCCTTTATGTGAAAAATACAACCGTGATGGGTTTATGATGACACCATGCAATGCTTGTCCTACATTTTTCACCCAAGAAGCTGATATGACATCTCATCTGTGACGGCTTGACCAGTGGAGGCCTCTGATTGGCTCTCTCAGACGCTCATGTAAGCTAGTGATAGAAAACGGGATAAAACGCTTTTTTAGAGCATCTAGGTAATTACGTGGTTACAATAAGAATTATGTTTTCGTTTCAATTACATGACAATCAGCTAAATACTTATATAAATATAGAAATGCAATGCAAAACAATGCAATGTGGCATTTGTACAATCATGAAAACATTTAACATAGCAACTTGTGCCACACCTCATCTTCCTTTAGATAACTTAACTAACGTCTATCACCAATGTGCCGACACCAAGACGCCTCAGTGGCACGGGTGCAAAGCACAACTCTGCCTAGCGACTTGGTGCACGACCGTCTTCGGCATCACCTACGTACAGGAGTCAGGGTCATTGGGTAGTTACTGGCTTCGTTTTATCTATTATCTTAATGCTATGTTAGAGAAATATATTCACTCTCTAGTGCAGTGGCTCTTAACCTTTTCAGAGGCGTTGAACCCTAACGAAAACCTCCGCACAGTAAGCGAAACCCTCAAGTATGAAGAAAAAAAAAAAGAAGAAAAAAAAATACAAAAATGCAGAAAAATAGCTTTAAAATTCGAGTATATTTAGATAATACAAAAAATAAATCTAATTTTAATTAATACAAAAATAAAAGAAAACCGGCTTAAAATTCAATTGCAAAATTGCAGTGTGTTCCGGAGAGCTTTCGCCGAACCCCTGATACTGGCTCAACGAGCCCCTGGGGTTCGGTCGAACCCAGGTTAAGAACCACTGCTCTAGTGTATTAGGCTGGCGAACAAGGATAATAATTTCAGATTAGAACGATAGCATTAATTTTTCATGACTGCAGAGTTCCAGCGTGCACAGGACACTGATCTGGTTTTAAATTTTCTTGTGTGTGCTATCAGAACGAGAAGAACAAGAGCTGTGGGTCTCCAGCTTGCTCGGTGAAGATAGTGTCTGAATTATCGATGTTTTGCTAATGTTTGTTACAAACATTAGCAAAATATCGATAATAATAATAATAATTCTACTCACAGTATTTATTTCATACCTGCGGCAAAATACAAGATGCTGCTTTTCAATTGCAAGCAAATGACTGAAACATTTAAGTTCAGCGGTGTCAAAATCATCAAAGTACACATTACTATAACTACTTCTCGCTAACTTCAATTTTCATAAATATGCGCTATGGCAACAATGAACACGAGCAGGCAATCATCAAATTAGAACTGTACCGTACTTAGAACCACTGCAAGCATAAATACAAAAGCTTCATCTTCTCTGTGCTGCAGCTTGGTCATGGCAAGGCAATGCTTAATAATATTCTCACGAAAATCACGATATTTTCAATTCGAACAACGCTCAGCCACGGCAGCCTTAATGTTTGCTCGGCAGATTCAATACCTTGTTCTGATTTATTCGTGCAGTTTAGCGAACAGACTACTGAGTATAATAATATTCAAACAGCAGAAATAAATATGGAAAGAGCTCACTTTGTTAGCTAGAAAGTCTCATTACTGAGAAAGCATATATGAAGTTACTAAATAAGCACATGGAAACTGTTCGGGGTTTGGATAGGGCAGGGTTTATGGTATCTTCAAACACATGATGGGCAGCAACTTACAGCATAAATTAGCAAAGAAAAAATTTACTTTTTGGTGTAGTAACTCAGTACTGTAGAGGCACATACCAATTAACTGAGTAAACGTATAACTACATGACCTTAACTGCTACAGGACCTTAATTACATACGCTGTTGAACAAGTGACGCTGCCAAAATAGGGTACTTAGACAAGCAATAGAACAACTATGTACACAAATGGCTCCCACAGGACTACAAAATTATCTGGTCCCTGAAATGCCGCAGTGAGCTCAGCATGACTTCAATTTGTGCTCTGAAAAGGTGACGCTAAAAAAGGAACACATTACTCCGGCTGACTTGAAAATAACATCCGATATGACTACAAAGTTATCCGCCTTCCTCTACCACGACACATTACCCCTCACACACCACGCCAACACCACCACCTTCCTCTACCATGCCGCAACATCCACCCACCCCACGCCCACCACTACCACCTTCCTCTACCATGACACACCACTCACACACCGCACGCCCACCACCCGATAAGGACTTATTCATCTACCTGACGCTGGCAAGAATTACTAATGACACCGATCGCCGTGGGAATGCGACGAAGTGGACAGAACAAATGATTATTGGTAAGCCATCTCTTCAGGTGTGTGCGTGTGCGTGTGTGTGTGTGTGTGTGTGTGTGTGTGTGTGTGTGTGTGTGTGTGTGAGTACTATATACAAATAAAAACAAACTCTGCCATGTATGTGTGTTTGCGTGTTGTTAATGAGTACTCCACACCGATCACGTAACGGACGGCGCGCCCTTGTGTGCCTAAGAAAGTATACATGAAAAGGAAAATTGGCTACTGTGGCACATGTACGCAATTTCCAACACCGTGTTTCCGAGTACTCGAGAACCCTGGGCTGCGTGATGTGCTGTGTGGGGTAGATAACAGGGGGTGCTTAAGAGAGTCCGGGAGGAAGTGGAGGAGCAAGGGAGCAGTATATGCCCGGGAGGATTTTTTTCTTTTTCAACGTACCGGTGGTGTTTGTTTACGCAGTGATTTTCTTAAGTCGTCCCTCGTGAACGCATCGAAAAGTATTAAATGTTTTTATACGCGAGAAGCTTCCGTGTTTAGTACTTGTTAATATCCTTGCGTGCGCGTGAGAAGGCTTGCTATAACCAGCCTTATGACCTCTATTATTAGAAGAGTAATTTGTTTTAAGGTGAGCAAGGTACTTTTTTCCTCTTTGTTTTTCTGGTTATAAAAGCCTTAACAGGTGCCTGATAAAGCTGGGCTCTTGATAATAGGGATCACGACTCTGTACTACTTCACGATAACCTATACTTTGTCGGTCACCACTTAGGCACAAGGAGATAACTTAATATCGGAAGGCGGGAGGCGCTAGCAAATGGTCGTGAAGGTAATAATGCTTAGAAAAAACTGCGTTGCAGGAAATAAGATAATACATCCTGTGTTGTGACCCCCCCCTTCTTTTTTTTACCCAGGCCTGCCATGTTGCATTCAGGGCTCGCTGGCGTGTGCTTCTGCTTTGTGTTCGTTGCTTCAGTAGAGTTATACGACCGGTAAACTAACGGTCCAGCTGAATTTATGAGGTTCGTCGATACCATTACATCCATTACGGTGGAAGTCTTGGTGAGCGGTACACAAATACACAAACATGCGCTAGACAAACACAGCTGACAAATGGAAGCTATATCAACAATTCTAATACGTATAACAATATTTTTTTAAACAATAACAATCCGAATAGGAAAATAGTGTAGTGATGAGGATAGAGCCAACGCCGTGATTAAATTTACTGTATCGTTTTGAAAATGTCTTGTTCAGTTCTATCCACGCTTTGCCCAATTCTGCTCTCCATGAATCAAAAAGATAAAAAACGTAGCATGTATTAGAATGAAAATCTTCAATGGTGATTTGTATTTAAAAAGGGCAATTTTTTATGTCTATTCGCTATTTTTATATTTACGGATTATTTTTTACAACTGGGAACTATTTTAGTTACTACACATTGTTATCTGGCCATTCCTTACTGCTAGATTTTTTTTTATATTTCTTTTTCTAGTTGCTCTAGAATCCAGATGTCCATGTCGCCACGTAAAAAGAGTGATGCTATTTTAGGGGTATTTAACTGTCATTATTATTCGTAAGACCTCACACGAAAAACATTATTATTATCATTGTTGTTGTTGTTGTTGTTGTTGTTGTTGTTATAGTTGTTATTATTGACCCTCAAATAGGTTGACTGCATCCACGCGCCACGTCGTATGAAGTTAATATCATGTAGGCTATATACCGTTGCCAAGCACGTCTCTGTTGCCCATAGGTGTGACGCGTCTCTCTCAACGAGGCATCGAGGGCAAGCCGGGTAGGGGGAGGAGGAAGCGTACGGGGAAAAAGTGGAGGTGGAGGGTGAGGAGTACGCCACGAGGGGAGAGTGTAGGGAGATTACTTTTCGTGCGTGCAACGTGTTTGAGTTTATGGCTGTCTAAAGACCGTATTTACAGTTACAGTTGTTAACTCTTGTGAGGGTGAAGAGAGTGCGTGCTAGCGAGGGGAGGTGGTTGTACTAAACGTTATGTGTGAGTATGTGGAGGATTCTAAAATGTGGTGTGTTTGTGTGAGGGGAATGGCAGGGACCTATGTGGTGGGAGGTATGGCGGGGAAGGAGGGACGCAGAGCAGGGGAGATGAGTGCAGGAGGGTTGGAGGGTGCGTGATAGAGGGGTGCTAGACAGGAAAAGGGTGGAAGGGCGAGAGGAGGAGGGGAAATGGAGGGAGCGCAGGAGAGGAGGGTAAGAAGGGGAAGGGGACCACTGCACGCACTTCTGAAGCTCGAAATTGGATATGGTACTTTAGACAATTGGGCAAAAAATCCTTACATAAGTGTAGAACTAAACGTTGGTGTCACTCATGTAGTACACGATCATTAGTCACTCCGTGCCTCCAAGCTTTGATGTCACACAACTTGAACAAGAGTTGCTCAGAAGTGTTCGCTTTCAAATTAGACAAAAATATATTTGTGTGTGTGTGTGTGTGTGTGTGTGTGTGTGTGTGTGTGTGTGTGTGTGTGTGTGTGTGTGTGTGTGTGTGTGTGTGTGTGTGTGTGTGTTACGCTGCTGATAAGATTATGCCTTGAAAACCTTACGAAATTTGAGCTAAGATCTTGGAGCCTCAGCTTAAGAAATCGATCGACAAAAAAAGCATTAAGGTCACGATTACTATAGAGTTTGAATGCAGATTAACCTTTTTCGTTAACTTGAGGCCCGCGTTCATTCACATCCTATCTCAGTACAAATGGTATTCCTATGGGATGTAATTCTCGGACCGTAGATGTGATAACGGAATTTCATTTACCGGCTTATCCTGATGATGTCCCGGGGCTGTGGCGCTACTTTCCTTGAGCTCCAAGTTATCCCCTCTCAAGGGACATATACTGTTGACAGCTGTGTAGGGAGCGGCACCAAAACATGCACCAGCCAGAAGGGGCAAGTGTCAAGCAAGATGGGAAACAGTCAGCCGACTTAGCATCTTATGTCCACTCTGCATCTGTAAATAAAATTTGACTCATCATAAATAAATCAGGACCCTGTCGATCTAAGGTAAGAACAAAATTCTACAACTTATTGAACTAAGAGATGACGACGGTTAAAATTATTCAGTCATTGGCGGGTTCCAGTATGATAAAATTTAGACCTTCTCCTAGCCGGATTTTTTTTGTCGCCTCGCGGGCTTTTGTAGTTTTCAGCCTTTGAGCCGCCTCCCTTGCCGTAAAAAAATAAACAAAACTCGTATACTCCATCCCTTACACATACACCATGCGCAGACTCTTATTATGCATGTATCTGTAATATAGACAACTGACACGTAATATAATAGGTAAACGAATATGATCGGCTTTAAATTTTAAAAACAACAATAAAGAATCAAAGTCTCACCCAGCGACTTGTGTGTCACCGGCCGGGACAATATTCTGCAAGTGCCTCGGTAAATCTCTTCCTTGATGGCGTGTTTGCAGGCGCAGTTCCATGTATCAGGTGGAGGAGGGCTGAGCCGACGTCGTGACCTTCCCCAGCCTGCACGCCGAGAAATATGGCCTCATCCGGCGCGCAACTCTGCAAAATTGGCTCCACTCAAAGTTAGGACCTGCCTTCAATATTGGCCACACCTGATCCACGACTACTACTGCGCCCTGTCCATCACCGCCGCTGCCTCGCCTCCTCGGCCTCCTCCCGCCCCAAACTTCGCCCATACTGACAGTAAACATTCACTTCGCCTAAACCAGGAGCGAACAATGTCCTTAACACCGTGAGGGACAGCCTGGCGAAGAAGAGCGCTTTGGGGGTGTAATGACGGTGCAGGAAGGCTCTCACCACTTTCCTGCTCTATGATGAATAAGCATAAAGAAACGTAACGCTACAATACATTAATGATGATAAAAAGTGTTCGGGGGATGTCAAGACCAAGTAAGAGCACTATACAACCTACCTACCCCTCACTCCTACTTCCCTGCCCAGCAACTTGGCAACATCAACTGAGGGAATATAATGATGTAATTCATAAAGAAGCAACATAGCCAACACTTTCCAGAGGAAATTGTCAAGACACATTTGGAATTAAGCCTGATTACATTAGTTAAGCGAACATGTATTCTGTTCTATCGGAGCTGTCTGTCGCTGACCCTTATAATATTTTATTGTTTGTCTCTTGATCTATTTCCATAATTGAAAAACTACGAATACTTAAAGAAACAGACTAATGATACAATCACATAGCAAGCAACAGACACAACACGAAGAAAATTAAACTATATTACACTTAAAAGCTGTACTCTTTCACACAGATTTTTGCTACAAAAACCGAAAGAAAAATAATTACATAATATTTCTGTGAGGAAGACTGCCAAAAATTTAGAGAAAATAAATATAGTATAATTACTACATCCTGTGTTTCCCGACACCACTCACACCACCCATTACAGAATGTAGCCTATTTAGGACAGCAGGATCCTCCCGTGTATTTCTGTTGTAATGAATAATGTGTAGGGCAGATTTATTGTTTGGCATCAAACGTTTAGGATCACCTCACTTATATCTTTAAGAAAATAACTACACTGACTTCAACCTCCGTAAATCACGAATGAGCTTAATCTACGGAGGCTAACTCAATCCTTGGTGAACTGGCTGACAGAACTAACGATCGATTTACTACCTGACTGAGCTTAACCTCCGAAAATAGACTCGCAAATTTTAACAACTTGGAATGAAGGGTTAATGAAGCTATACATAAAGCCATTTGAATACCTAAAATTGTGAATATCCTAGATTATGCCCAAAGACAGTGCACCTGGAGAGAAAGATCAGTTAGTCAAGAGGAAAGTTTTTCAGCTCAAATTAATTGACCTTTTTATTCCCCATCAAGATCGATTATATATTTGTTCCACCTATGAGAAAACTATTGGGTGTGTCTCACAATGTTGCTTCAACTTTCTGTCGGTATCGTTTCAACAAGCTAAAAAACAAGAAACTTGACCTTTACTGGCAACCCTGACTGTGATGGATGACATTTCCTCGACGCTCCAAAGTTTTGCTTCCTTAAAAGAAATAAGCCGGAAAGAAGAAGACTAGGATTAAATGGAGTAGAAAGCTGAGCAGGATGGACTTTTTGACCTCGCTTTTACTCTCTTCACAGTGACGGTACAGATCAACACAAGAAGAAGGAATTTGAAGAGAAATAGCACAAGAAGAAGGAATTTGAAGAGAAATAGCACAAGAAGAAGGAATTTGAAGAGAAATTGCACAAGAAGAAGGAATTTGAAAAGAAATAGCACAAGAAGAAGGAATTTGAAGAGAAATTGCACAAGAAGAAGGAATTTGAAGAGAAATAGCACAAGAAGAAGGAATTTGAAGAGAAATAGCACAAAAAAGAAGGAATTTGAAGAGAAATAGCACAAGAAGAAGGAATTTGAAGAGAAATAGCACAAAAAAGAAGGAATTTGAAGAGAAATAGCACAAGAAGAAGGAATTTGAAGTAACAAGAAGAAGGAATTTGAAGTAAAAAGAAGAAGGAATTTGAAGTAACAAGAAGAAGGAATTTGAAGTAACAAGAAGAAGGAATTTGAAGTAACAAGAAGAAGGAATTTGAAGTAACAAGAAGAAGGAATTTGAAGTAACAAGAAGGAATTTGAAATAACACCAGAAGAAGGAAAATGCAGAGAAGTAACACTAGAAAAATGAAAATGGAAATGAAAAGAATCATCCACCTTTCGGCCCAAACCAACATCACAAAATTATGGGCGAATCTCTTCTGGGAGGAAAGCGGCTCGTTCAGACCCAGGAACACCAGAAAGGATGATAGAAACATCAAGAAAAGGAAAAGAGAAAAATCATCCACCTTTCGGCCCAAACTAACATCACTAAATTATATTATGGGCGAGTCTCTTCTGGGAGAAAAGCGGCTCGTTCAGACCCAGGAACACCAGAAAGGATGATAGAAACATCAAGAAAAGGAAAACAAAAAAGTCATCCACCTTTCGGCTCCTGGGGCCGCAGGGTGGGTGTCGGGTGAATCTCCTATGGAGAGAAGGAGGCTAACCCACACAGTCAAGATAGAGGATAGAGAAAGGAAATTAAATCATCGAGAAAAGAAAATGAAATTACAATATCAAGAAAATAATAAAAAGTCACCCAGCTTTCGGCCCCTGGGGCCGAAAGCTGGGTGACGGGTGAGTCTTCCGGGGAGGCGGAGGCTTACCCACACCCAGCAACACCAACAGAAAGAAAGGGAAATATAACATCAAGAGAAAAGAAAAGAAGAAGAAATGAAAAACAAAGTAAACAAAGCAAAACAAGACAAAACAAAAGCAAAACAAAACAAAACAAATTAAAACAACATAATAAATAAATAAATAAACAACCCAGTAACAAACAATTTAATTTAGCTACTGGGATGGAGGTGGTGGTAGTGGTGGTGGTTGTGATGGTGGTGAATGGGTTTGGTGGTCGGGGTAGGAGTGGTGGTATGGTGGTGGAAACATGATAACATGGAAATGCAGGCAACAGAAAGCCTATTGGCTCATTACGAGGTTGCCTGCTTCGGTGATTTAATCTGCTCGACAGCCACTTGGGGCTTGAGGAGCAGATAAAAGCACCTCGATATTGAGGAGCAAATGAAAGCACCTCGATGTTCGTTTACTCCTGACGCAACGAAATGACGGTCGATTCGATATTTAAAGGAGTTGATGGTATTCGCATTTACTACTTCTGAGGGAAGATTGTTCCAGTGGCGGATGACTCGGTTTGAAAAGAAACTCCTTCCAATGTCTGTGTTACATCGACTCGACTGTATGGGTAAACCGTTATTTCTAGTTCTTGAGTTGGTTTGCAGTTCAAAGAATTTGGAGTAATCGACGTTACTGAACTTTTTCAGGTACTTGAAGACTTGAATCATATCCCCTCGTAGGCGTCTGTTCTCCAGTGTAAAGAAATTGAGTCGCTTGAGTCGTTCCTCGTGAATAGGTAGGGAGAGTAATAAAGGCAGCTAAACTGAGAAGCTGAAGGCAGGCACTAGAGGGTGACCTGTAGCCTAGCTGTGATGGTGACGGTGTGGTGGCGGCGGTTCGATAAACGTATGGTGATGTAAATGCATAAGTGTGGAGGGCGGGGAAGGGGAAAACGTGATCCATCAATTATGGTGGATATTACTGCGTTCAGAATAAGGTACTTGTGACACCCGTGAACGTTAAGAATTTATCACAAATGTCAAAACGTGTAGAGGGGCTGCCACTACAATGTAAATTTTGCCACATTTCTTAAGAAAAAAAAGTGTCATCAAGAACAGCTAACGGGACACCGACCTGTTCAAACGATTTTTTTTTTCTTGCGTCTAGGCGGCGTTTGTCAGGCCTCTCCTTATTGGCTGGAATCCTCTCCTTCTCAGGAGGTTGTCTGTCATTCACATGATTTTGTGCTACATGTCTGTATTATTTGTATTATATCTTGTATAAGAAATGAGCTAAGGAAAATAATATAGAAACATGTAGCACGAGAGCCAGAAAGAGATTCAGCCAATGACGAGAGGACACAAACACTGCCGAGGCGTCAGAGAAACACTTCGTCTGTACAGACTTAACCTGTTGGTTTGGTTAGTTATTTACATCAATACTACTATCCATATCAGACCCTATGACATACCGTTTTTCGCAAATATCTTTCAAACGAAGACTCGGATCAGCATGAGACTTTGGCACATATTGTTTCACACACTCCGCTAATTTTTGACGCTATTGTGCAATGCCAGATGCGGTTAATTATAGCGTTTACTCTTGACTGTGATGGCAAAACCTGCGTGAGCCACTTACACATTCGAACAGGTGAGGCGTGACGTATTTGTGACGTGTATCCACCACCTACCTCCACCCCTGGCTTCCCCTACTCCCATCCCTCCCTTTCCCTCCCTCCTCCTTTTCCCCCGCACTCTCTCCCACCGCCCACTTTCTCCCTCTCTCCTCCCTCTCTCTCTCTCTCTCTCTCTCTCTCTCTCTCTCTCTCTCTCTCTCTCTCTCTCTCTCTCTCGGTGTACATGAGATGTGAAGCGTTGCACACACATGACTTGTCTACAATGGCGGATAACTCGAAAGTATATGCTAAGTATGGTAGGGTGTTTTTTGCACACAACCCTGATTCCTGTTCCAGCGTAACTGGATGTTGCTTAAGTGCTGTGTGAGGTTTGTTTGGCAGTTATAGAACCATTGAAAGTTATACGAGTATATGACCCTCCTGCCCACAGGTTACGTTGAGCGTATGATGGGATGAAGCACGTAGCTGACGCTTGACCATTTATAGGAAATCACGTAAGAGACGGAAAGGAATGACGTTGGAATTGCAGCGGGAATTCATTGTAAAGTAAAAACGTGAAACGAAATTGGAGAAATATATGAATAATTTATTCTGATGTTCGGAAAAGACTGCCATACGATATGTGTTCATGTAGATATGTTAAAAAGTCATAGCAAACAAAAATAGATAGCGAGTATATGATGGGTGGATTAATAATGTAAATAACTGACCACATAGGCTGTTACTTCAACATTCATCACCATCGACAAACAGGTCATCCTCGTCACCACTGTTGATGCTGATGCAGACGGGATATAATTTATATTTATCTGCCATTAATTCAAGTCATACGTGTGCATGGATTCTTATCTCGTGTACAGCGCAAGTGTTAGAGAGAGAGAGAGAGAGAGAGAGAGAGAGAGAGAGAGAGAGAGAGAGAGAGAGAGAGAGAGAGAGAGAGAGAGAGAGAGAGAGAGAGAGAGAGAGAGAGAGAGAGAGAGAGAGAGAGAGAGAGAGAGAGAGAGAGAGAGAGGTATGGGGGAGAAAGAGGGCGGGGGGAGAGAGTGCGGGGGAGAAGGAGGAGGGAGGGAAAGGGAGGGATGGGAGTAGGGGAAGCCAGGGGTGGAGGTAGGTGGTGGATACACGTCACAAATACGTCACGCCTCACCTGTTCGAATGTGTAAGTGGCTCACGCAGGTTTTGCCATCACAGTCAAGAGTAAATGCCATAATTAACCGCATCTGGCATTGCACAACAGCGTCAAAAAGTGTGTGTGAAACAATCTGTGCCAAGGCCCCATGCTGATCCGAGTCTTCGTTTGAAAGATATTTGCGAAAAACGGCATGTCATAGGGTCTGATATGGATAGTAGTTCACCTTCATAATGGTACCATGAATTCATTAAATAAGCGTGTTGTGTGTGTGTGTGTGTGTGTGTGTGTGTGTGTGTGTGTGTGTGTGTGTGTGTGTGTGTGTATGTGCGTGCGTGCGCGCGTGCGTGCAATGAACTTATATGCCAGGTTGTGACACTTTGGGTTACAATTGAAGTATGTGGAGCACAAATAATTAAGCCCCAACGCTCATAAGTGACACTGGTAATATTTTGTACCGCCGCTTCTGTTTCCTTCATTGAACACTCATTCTCACAATGCCTCTGACACCGTCATGTTGGTGCAAAGCAAGCTTAGCCACCTTGGACTGGCTGGACGATGTCGATTCGCTTGATCTAACTTTGCACGTTCGCCTGCTTTGTCGTCTGAATCCAAACAGCCATGAACATTTACATCGCCAGCAAGAGAGCCAACGAAGTATTCGAGAGAGTCTGGGAAATGCTATATGAACCGACCCACTAGCCCTTCACACTTCATGCCCATCTACTATCACCCCCACCCACACAATGCTACACTCAGATGCTCCGTGACCCTTCCCCTTTCCCACTGGCTCTCCAAACCCCAGCATCACCCCATCCACGACACCCTTCAACCCTTCCCGCCTCGACACTTTCCGCTAACAACTCGTTCGTCGCTGGTGACAGGCTCCACACTTTTTTTTGCCCTGTTTTCAAAGGCTTAGGTTTGAGTGCTTGTGCCGGCGGCGTGATGGTGATGGTGGAGGCGAGCTAGAGGAAAAAAAGTTATTTAAAAGTGGTGAGGATTGGTGGTAGTGGAAGTGGTAGGTGGTAGTGGTTTGCTGTGATCCGGTGAGTTTGTGGTATACGGCAGCAGATGAATGGTGTACGGGCGCCCTTGTAATGGTGATCCGGTTAGTAGGGGTTAATTAACGATGGAGGAGTTAATTAATGGGTGTGTAATGAAAGTGGAGTGTAATGATTGTGGTGGAACTCAGTATTGATGCATGGTATGGTAATGGTACTGAAGAAGATAAACGAGGCAAAGGCGCGGCGATGATGGTGATTGAGCTGGTAGTGGTTGACGATGGTGGGCATGGGCAATTAGGTGTGCAAGAATGATGGCGTCGTGAGTCAAGTAGTGGCAGTAAAAACATTTCGGTCATTGGTACTTAGGTAACGGAAAATAAACTAACAGAGTGGTAGTGTGGTAGCAGTGCAAAGAAAGACGACAGAGAGCAAGTACTGCACGAGGCAACGACATTCCACTAAGCGCTCCCATTACAGACTCAATAATATTTCATTCTTTAGACTACCAGGAACGATAAACATGTGTCACGTGTTCCGTATCCCAAGATATACGGATGAAACTCCTTATATAGCACTAGATAATCATTACACGTCGTTTTCTTTCGAGATAATTAATAATATGAAAAAAAATGAATGGTAGTGTATAAGTCTCGTTGCGGGGGAGGTAGTTTTACGTAATGGGAGGGGATTGTAGCTGTGGTGGCTACAATGTGTTTTAGCGTTGCAAACTCCAAGGGGTAAATATGTTAATGATACGAACGTGAGTGACCGCCAATTAAGGTTTGTGAGGAAGTGGAAATAACGTTACACAGAAGACAACTGATAAATCGGAACCATTTACCTTTCTTAATGATCTCTATTCCAAAAGAGCAAGGGTAGTGACTGTCAAGGTATGAGTGAAAGTGGTATTTACAGTTCATGATTAAGACAACGGATACAACAGAACTATTCACGTATCACTTCCTCCTGCACCACAATAATTATATGCATATTACACAAAACAATTAAAAAAACTCTTCAACCATCTTTACAGCTATAATAATATGGGTGACTATTTCGCAGGTTTTCCCCCGTGAAGCCATAGTATATGGGCTACTTATAGAAATCTGGAAGTCATAAATGGATGACAAGATAGTTTTAATTAAGTCTGAAGAACGACGGGAAAACTAATACTCATCTGCGTCATCTCCACTACATAATCACTGACAGTTGTCGTGCAAGCTATCTACATACCTTATAATGTGCAGAATGCACGAGTGTTGCTGCAGGCGGCGAAGGAAAGGTAATGACACATGACACCATGGAGGTATTTATACCTTTATACCTCCATGCATGACACACTGTGCTATCCTGCGATAATAGTGACGTCTGGCAGCGCAGGCCAATGGAGGATTGCCAAATGTTGCCCGCATTGGGTATAAATTCGAGTCGATGTGCATGCGTTGACCGCGACAAGGTTGATGCTGTGATTCTGATCTACATATTGACACATTCAATGGCGCAGTCAAATAATACATTTACAAACGCTAACATATTTTGAAACTTATTCAATAACCATTCATCATAAACTGACCACCACTATACAGTGGTTAGTTGACCTTTAGCAAACGACTTCTTTAGCCGCTGTTTACTAAATGGATATTTGGTGTTATTTTAAGAAATGTTATCAAATATATATTTTTGACGTTATAACGTTCTTTTCCTTAGCTGCAAATAATAAGTGATGTCGCTGTCAGTGAATATGTACGTATATCTCAGCACGTTGAAAACACGGTGCAGAATGACTTACGGCACGCCACACTGGTCTGGCTGTGGCTTGTAGCAGCCACGGCTTCGAGCTTAGAAGAGTGCTGACAACTCCTCTTTGCAGGCAATGCACTTATTTTGGGCAGATGAATGGCTACGACAGAATAGGCCATGCAAAGACCTCATTCGCGTGTCGTATCTTTAAACATGAAACTTGCTGTGCTGCTTCATGAACAAAAACTTTGAAGCTCCGAGTCAGAAAGCGAACATGATCACCTTTATCAGCGTCCGAACGTAATGTGGCGAAAAATGTTGATTTGAAAATAAAGGCAGAGGCTACCTTGGGGACAGCAGCAGCGGTAGGGGTGGAAGATGTGGGTCTCAAAGTGGGGGTGGCGGTGGCGGCAATGGAGTGTTATCCTTTCTGCCGCGGCATCCAAAGGATGCGGGTTACTAAATGGACTGGCCACTGCCTTTACCCTTCCCTAATTGCTGTATTTTTCCAGCGGGCTAAAAAAGAGTCCGGCAGCGTCTCCTTCACCGCTGTTTCCC